>NC_053392.1:314097954-314421199 GCF_905171765.1 Bufo bufo
GCCACCTTGAATATCATTGATAGGCTGCTCCAGCAGAAATGTGCCGTTAACGACTACCTGTACGAACTCTGCAGCAGGACAGGTTCTGGGGAGCTTGGTTTCTTTTCACCGCGCCAGTGGCTGCTCATGCACAACGCATGGAGAATTCTGCAGCCATTTGATGAGATCACCAAACTGGTCAGTCGCAGCTAGGGCGCCATCAGTGACATTGTACCTTACGCATTCTTTCTGGAGTGTGCATTGAGTTGTGTCATTGATCAAGCCATCGAGGAGCAGGATCTGGAAAATGAGGAAGTTGCAATGCTGAATGAATTCCAAGGGGGGATACTCCATCTGAGACGAGTCAGCAGGAGTCTGAAGAGGAGTCAGAGGAGGATGTGGCTGGGTGGGAGAAGGAGGAGGAGGAAGAGCAAGAAGAGCAGGCTTTAAACTTTTCAGGGATCCCTGGTGTTGTCCGTGGCTGGGGGGAAGAGACTGAGGATGACATTCTTCTGGGCGATGAGCAGGAGCCAGGACACTCCACTGCTTCCAATTTAGTGCAAATCGGGGCCTTCATGCTCCAGTGAAGAGGGACCCCCAAATAAATAGCATAAAGGTCAAGGACCTTTGTTGGCAATGTACTTAGACCCCCGGTACAAACACAAAATGGCGAACGTGTTACCAGAATCACAAATGGCTGTCAGAATGCAGCATTTCCTGGCCTTGCTGCGATAGATGCTGCATTCTGCTGTTGCGGGCACTGGCAGAGGAATTTCCACCCACAGCGAAACAGGTGCGGGTACCAATCCTACCGCGCCTGCAAAAAGAGGGTGGTTTGAAGATGTGTTGGTCATTTCGGATATGAGATCATTCTTGCAGCCAACCTATCGACGGCCGCCCTCCGGATCTAGCCTCAGGGAACGCCTAGACCGCAGGTGTTCGACTACATCAGGTTAACGGCTCTGAGAAGTGAGGAACCCCTTGACTACTGGGTGTGCAGGCTTGACCTGTGGCCAAAGTTGGCACAATTTGCCATGGAACTCTTGGCTTGCGCCTTGTCGAGTGTCCTGTCCGACAGTGTGGACTACCTCACATTTTTTTAAATGAATGAGGCATGGATCTCGGAGGAATTCAACACCTGTGATGACCACGTGTAATTGAATTTCCTCATGCCAGCCCACACATATATCCGCCACCACCCAGAACAAAGAATGGTCCTTGCCTTATGTATATACAGCGGCATAAAAGGACTTTTATATCAGGTGAATGCCTAATTTTTGGGGCCTGTACTGGCCTACAGTTACATATTTATCTTGTGACCGCCTAATGTACCCCCAGCCACAGAATCCAAAGTTATTTGCTGTCAGGTGAATGCCTATTGCCTAATACTGGCCGACAGTTACATTTTTATCCTGTGACCGCCAAATGTACCTCCAGCCACAGAATCCAAAGTTCTTTGCTGTCAGGGAATGCCTATTGGCTAATTGTTGGGGCCTATACTGGTCGACAGTTACATATTTATCCTGTGACCGCCTAATGTACCTCCAGTCACAGAATCCAAAGTTTTGTGCTGTCAGGTGAATGCCTATTGGCTAATTTTTGGAGCCTATATTGGCCAACAGTTAAATTTTTATCCAGTGACCGCCTAATGTACCTCCAGCCACAGAATACAAAGTTCTTTGCTGTCAGGTGAATGCTTATTGCCTAATTCTTGGGTGCTGTACTGGCCGACAGTTACATATTTATCCTGTGACCGCCTAATGTATCTCCAGCCACAGAATCCAAAGTTCTTTGCTGTCAGGTGAATGCCTATTGCCTCATTTTTGGGGCCTGTACTGGCCAACAGTTACATATTTATCCTGTGACCGCCTAATCTATCTCCAGCCACAGAATCCAAATTTCTTTGCTGTCAGGTGAATGCCTATTGCCTAATTTTTTAGGGCCTGTACTGGCCAACAGTTACATTTTTATCATGTGACCGCCTAATGTACCTCCAACCACACAATCCAAAGTTCTTTGCTGTCAGGTGAATGCCTATTGGCTAATTTTTGGGGCCTGTACTCGCCGACAGTTACATATTTATCCTGTGACCGCCTAATGTACCTCCACCCACAGAATCAAAAGTTCTTTGCTGTTAATTAATTGCTTATTGCCTAATTTTTGGGGCCTGTACTGGCCGACAGTTACATAATTATCCTGTGACCGCCTAATGTATCTCCAGCCACAGAATCCAAAGTTCTTTGCTGTCAGGTGAATGCCTATTGCCAAACTTTTGGGGCCTGTACCGGCCGACAGTTACATTTTTATCCTGTGACCGCCAAATGTACCTCCAGCCACAGAATCCAAAGTTCTGTGCTGTCAGGTGAATGCCTATTGGCTAATTTTTGGTGCCTGTACTGGCCGACAGTTAAATTTTTATCCTGTGACCGCCTAATGTACCTCCAGCCACAAAATCTAAAGTTCTTTGCTCTCAGGTGAATTCCTATTGCCTAAGTTTTGGGGCCTGTAGAGGCCGACAGTTACATTTTTTATCTCTAGCCACATAATCACACCCTTGTCTCACTCCTCTGCCTCTCATTATGGTGGCGTATGAATGGCATTCACCATAAGGACCTTCTAATGTCACAGGGTCATGTGACTGTGCCCCCAACCCGTAATGAGCCCCTCACGCCGTACTGTGCCCCCTTATACCCTACATTGTGCCGTCTTACCACACCCTGTGCAGTGCCCCTAGTCCTTCCCTGTACTGCGCCCTCTTATACCCTTTTATCCAGTCACGGTATGGCGGTGTTATCCGGTGACTGTACAGAGGTGTTATCCGGTCAATGTATGGCGGTGGTATCCAATAACTGGATGGCCATAACTGTATCCCTTTCCCAGCCCACGCCATCCTTTTTTCTACCTGGCATGAGCAGGAAAAATATCCAGATTGCGGTGCTAAGTACCCTTGCGCCACAATCTGTGTCAGAAATACACCTAACAAAGATGTATTTCTATATAATAAATGACCACCTAATTGTATTATTATTCGGGTGTAGGGCTAATATCTTTATATTATATAGATTCTAGTGTATTATACTGTGCCTTATATTTCCCAGTAGAAAATGATCCTTGGGAAACACAGCCTCATCCCTGACCACCAGGACCAGGTAGCGCTCTGTCAGTACATGGTGGCCTCCCCTCTCCGCCACGCTGCTCCACTGTGTACTGGTGCTTATTCTGACACTAGGGCTGGGTTCACATCCTATTTTTGCCATCCATTTAATTCCTACCAAAAATGTTTGCGTTAACAGATGGCTCAAACTGATGCTGTACAGTGGCGTCCGTTCACCATACAGTTCCATGGTAGAAAAAAAAATTATGTTAATGTATGCATTTGTTTTATGGACTCTGCAGGATATAAAAACGTGGAGTGCTGCACATTTGTATACATCAAACCGATAGGAAATAAAAAATTTATAGGCTCCAGCAGGGCACATTTTTGAGAGTTTCCCTTTTAGACGCATAAAAATGGCCCCTGATTAAAATACATATTTTTTGTGGGAATTTATGTCAATGATCCCCCTCTGGAATATCACTGTCCATGATGTGGGACTATTTGTGTACTTCTAGTAAGTGTTTGCTGGCTGCCATTAAAGTGAATAGGGCCGGCCGCGAACGCGCATTCGTGTTCGCGAATTGTCCCGGACAATGTTCGTCGATCACTAGCA
The DNA here is from genome assembly GCF_905171765.1 of Bufo bufo. NCBI lineage: Eukaryota > Metazoa > Chordata > Amphibia > Anura > Bufonidae > Bufo > Bufo bufo. The sequence continues at coordinate 314,101,644 of NC_053392.1, forward strand.
GACAGTCTACCCCGGGCACGTTTGTCTCCAGATCTCACACTGCTGCCACCCTGCTGGCTCACAGCCACGCTTGCAACATGCTGGCTTAGCCGCATGCTGCCACCCTGCCCCTGTCTCACAGGCAAGCTGCCACCCTCACTACCTGATGATGATGAAGAAGAAGAAGCCCCCTCTTCACCCGGATCTCACATGAGGTCGGCTACATCATCATACACTACTGTTTGCTCATCACTTATGTCACCCTCACCAGTCTCATGGCCTCATCCCTGACCGCTGGCAACACCTGCTCCCATGTGAATGTCATTGTCGCTACTTCCATGCCTACAGGAGGAGCCAGTGGATCGCTACTCAAAATCTGGGCTGGCCAGTAGTTGCTTGCTGTCCTCACTAATATCTTCTTAACTGAAAAGCAGAGCCAGAGGCATACATTTTTGGTTGGCAGAAGGAGCAGCAAAGGAAACAGGCAGGTTTATAACAGGTGTGGGGGCGCAGAGCTTGTTCCTGGGCTATGCCAAGTAAGTGTGGTGTTAGAGGAACCCACAGACTCCTGACTATGTCTGATGTGTGATCTTGTGTTCCCGTGCTTCTTACTTTCACTTTGCAACACGTGTAGCTACCATTTTAGGAAAAAAATTATTTGTTACCGTGAAGTACGAGGATATTCGGATTCATTGCATATCAAATTTTTCCTAAACTTCAGATCGAATTCTGAATATAACAGTAAAATTAGACTTTAACAGTAAAATTAGTTTTTTTCACCCTAATTTGAGAATCAAGGCATAATAGAATTGCTTATCTATTAAACAAGGTGGACACTAGTGTTGAGCGCGAATATTCGAATATCGAATTTTTTTCGCGAATATCGTCACTTCGCTAATTCGCGAATATTTCGAATATAGTGATATAAATTCGATATTTCTAATATTCTTTTTTTTATTTTTTTATTGTTATATTTTTTTCTTTCCCACTTCCCTAAAGTTGTTCTTACCTGTCCTTTGGATTCCTGGCTTCCTGGCTGCTCCAGTCAGTGCCCGTTGCCGCTTCTGCCGACTTCCGTGCTCATGGAGCGTCCCCATCACCATGGGAACGTCTCCATATACTAGAATGTACTGTCGGATTTGAGAATTACGTTAAAATCGCAATTCGATTATTTCAAGTTATAATAATCGAATTTTGATTTTAACTTAGCACTGCTATATTCCATATTAGGCTATGGAATATAGCAGTGCTAAGTTAAAATCGAAATTCGATTATTATAACTTGAATTAATCGAATTGCGATTTCAACTTGGACCTGGTTTACTATGGTTGGCTTGGTAGAATTAGCGAATATGACGAATATATTCGTTATATTCCACAAAACGAAGATAACGAAGTATTCTGCATCTTCGTTTTAGCTACCTATTCGTCAACTTCGCTAATTCTAGCAATCATATTGGAAAGTTTACTATAGAGACAGCTAAGTTTAATTCGCTATGCGATTATATGACTGCTTTTTTTATAAAAATAAATAGAATAATTATAATACCTGATAATTATTATAATTATTCTATTTATAAAAAAGCAAAGTAATATAATCGCATAGCGAATTAAACTTAGCTGTCTCTATAGTAAAGTTTCCTATATGATTGCTAGAATTAGCGAAGTTGATGAATAGGTAGCTAAAACGAAGATGCAGAATACTTCGTTATCTTCGTTTTGCGGAATATGGCGAATACATTCGTTATATTTGTTTTGTGGAATACGACGAATACATTCGTCATTTTCGCTAATTCTACCAAGCCAACCATAGTAAACCAGGTCCAAGTTGAAATCGCAATTCGATTAATTCAAGTTATAATAATCGAATTTCGATTTTAACTTAGCACTGCTATATTCCATAGCCTAATATGGAATATAAATAACAAATATTTAGAAAAGGCTCCACCAGCAACCTACTGGAGCACAGCCTTTCAGTTTACCAGCTGAAAAAGAGGAATAAATCAATATAAATATAGGCTGGCTCACAGTATTTTTGCTTTAAAATTTATTAATACATTAAATCACAACAGGCTAACTGTGTCAGTATCAGCGTACATATATAGACAAAAATGTGTAAATAGGTATATAAGTGCGGAGCTCACGCACAAAACCTAAATAGCCGGAGTACTCCTAGGAATAAGACCTAATGGCTAAAGTTGGGCTGCAAGGGGTATTCTGTTGAACGAATCATATGTTCATGCTTTCAAATATCAATTTGCCATATAGTTGGAACTGGAGATTCTGCTTTGTCCCGATTATATTTTTCTCACGGAAGGACTCTGTGTTGAGATGTTGTCTGACAAAATAGAAACCGCACTTGTTCCACTTAGTAGGGCTCCACTTACTTATTGTTAGCGGAGCAAACCATCAGAGCCGCTCTCTCAGCGTCCCACGTGTCCAGCCAGGTAGTCGATCGCTGGTTTGTGACGCAGGAGTCTGAACCGTCAGACCAGATCTGACTCCTGCGTCACAAACCAGCGATCGACTACCTGGCTGGACACGTGGGACGCTGAGAGAGCGGCTCTGATGGTTTGCTCCGCTAACAATAAGTAAGTGGAGCCCTACTAAGTGGAACAAGTGCGGTTTCTATTTTGTCAGACAACATCTCAACACAGAGTCCTTCCGTGAGAAAAATATAATCGGGACAAAGCAGAATCTCCAGTTCCAACTATATGGCAAATTGATATTTGAAAGCATGAACATATGATTCGTTCAACAGAATACCCCTTGCAGCCCAACTTTAGCCATTAGGTCTTATTCCTAGGAGTACTCCGGCTATTTAGGTTTTGTGCGTGAGCTCCGCACTTATATACCTATTTACACATTTTTGTCTATATATGTACGCTGATACTGACACAGTTAGCCTGTTGTGATTTAATGTATTAATAAATTTTAAAGCAAAAATACTGTGAGCCAGCCTATATTTATATTAATATGGAATATAGCAGTGCTAAGTTAAAATCAAAATTCGATTATTATAACTAGAAATAATCGCATTGCTATTTCAATAGGAGAGTAGCCTTTAAGTTAAAATCGCAATATGCGATTATTTAAATCGCATATTAATCGCGATAACAAGAAAAATGATGAATATTCGATTTCGACGAATATAAAACGAATATTCTATCGAATATTCGCGAATTTCGTCGAAATCGAATATGGCACCTGCCGCTCATCACTAGTGGACACCCCAATAACGTCACGTCTCTCTCTATGCTCAGCTCACAGTGAAATGGTGGAGACCGTCCAAGATGAGGCTTTAAAAGGGGCTGGCTAACTGCTGATTGGCTGTCTGCACAGGATTATGGGTGATCTCGTGTTCCCGGGCTTCTTACTTTCACTTTGTAACACGTGTAGCTACCATTTTAGGGAAAAAAATATTTGTTACCGCGAAGTACGAAGATATTCGGATTCATTGAGAATTAAATTTTTCCTAAACTTCAAATCGAATTCCACTTCGGATGCTTCGATTCATTCAAACTTGATTTTTAATGCTGTTTATGTACAGTATTAAAATCTAGTTTGTGAACTAACCGACTTTGGATCTATGATCTGAAGCTCAATTCACTCAAACCTAATTAAAATGTAAAAATTAACTCCTGTTACATATATATATATATATATATATATATATATATATATATATATATATATTGGATATAAAAAGTCTACACACCCCTGTTAAAATGTCATGTTTCTGTGATGTAAAAAAAAATTTGACAAAGATAAATCATTTCAGACCTTTTTTCACCTTTAATGTTACCTAGAAACAGTACAACTCAATTGAAAAACAAACTGAAATCTTTTAGGTAGAGGGAAGAAAAAATATAAAAATTAAATAATATGGTTGCATAAGTGTGCACACCTTTAAAATAATACTTTGTTGAAGCACCTTTTGATTTTATTACAGCACTCAGTCTTTTTGGGTATGAGTCTATCAGAATGGCACATTTTGACTTGGCAAGATTTGCCCACTCTTCTTTGCAAAAACACTCCAAATCTGTCAGATTGCGAGGGCATCTCCTGTGCACAGCCCTCTTCAGATCACCCCACAGATTTTCAATCGGATTCAAGTCTGGGCTCTGGCTAGGCCATTCCAAAACTTTAATCTTCTTCTGGTGAAGCCATTCCTTTGTTGATTTGGATGTATGCTTTGGGTTGTTGTTATGCTGAAAGATGAAGTTCATCTTCATGTTCAGCTTTCTAGCAGAAGCCTAAAGGATTTGTCCCAATGTTGACTGGTATTTGGAACTGTTCATAATTCCCTCTAGCTTAACTAAGGCCCCAGTTCCAGCTGAAGAAAAACAGCCCCAAAGCATGATGCTGCCACCACCATGCTTAACTGTGGGTATGGTATTCTTTTGGAGATGTGCAGTGTTGTTTTTGCGCCAAACATATCTTTTGGAATTATGGCCAAAAAGTTCAACCTTGGTTTTATCAGACTATAACACCTTTTCCCAAATGCTTTTGGGAGACTTCAGATGTGTTTTTGCAAAATGTAGCCTGGCTTAGATGTTTTTCTTCGTAAGAAAAGGCTTTTGTCTTGCCACTCTACCCCATAGCCCAGACATATGAAGAATACGGGAGATTGTTGTCACATGTACCACACAGCCAGTACTTGCCAGATATTCCTGCAGCTCCTTTAATGTTGCTGTAGGCCTCTTGGTAGCCTCCCAGACCAGTTTTCTTCTTGTCTTTTCATCAATTTTGGAGGGACGTCCAGTTCTTGGTAATGTCACTGTTGTGCCATATTTTCTCCACTTGATGATGACTGTCTTCACTGTGTTCCATGGTATATGTAATGCCTTGGAAATTATTTTGTACCCTTCTCCTGACTGATACCTTTTAACAATGAGATCCCTCTGATGCTTTGGAAGCTCACTGTGGACCATGGCTTTTGCTGTGGGATGCAACAAAAAAAAACCTGAAATCTTTTAGGTAGAGGGAAGAAAAAATATAAAAATAAAATAAGACGGTTGCATAAGTGTGCACACCCTTAAAATAATACTTTGTTGAAGCACCTTTTTTTTTTTTTTTCAGAATGGCACATTTCGACTTGGCAAGATTTGCCCACTCTTCTTTGCAAAAACACTCCAAATCTGTCAGATTGCGAGGGCATCTCCTGTGCACAGCCCTCTTCAGATCACCCCACAGATTTTCAATCGGATTCAAGTCTGGGCTCTGGCTAGGCCATTCTAAAACTTTAATCTTCTTCTGGTAAAGCCATTCCTTTTGTAACGGGGTGCCGAAGGCACACTCGGTCTCCCATCAGCTGCAGACCTGCTGCTTAGCTTAGGATCTGTGTTTGACCTTGTTCCCAGGGCGGCTTTGCTAGCTGGGAGGCTCCCTGCTCCTAGGTCTGCCTTGAGCGCCGAGCTGATCACTCGGTGCTCGACTGGTCGGTCTGTCAGTCATGTGACGCTGGCCACGTCACATGACCCTCACTCCCCACTATAAATAAAGGCAGCCTGCTGGCCACAGGTTGCCTGGTAATTTAGGTTCCTGGCAGTTGTTGGATACCTGTGTACTTACCTGATCCTGTTCCCTGACGATCCTTTGCCTGCTCCTCCTGTACTGCGCATCCTTCCTGGTATATTGACCTCGGCTTCCACCTGACTGTTCTTTGCGGACTCCTTTGGTACTTCTCTACTCTCCTAGTATTTATGACCCTGGCTTCTCCTGACCTTTCTTTGCTTATCCCTCGGTACTACGTTGTCCTCTTGGTTTTGACCCGGTCCGTTCACTATCCGTTATTTGTCTTGTCTGTCCTTCCTGCACGTATACTAAGTTAGGGACTGCCGTCCAGTTGTCCTCTGTCATCAGGACTCGTGAGGCAAGTAGGCAGGGCCAGGGGTGAGGGTGGAGCGCAGTGGTCACTATCCCCCCCCCCCGTGTGTGTGTGTGTGTGTGTGTGTGTGTACGTGACCGTTACAGATTAACAGGCCCAATAACCACTGTATAATGAATCCTCTGGTGACCCTGACTGACCATGTCTCTAATCTGACGCAGATGGTGCAGAAGCTAGGGGAAAAACTCAGTTCTTTTGAGTTAGGGCAAGGTTCTTCCACTCCTCAGACCTCCAGTCTGCATTTTGAGCCCCAGATTAAGCTCCCAGAACCCTTTTCTGGAGACTGGAAGAAGTTTCTCTCTTTTAAGGAGAGTTGCAGACTTTACTTCTGTTTGCGCCCCATGTCCTCTGGCCCCAAGAGTCAACGCGTGGGCATTATCATTTCCCGACTACAGGGTGATCCCCAGGACTGGGCGTTCTATTTACCTGCTGGCGCCAGTTGTTTAACTTCTGTGGAGGGGTTCTTTCAGGCCCTGGGTACCCTCTATGATGAACCAGACAGGGCTCTAGTAGCCGAGACGGCTCTAAAGGCACTGGTTCAGGGCAATCTACCTGCGGAGGATTATTGCACCCAATTCAGAAGGTGGTGTGTCCCCTCAGGATGGAACAAACCAGCCCTGAAGAGTCAGTTCAGGTCAGGTCTGTCTGATAATTTAAAGGATCTTCTGGTCAGTTATCAACTTCCAGAGACCATAGAGGAGATGATTACCCTTGTTGTCCGACTTAACCGACGGGTTAGAGAGAGACGACAGGAACAACAGTTCTCTTCCCATATGGTGGTCCATCCAGAGGCCTATCCCCGAGACAATGCTGAGGTCTTCGCCGAGGAACCCATGCAGGTTGGCATGACCCAAGGGAATCTTCGCCACAGACGTGGAGAATACTTTTACTGTGGAGATCCTGACCATTGGATCCACCAGTGTCCTAAGAAGGTCCTCTCTGTCAAGTCTCCTAAGGCAAGGCAACCTAAAGACCAGGTACACCCTGATTTTTCTAAATGTAAGCTTTTGGTACCCATTACGATTTCTCTGGGGGTAGATAAATGGCCGGGTAAGGCCTTTATTGATTCTGGCTCAGCGGCCAGCTTTATTGACTCTGAGTACGCTGTAAGATTGGGAATTCCAATGTTTGCTTTACCAACTCCTATCCATGTCATGGCTATTGATGCTATTCCTCTTATTGGTGGTACGGTGAGCTCATGTACCTCAGAGATTTCTCTAAACGTGGGTGTGTGCCACTCTGAGAAATGTTCCCTTTTAGTCCTGGAGAATCTACCGGCTAAGGTGGTACTAGGGTTGCCTTGGCTCCGACTACATAACCCCACTATAGATTGGTCCAGTGGGGAGTTGGTGAGATGGGCGCCTAAGTGTGACTCGTGCTTGTCCGTGGTACAGGCTGGGGTCTCAGTAAAGTCTGATACTTTACCCACTGTTGTTAGGGAATATTATGATGTATTCTCATCACCAACCCCGGAGGTTCTACCCCCCCTCCCCCATAGACCTTATGATTGTACCAAGAGCTAGTAGAGGGGGCCAAGTTTCCTAAGGGGTGAATTTATAATCTTTCTAAGCCCAAACGCAAGGCCATGGAAGATTATATTAAGGAGAGCCTTGGTAAAGGGCATATTAGACCTTCTGTCTCTCCTATGGGGGCGGGGTTTTACTTCGTTAAGAAAAAAGATGGTGGTCTTAGGCCATTTATCGATTACCGGAGATTAAATAAAATCACTGTCCCGAATAGATACTCCCTCCCATTGATTCCGGATTTATTTAACCAGGTTCTGGGGCAACCTCGTTTTCCAAGATTGACCTGAAAGAGGCATACAATCTAATCCGAATCAAGGAGGGAGACGAATGGAAGATGGCGTTCAATACTCCGGCAGGACACTTTGAATATCAGGTGATGCCTTTTGGACTCAGCAATGCCCCAGCTGTGTTCCAAAACTTCATGAATGACATTCTTAGGGAGTTCTTAGGTAAATTTGTTATTGTCTATCATGACGACATTTTAATATTCTCTCCTGACTTCGAATCCCATGTGTCTCATGTTAAACAAGTATTAGAGGTGTTGAGGGAGAATCAGCTATCCGCTAAGCAAGAGAAATGTGTCTTTGGTGTACAGGAGATTCTGTTTTTAGGGCATGTTCTGACTCCTCACGCCTTCAAGATGGATCCTGGTAAGGTACTAGCAATTAAGGAATGGGTAGGACCTTCATCCTTAAAAGCCTTACAACGGTTCTTAGGTTTATTTATTATGAATTTTTCCGTAATTGCTAAACCGTTGACCGACCTTACTAAGAAAGGGGCGGATTTGGAGAATTGGTCTACTGAGGCCATTTCTTCATTTGAAAAATTAAAAAAGGCATTCAGTAGCGCTCCCATTCTGATCCAGCCTGATCAGGAGAGACCTTTTATTGTGGAGGTGGATGCGTCCGAGGACGGCACCTTCTTCTCCAGGAAATTCTCTCCCATGGAGAGAAACTATGACATAGGGAATAGGGAGCTGCTGGCCATTAAATGGGCATTTGAGGAGTGGAGGCATTTTCGGGAGGGGGCAAGGCATTGTGTAACTGTTGTCACTGACCATAAAAACCTTATGTTTCTCGAATCTGCTAACAGGTTGAATCCCCGTCAAGCCAGATGGGCTCTGTTTTTTACTCGTTTTGATTTTCCATTACGTTCAGGCCGGGAAGTAAAAATGTGAAGGCGGACACATTATCTCGGAGCTTCCATGCTTTTCAACCTACTGAGGTACCACCTGAATCCATCCTACCAGCAAAAATCTTCATAGCAGCTCTAACCCAGGATATCTCGGCTCGCATTAGTTCTGAACAACATCTGGCATCGGTATCCACCCCAACAGATAAGTTGTTTGTTCCCGTACAATTTCGTCTCCAGCTGTTGGGTGAGTGTCACGATTCTGCCTTTTGTGGACATGCGGGTGTTGAGGGCACTAAGGATCTGGTTTCTAGATCTTATTGGTGGCCCACTCTAACTAGGGATGTCAAGTCCTACGTGTCAGCCTGTGAGGTTTGTGCCAGGTCCAAGACACCTAGGACTCGCCCTGCTGGTAACCTACGACCCCTACCCATTCCCAGTAGACCCTGGTCCCATATCTCGATGGACTTTATAATTGACCTACCGCCGGCGGAGGGTAAGACTGTAGTTTGGGTAGTGGTCGATACGTTTAGCAAGATGGTCCATTTCATTTCCCTCTCTAAACTCCCGAATGCCAAAACCCTGGCGTCTATTTTTGTGAAAGAAATTGTTCGATTGCATGGTATCCCGGAAAATATTGTTTCTGACAGGGGTGTGCAGTTTGTTTCCAAATTCTGGAGGGTCTTCTGTCAAAAATGTCAAATTTCATTGTCTTTTTCCTCTGCCTACCACCCTGAGAGTAATGGGCAGACTGAACGCCTTAATCAGTCTGTGGAACAATTATTGAGGTTTTATGTTGCTGATGACCAGCAATTATGGGTGAAATTTCTTCCATTGGCTGAATTTGCTTTGAATAACCGTGTCAATTCTTCTGCTGGGGTTTCACCTTTCTTTTGTAACCATGGTTTCCATCCCCGTTTTCATTCTGGGTCATCCGTCTCCTCCTCTAACCCTGAGGCGGATAGGCTCTCCTCTGAACTGTGCACAGTTTGGGCCCGGGTTCAATCGAACTTAGAAAAGGCTCAAAGTTCTCAGAAACTCGAGGCCGATAGGAGACGTTCAAGGGGGGTGAATTTTCAGGTTGGGGATAAGGTATGGTTGTCCTCCAAGAATCTCTCTCTTAAAGGGGTTATCCGAGTTATGGGAAAAAAAATAAAACCTAACAAAATTAATCAGGATATACATATACATTAGTCAAGCTTGATTTTTAAAAAAAAAAAACGATCTTTACACCTTTTCTAGGTTCTGTTATTGCTGTGTTTACATGCAGCAGTAACAACAATGACTCATCTCTCCCTCATGAATATTTGTGGGAGGGGATCTGTGGATGGCACTGTTTAGGGGGGAGATCTGTGTGGATGGCACTGTTTAGGGGAGGGGGGATCTGTGGATGGCACTGTAGGGGGATCTGTGGATGGCACTGCCTGCCATCCACAGACCACAGATCCCCCTACAGTGCCATCCACAGATCCCCCTCCCCGACGCTCACAGCAGCAGTACTAATCAGTCACTTCATTTCTCAATGCAGAGCTATTTTCTTATTATTTTGAAATCTCTGAGTCTCTGACTCTTACTTTGGCTGAGCTCTGGTAACAACAGCAGGCAGTGCAGGCAGCGTTCATTCACTGACGTCACGCGCCTGCTCCGCCTAGTGGGAGGAGCAGGCGCGTGACGTCAGTGACAGTGAGTGAGCGCCGCCCCCCGAACTGCCTGCTCTGCTATTACCGGAGTACAGAGCTAAGAATGCAAGTAAAGAGCTCACTACAGCGCCCTGTATATTCTAACCCCCAGGCAAGCGTCCCTGTCACCATGGGAACGCTTGGGGGTTAGAATATACCATCGGATTTGAGTTTTTTTACGATCTCACTGAGCTCGAAAAACTCAGATCCGATGGTATATTCTAACCAGGCAAGCGTCCCCGTCACCATAGGAACGCCTGGGGGATAGAATATTTTATACCATTGGATCTTCTGACTTTTACTCTGCTTGGCCAGCTCGGGGCCCCAACCAGTTCAGGGCCCCAAGCTATTGCTGGTTTTGCCTGGCCTGATGATCGCGCATATGCGATCACCTATTAGCCGCAGGGAGGAACTTTGAGGTAGCCGCGGCACAAGTGAGGATCGCGCATGCGCGATCAACTCACAGCCGCACGGACTGTAATCCAGAGAGGTGGGGGCGTGGCCAAGGCTGATGACGTTCCGTTTACATGGCTTAGTCACTCCGACAAGCAGAGAGCTCCATGTAAACGGAACGTCACAGCTGATGACGTGGGCAGTCACATGACTGTTTAGTGTAGCAGAGAAACGGCACAAGATAGGTACTGCAAGTTATTTAGGAAAACTAATGTATAGGGGAAATAAAGCCATAGAGAGAAATTAAGTTAACTCGGATAACCCCTTTAAGGTAGATTCTAAAAAGTTTGCTCCTCGTTTTATTGGACCATATAAGATCACGAAGGTGATTAACCCGGTATCATTTAGGTTGGAGCTGCCCGAGTCATTCCACATTCATAATGTGTTCCATAAATCTCTACTATATTTTGAACCGGTAGTACCATCAAAAGCCTTGCCTCTGCCGGTTCTTGTTAATGATGCTGTCGAGTATGTGGTGTCTAAAATAGTGGATGTCAGGAAGGTGCGTAATTCCTTGCAGTACCTGATTCACTGGAAGGGGTATGGACCTGAAGAGAGATCTTGGGTACCTGCCAGGGAGGTGCATGCTCCTAGACTTGTTCGAAAATTTCATTTAGAACACCCTGAAAGGCCATCGCCTGAAGTCTTAGGTTCGGTGGCCCCTCGTAAAAGGGGGGGGGGTACTGTAACGGGGTGCCGAAGGCACACTCGGTCTCCCATCAGCCGCAGACCTGCTGCTTAGCTTCGGGAGCGAGGATCTGTGTTTGACCTTGTTCCCAGGGCGGCTTTGCTAGCAGGGAGGCTCCCTGCTCCTAGGTCTGCCTTGAGCGCCGAGCTGATCACTCTGTGCTCGACTGGTCAGTCTGTCGGTCATGTGACGCTGGCCACGTCACATGACCCTCACTCCCCACTATAAATACAGGCAGCCTGTGGCCACAGGTTGCCTGTTAATTTAGGTTCCTGGCAGTTGTTGGATACCTGTGTACTTTTCTGATCCTGTTCCCTGACGATCCTTTGCCTGCTCCTCCCGTACTGCGCATTTTTCCTGGTATATTGACCTCGGCTTCCACCTGACTATTCTTTGCGGACTCTTTTGGTACTTCTCGACTCTCCTGGTATTTATGACCCCGGCTTCTCCTGACCTTTCTTTGCTTATCCCTCTGTACTGCGTTGTCCGCTTGGTTCTGACCTGGTCCGTTCACTATCCGTTATTTGTCTTGTCTGTCCTTCCTGCACATATACTAAGTTAGGGACTGCCGTCCAGTTGTCCCCTGTCATCAGGACTCGTGAGGCAAGTAGGCAGGGCCAGGGGTGAGGGTGGAGCGCAGTGGTCACTATCCTCAACCCTGTGTGTGTGTGTGTGTGTGTGTGTGTGTGTATGTGACCGTTACACCTTTGTTGATTTGGATGTATGCTTCGTAAGAAAAGGCTTTTGTCTTGCCACTCTACCCCATAGCCCGGACATATGAAGAATACGGGAGACTGTTGTCACATGTACCACACAGCCAGTACTTGCCAGATATTCCTGCAGCTCCTTTAATGTTGCTGTAGGCCTCTTGGTAGCCTCCCAGACCAGTTTTCTTCTCGTCTTTTCATCAATTTTGGAGGGACGTCCAGTTCTTGGTAATGTCACTGTTGTGCCATATTTTCTCCACTTGATGATGTCTTCACTGTGTTCCATGGTATATGTAATGCCTTGGAAATTATTTTGTACCCTTCTCCTGACTGATACCTTTTAACAATGAGATCCCTCTGATGCTTTGGAAGCTCACTGTGGACCATGGCTTTTGCTGTGGGATGCAAAAAAAAAAAATCAGGAAAGACCAACTAGAGCAGCTAACCTTTATTTAAGGTTAATCAGAGGCACTTTAAATGATGGCAGGTGTATGCTGACTTTTATTGAACATGATTTTGAATGTGATTGCTTAATTCTGAACACAGTTACATCCCCAGTTATAAGAGGGTGTGCACAAAGTCTTTAGCTTAAACAGTTCGGTGTTTATTCACACATAAGGAAAAACAAAAATGACCGTTCACAGTCTTAGTGTTTGTTCACACCATGCAATGTCCATAGAACAAAATCTTCTCCTGGTTAGCAGTTTTCCACCCACAGTCCACAGCAGGCTTTAGGGGCCTGTTTCCAGACTCCCCAGCTGCTCTGTCAGATTGAGGATAAGCCACACCCAGCTGAGATTGCCGGCTTGGTTTTTTCTATAGGCCAAAAAAAAATGTCCTGGATCGTAGGGAGAAGCCACCCACCCAGCACTTTGGCTACTCCCAGTAAGAGCCGGGTCGGCTTTACAGCCATACTAGCAAAAATAGTGTCAGTCAGCAGTAACTGCCACTGCCACTTAAAACTACAGACTCTTACCTCACTGAGGCCAGGAATCTTGGTGACACATACCTTCCATAAATGACGGCCCTTGCTCCTTCCTACAGATATATATATATATATATATATATATATATATACACACTGAACAAAAATATAAACGCAACACTTTCGGTTTTGCTCCCATTTTGCATGAGAGACATTTTCTACATACACAAAAGACCAATTGCTCTCAAATATTGTTTACAAATCTGACCAAATCTGTGTTAGTGAGCACTTCTCCTTTGCCGATATAATCCATCCCACCTCACAGGTGTGGCACATCAAGGTGCTGATTAGACAGCATGAATATTGCATAGGTGTACCTTAGACTGCCCACAATAAAAGACCACTCTGAAATGTACAAAGTTTTTCCTTAGGGGGGGGGGGGGGGGCAAAAAACCAGTCAGTATCTGGTGTGGCCACCATTTGCCTCACAAAATGCAACACATCTCTGTCGCATAGAGTTGATCAGGTTGTTGATTGTGGCCTGTGGAATGTTGGTCTACTCCTCTTCAATAGCTGTGCGAAGTTGCAGAATATTGGCAGGAACTGGAACACGCTGTTCCAGAACATCCCAAACATGCTCAATGGGTGACATGTCCAGTGAGTATTCTGGCCATGCAAGAACTGGGATGTTTTCAGATTCCAGGAATTGTGTACAGATCCTTGCAATATGGGGTCATGCATTATCATGCTGTAACATGAGGTGATGGTAGTGGATGAATGGCACAACAATGGGCCTCAGGATCTCGTCACAGTATCTCTGTGCATTCAAAATGCCATCAATAAAATGCATCTGTGTTCATTGTCCATAACATACGCCTGCCCATACCATAATCCCTCCGCCACCATGGGCCACTCGATCCACAACGTTGACATCAGCAAACCGCTCACCCACACGACGCCACACATGCTGTCTGCCATCCGCCCTGAACAGTGAAAAACGGGACTTATTCGTGAACAGAACGCCTCTCCAACATGCCAGACGCCATCGAAAGTGAGCATTTGCCCACTCAAGTCGGTTACGGCAACGAACTGCAGTCAGGTCCAGACCCCATTGAGGACGACGAGCATGCAGATGAACTTCCCTGAGATGGTTTCTGACAGTTTGTGCAGAAATTCTTTGGCTATGCAAACTGATTGTTGCTGCAGCTGTCTGGGTGGCTGGTCTCAGATGATCATGGAGGTGAACATGCTGGATGTGGAGGTCCTGGGCTGGTGTGGTTACACGTGGTCTGCGGTTGTGAGGCTGGTTGGATTTACTGCCAAATTCTCTGAAACGCTTTTGGAGACGGCTTATGGAAGAGAAATGAACATTCATTGCGCGGGCAACAGCTCTGGTACACATTCCTGCAGTCAGCATGCCAATTGCAATCTCCCTCAAACGTTGCGACATCTGGGGCATTGTGCTGTGTGATCAAACTGCACATTTCAGAGTGAACTTTTATTGTGGGCAGCTAAGGCACACCTGTGCAATATTCATGCTGTCTAATCAACACCTCGATATGCCACACCTATGAGGTGGGATGGATTTTCTCGGCAACGGAGAAGTACTCACTAACACAGATTTAGACAGATTTGTGAACAATATTTGAGAGTAATGGGTTTTTTGTGTATGTAGAAAATGTTTCAGATCTTTGAGTTCAGCTCATGCAAAATGGGAACAAAACCGAAAGTGCTGCGTTTATATTTTTGTTCAGTGTATATATATATATATATATATATATATATATATACTGCCTTAGAGGGTTAATACTGCTGATTAGCAAAATTTTTATTAGCCATTTTAATTAGCTAATGAGAGCTTCAATGCACTGAGAGGAACCTTGTCCCTCGGATCACTTCAGATCCTCCTCTTTCCACCCTTAGCCACTCGCACTCCCCTTAACTGATAGAGACACAGGTAAAGTTTGAAGAGAAATCAGACCCCTGCCAATCTGATATTGATGACGTATCCTGAGGATAGGTCATCAAAATTATGGCACTACACCATTTCTTTAAGGCGAAAGGAGACTTGGTCATTAAGGGGTTAATGAAAGTTAAGCTTTACATTTTGTTAGTGGAGGACGGGGCCTTTATTGGAACAGACTGTGCTTTGACCTTTAAGTAGTAAACAGGGGCCAGTGTATTAACATGTTTCAGACCCTGACATTTTTCACTTTCCTGACCTTGCCTGATTTTGCAATTCTGAAGGGTGTTACTTTAAGTGGTAATAACTTTGGAATGCTTTCACTAATTCCAACAAAAATTCTCAAAATACATTTTCATGACAAAGCATACTTCATGTCAGTGGCAAATATGTTTTACTATATATATATATATATATATATATATATATATATATATATATACATATACAGTATATATATAGATAGATATATAGATATACAAAACAAATTTTAGAGAAAATGTGAAAAAAAATTGCTATTTTTTATATTTGAATCTCTCTGCTTTTAAGACAGATAATAATACCTCATAAAATAGTTACTAATTAACATTCACCATTTGTCTGCTGATGGCATAATTTTCTAACTGTCATTTTGTTTTTTAACCCCTTAAGGACGTAGGGCGTACCGGTACGCCCTATTTCCCGAATCCTTAAGGAATCAGGGCGTACCGGTACGTCCTAACTTTAAATCGCTATTCCGGCACCTCGGGGGTTAATCGGAACGGGATGCTGGCTGAAATCATTCAGCCGGCATCCTGTAACAAAGCAGGGGGGGGTCATTTGACCCCCCCATATCGGCGATCGCAGAAAACCGCAGGTCAATTCAGACCTGCGGTTTTCTGCGTTTCTGGTCCATTCGGGTCTCCGGTGACCCGATGAACCGTAAAAAGACTGCGATCGGTGGTGTGATTATACACCACCAATCACAGTCCGAAGATTTGGAGAGGCGGTGCTGGCCCTGGTGCTGAATGCTGCTGTCCAGGGTGCTGATTGGTGCAGGGGAGGCGCGAGATTCAAACTTCCTGCGCTCCTCTCTCCCCTCCTCTTCCTGTTCTGCACGAGCACCCTGCAGCACCATCCAGCACCAGCTCCTGAGTCCCCCTAATCGGCATCCATCACCCTCCTGCACCCATCGCCATCCAGGTAGGTTAGGGTCAGTGAGGAAGAGGCACCGTTAGGCAGGGATAGAAGGGAAAAGTTAGTTAGGAAAAAAAAAAAACGTATCTAAATTTTCTTTGCTTCATCTTTCAGACCCCAGACCCCCCCTGCCACTTGCCCAGTGTCAGGCAATACTGGAGTGGGGACGTCCTCTACCAGACCCCACTCTACAGTATAGCCATGACACGTCCCCGGTTTGAGGCCATCCGGAAATGTCTGCATTATTCCGATAATGCAGCATGTCCCCCCCCCCCCCCCCCGAGGTGATCCTGCCCATGACCGTCTGTATAAGATACGGCCGGTCATCAGGGATGGACTGGGACAATAAAGTGGCCCTGGACTTCAGCCAGACCGGCCCACTTTATTTTTCCCAAACACACTAAAAAAAAAACTAATGTATTGTGATTGTCCATATTGCTTCCTTTGCTGGCGGGAGTCATTTTTCCATCACATTATGCACTGCTCGTTTCCATGGTTTTGACCACCCTGTAATCCAGCAGCGGTGGTCATGCTTGCACACTATAGGAGTAGCCGGGATTGTGGGAGTGCACATAGTTTGGTGCTTTTTTCGACCACCAATGCTGGATTACAGGGAGGTCGTAACCATGATGACGAGCCATGTATAATGTGCTGGGAGACATTTTGTCTCTATGGCACTATCTGCCCTAATAGTGATACAGTGCCCACATAGAGCACGATAGTGCCCTCCTATTCACAGAAAAATAGCGCATTTGTACCCATATAGTACCTACCTAGGTGCATAGAAAGTGCCATACTTTGGCTCTATGTCGGCACTGTATGACTGTGGCCAAAGTACTGTAGGTTTTCACTTTAGGTAGGTACTGTATGGCACCATAAGCAAGAAATACACCATTTATCTGTGCATAACATGGCGCTATCTGAGCACTGTATGACCGTGGGAAGACCTGGGCATACTATGCTCAGATAAGTTGTGTATTTAGTGTCTACAGTGCCCACAAAGTGCCATATCATACCTACCTAGAGCTAAAACGTGGGCAGAAAGTGCCATACTTTGCCTATAATTATACTCTGTCTACACAAGTATGGCGCTTTCCGAGTATGGGTTCTATATGGCACTATGTGGGCACGACAGGCACTAAATGCGCCATTTATCTGTGGATAGTATGGCACTATCTGCCCACAATCATACAGTGCCCACATAGAACCAAATATCGCCGTACCGTACCCACACTATTATATGGCAGTGCCCAGAGCGCCATATGTTGACTATGTGGGCAGATAGTGCCCTACTATGCCCAGATAAATAGTGCCCTTAGTGACTGCAGTGCCACACTGTACCCACCTAGAGCCAATCTGTGCACAGAAAGTGCCATACTTTGTCCACAGTGACAAAGTGCCCTTTCTGTGCACAGTCTGGCACTGGCTCCAGGTAGGTATTCTACTACACGTGGGGGCACAGCGCTCATCTCTTTAGTAAAGAGTTTTACTACCTTATTCAGCTCCCGCCTCCAGCCTCCAGTAACAAGTGCGGGCGGCAGCGCTCACTCACTGACGTCACGCGCCTGCGCCGCCTAGTGGGAGGAGCAGGCGTGTGATGTCAGTGATGAGCGCCGCCCCCACACTGCCTGCTGTTACTGGAGCTTTACCCCCCTGATGCCTGGCGGCCCTGGCCGGCCCATAATTCGATCGGCCCACCGGGATTCTCCCGGTACTCCCGATGGCCAGTCCATCGCTGCCGGTCATCGATCACTTCGGGGCCAAATTTGAGCAGGCCTACGTACCTGGAAGGGAGGTCGCGGTTGATGAGTCTCTCGTTGTGTTCAAGGGGAGACTCAGTTTCCGCAAATCCATTCCCACAAAGCGGGCGAGGTATGGCATGAAACTATACAAAATTTGTGAGAGTACCTCAGGGTACACTTACAAATTTCGCGTGTACGAGGGGCGAGATTCCCGTATTCAACCCCCAGAATGTCCCCCCACTCTGGGTGTTATCGGGAAACTCGCGTGGGACCTTATGTACCCACTGCTGGATAAGGGTTACCACCTTTACATGGATAACTTTTATACCAGCATTCCCTTGTTCAGGTCCCTTGCCGCCAGATCCACGTTCGCTTGTGGGACCGTGCGGAAAAATCAACGCGGCCTCCCTGCCTACCCCCTCCAGGTACCTATACCCAGGGGTGAGACCCGTGCCCTTACCAGTGGAAACCTGTTGCTGATCAGGTATAAGGATAAGAGGGATGTCCTTATGCTGTCCACAATCCACGGTAACAGCACCACCCCCGTCTCTGTGCGAGGTACCGCGGCAACGGTCCTCAAGCCCGATTGTATCGTCGACTACAATCGGTATATGGGAGGAGTTGATCTCTCTGATCAAGTCCTCAAGCCATATAACGCCATGCGCAAAACCCGGGCATTGTACAAAAAAGTTGCGGTCTACTTGGTACAGGTTGCCTTGTACAACTCTTTTGTACTATTCCGAAGCGCTGGCAGCACAGGGACATTCCTCCAATTCTATGAGGCAGTCCTCAAGGACCTGATTTTTTCAGACCGGGAAAGAGCAGGCCGGAGTACCTTGGGAATTGGAGGCGCCCGGATCGTCCCTGGCCAACACTTTCCAGGTGTGGTCCCCCATACTGGAAAGAAGGGACAAACCCAAAAAAAGTGCAGAGTGTGTCGCAGGAGGGGGATACGGAAGGACACCACCATTCAGTGCGACAAGTGCCCCGATCATCCGGGCCTCTGCGTTATCGATTGCTTCAGGGAGTACCACACTTCCATGGAGTACAAAATTTTTATAATCCCCAACAGTCCCCTAGCGAACATAAAAAACTATGGCTCTCAGACTTTGGAGACACGGAAACAATTTTTTTTCCCAAAAAAAATATTAGTTTTAGTGCAGGCATTTTCAAACTGCGGCCCTCCAGATGTTGTAAAACTATAACTCCCAGCATGCCCAGACAACCTACAGCCATCAGCAGGGCATGGTGGGAATTGTAGTTTTACAACATCTGGAGGGCCGTAGTTTTAGGATGCCTGCTTAGTGTTTCCAAAGTCTGAGAGCCATACATATTGGGCATCGTCGCGTCTGTAAAAATCGTCTCTATAAAAATAACATTTAACCCAACCCCCCCCCCCCCCCGGATGAACAGCGTTAAAAAAATGTGTAAAAAATGCCATTTTTTTGTCACCTAACATCAGAAAAAGTGTAATAACGAGCGAACAAAATGTCATATGCACCCCCAGTTAGTGCCAATGAAACTGCCACCCCTCCCGCAAAAAATTAGCCCCTACATTAGATAGTCGCCCAACAAAAAAAAAAAAAATTTAGCTCCCAGGCTATGAAGATACGAAAATAATTTTTTTGGGTTACAAAAATGATAATGTAGTGTAAAATCAAAATAAATTCTAAAATGTAGACATATTAGGTATCGCCGCGTTCGTAAGAATATGCCCTATAAAAATAACATTTGACCAAACCCCTCGGATGAACAGCGTTAAAAATATAAAATAAAAACGGTGCCAAAATTTTCATTTGAATCCTTTTTTTTTCAGTAATAAAGCAAGGGTTAACAGCCAAACAAAACTCAATATTTATGGCCCTGATTCTGTAGTTTGCAGAAACACCCCATATGTGGTCGTAAATGGCTATATAGCCACAGGCAGGGCATAGAACGAAGGGAACTCCATATGGTTTATGGAAGGCAGATTTTGATGGACAGTTTTTTTGACACCATGTCCCATTAGAAGCCCCCCTGATGTAGCCTAGACTAGAAACTCCAAAAAAGTGACCCCATCTAAGAAACTACACCCCTCAAGGTATTCAAAAGTTACTTTACAAACTTTGTTAACCCTTTAGGTGTTCCACAAAACTAAATAGCAAATGTAGAAACAATTTTAGAACTTAAATTTTTTGTTACCTTGCCTCAAAAAAGTGTAATATAGAGCAACCAAAAATCATATTTACCCCTTAAATAGTCCCAAAACAACAACCACCTTATCCCGTAGTTTCCTAGATGGGGTCACTTTTATGGAGTTTCTACTCTAGGGGTGCATCAGGGGGCTTGAAAGGGTACATGGTGTAAATAAACCAGTCCAGCAAAATCTGCCTTCCAAAAACCATATGGCGTTCCCCTTCTTCTATGTCCTGCCGTTTAGCCAAATAGTAGTTTACGACCACATATGGGGTGTTTCTGCAAACTACAGAATCAGGGCAACCCATTTTGAGTTTTGTTTGGCTGTTAACCCATTTTTTTCAGTAATAAAGTAAGGGTTAAAATGGAAAATCTTCCAAAAAATAGAAATTTCTAAATTGTTTCTCCATCTGCCATTAACTCTTGTGGAACACCTAAAGGCTTAACAAAGTTTGTAAACCCAGTTTTGTTTGGCAGTTAACCCTTGTCTTTTTCCAGGAAAAAATTGATTATATTGGAAAGTTTTTCAAAAAATCAAAATTCTTAAAATTTATGTCCATTTGCCATGAAGTTTTGTGGAAGACCTAAAGGGTTAACAAAGTTTGTAAAAACAGTTTTGAAAACCTTGAGGGGTGTAGTTTCTAGAATGGGGTGATTTTTGGGTGGTTTATATTATGTAAGCTTCACAAAGTGACTTCAGACCTGAACTGGTCCATAAAAAGTGGGATTTTGAAGATTTCTGAAAAATTTCTAAATTTGCTTCTAAACTTCAAAGCCTTGTAACATCCCCAAAAAATAAAACATCATTCCCAAAATGCTACAAACATGAAGTAGACATATGGGGAATGTAAAGTCATCACAATTTTTGGGGGTATTACTACGTATTACAGAAGTAGAGAAACTGAAGCTTTGAAATTTGCTAATTTTTCCAAATTTTTGGTAAATATGGTATTTTTTTATGTAAAAAAAATTAACTTTTTTGACCCAATTTTATCAGTGTCATAAAGTACAATATGTGACGAAAAAACTATCTCAGAACGGCCTGGGTAAGTCAAAACGTTTTAAAGCTATCAGCACTTAAAGTGACACTGGTCAGATTTGAAAAAAATGGCCAAGTCCTTAAGGTGAAATAGAGTCCTTAAGGGGTTAAGACATTAGAAGGCTTAGAATGTTTCCAATACTGACCTTTTATGGATCAATTCAGTTTTGAAGTGACTTTGAGGGGTTTTTACAATTGAAACTACACCGCTCCAATTATTCAAAACTGATTTTAAAAACTTTTTAACACTTTAAGTATTCCACAAGGGCATCTATCAGATTTTTACCTATGAAACTAGCTGACCTGCTGCATGTGAGCTTGGTAGTTGTAGTCATCTGTGCTGTGGAAGCTCCCAAAACGTGACCTGATTTTGGAATCCACAGTACACCAGGGAATTTTTCAAGGGGTGTAGTGAGCACTTTGACCAGTAAGCAGTCATAGGATTGTTTAAAATTTGGACATAAAAAAAAAAAAAAGATTTTATTTCAATTATATGTACTTTTAGCTTCAAATGTTTAATTTTAAGTGGTAACAGGTGAAAAACCAAGTACGACAACACCCCCTCTATGGTCATAAATTGCTGTTTAGGCAAACTGCAGGGTTCAGAAGAGAAAGAGCACCATGTGTATTTCATACCTAGTTTGGTGATATATACAGCACTGAACAACAACTGCAGAGGCTCTGAGGTGAAATAAAAAAAATTATAAAAAAAAGTGGCCCTATTTTAGAAACTGCCCTCCTCACAGAATTTGCCAAATTGACCCCACAGGTGTTTTCCACAAATTAACACACAGCAGATGGTGCAAAGTGAAAATTGTGATCCCCCCCCTCCCCACCGATTAGCAATTTTAGTGCACAATATCTTGTGCCTATCATGTACCACTGTGAAAATTCTGCCTTCTTATTACTATGCTGTGCTTCTTGGTTTTAGAAACACTCTACAGTGGCCCTATTCTTTCAATTGAATATATGTGAGGGCTCAGGAGTAAAAAAAAACACCATGCGAATCTCGAGGTCCAATGTGATGATTGACATGGCTTCTGCTGACATCTGTAGTGCCTCTGGGGTAAAATCATAAATAGAACCACTGTGACGTCAACCCATTTTGGACAGTCCCTCCCCTAAGGTATTAATGGGTGGAGTGAGAGTTTTGACTTCACAGGCATTTTGCAAACATTAATCCGCAGCTAACTGTGCAAAGCGAAAATTGCAAGTTTTCAACAGATATGCTATTTCAGTGCCCAATATGTGCCTAGCTGGTGCCATTTGAAACACACTACACTCTTTGAATTGTTAGTTAGGGTCTACTAAATATGGAAATGCCATAAGCAAAAGACCACCTTTTGGCTTTTACAGCACAGATTTTGATAGATTGTTTTATGGGTGCCATGTTGCTTTTGAACACCCTCTGGGGTGTGAGTACAGCCAGGGGTGCACCACCAATGAGTCCAGGTGAGGCGATCTCCTCAGGCAGCATCAGGTAGGGGCAAGAGGGGGCAGTGGAAGGGCCATGGGCAATGAGCGCTTTTATTATGGCAAAGGGGTTAGGTTAATAAATTGGCATTGGGGCGGCTCCGTTTCAGTTTTCGCATCAGGTAGCAGAAAGGCTAGGTGCACCCCTGAGTACAGCCAATTTCTGAGATCATTTTTTTTTTATTCTCAATAGAAAGGGCTTATTTTTTGCTGGATGAGTTGCCATAATTATTGGTACTATTTTGCAGTACATACAACTTTTTGACTATTTTTATTTAACTTTTTAGGAAGTAGGATGAAGAAAAGGTAGCAATTCTTCCGTTGCTTTTTGAGCTTTGCGATTGTGACATACACCACGCAGGACAAATGGGGTTAACTATTCTGCTGGTCAGTACAGTACTAGAGATACCAATTGTATATAGTTTTATTATGTTTTACCACTTTTAGTTAGCATTTTTGAAATAAAATCATTTTTTTGTGTTGCCATTTTGTGAGAGCCATATTTATTTACTTTTATGGGGATTGTCTTGTGGATTTTTTTGTGGGATGAGGTAAAATTTTCATTGGTACCATTTTGTAGTACAAAAGACTTTTAATTTCTCGATATGCTTTTTGTGAGGCAAGGCAAAGTTCTGACACCATTTTATTTACTTATTTTTCACTGCATTCTCCTGTTGGGGTAAATCATGTGATACTTTTATAGAGGCGGTTGTTATGGAAATGGCAGTAACTTTATTTTTTTATTATTTTTTTTATTTTTAATAGTAAATGGCTTGACGAGGAGAAAGAGGCAATTTTATTTTTAAATTTAAACTTTTATTTTTTATTCTTATAAAACACTTTTTTTTTACCTTTTATTTTTGTTCCTCTAGGAAACTTCAACTTTTGGGGTTCTATTCACTTTTACAATGCAGTACAATATATTGTGCTGCATTTGAACTTGAGACTCAGCCTGTTGGCTGGGCCTTATAAGCTTTCATAGCTAGGAGGCTCACAGACTTCCATAGTAGCCATCGCCCAGAGCTGATGGGGTGAGTGCTCTGTACACCCCTTAGATATGATGGTCAGCATTGGCCATGGCATCTAAGGGATTAATGCGCTGGAGTTCTCAGTAACAGCCAGGCCCATGCCGCTGATCGACGGAACACAGCTTCTAGGCCCATCCAATCAGAGGCAAAAACACAAATGCAATAGCACTCTGCAACCAGCACTCTGCCCTGCCTCTATGCTGGATGTTGAATGAGGCATTGGTGTACATTTTGGCCAAAGCGTAATAAGCCACTCACCACGTCAAGGTCACCTCTATGAGTGGTCCCTAACACTAGTTCCTACCTGTTTATGGGCCATGATAGCCACACAAAGTCCAGGGAGTGCAGGTACAGCATGCACGCCAGGCACACTCTGCTTTTAACCCCGTCCGGTGCCGTGGCAGCTTTCATCGGATCCAGGGATGCAAGCACCAACATGCATGCTGAGCCCACCATATACTTCTCCTGGAGCCAAATGGCTACTGGTAGGCGCTGTAAAAGTAGACTCAGTTTTATACTGACTTTAAAACCAGCCTCCAGGGCAGACTAACTGGTCAGGTGTGCATGACTGCATGGAGATCGCCACGCCTCCAATATATACTACAAAGAAAAAATGTGGGGGATTCAGTCAGCACAACCCTGTATCCAGTGCTGGTTGCAGAGTGCTATTGCATTTGTGTTTTTGTATGTGAATTTCGCCATAGCGATGTGCACCTGCATACAGGGTTGTGCTGACTGAATCCCCCACATTTTTTTTTTTAACAAAGATTTTATTAGTATTGCGTCATGATCTTGAAAAAAACAATACAGTATCATCAATAATACAATAAAGTTCACATTTCCATAATCTTCCATGTCATACATATTAGTTGACACATCTTTGTCAGGATCTACTAACACAATACAATATCTTTTTTCCCATTTTAATCCCCTTCCCCCCTCCCCCCCCACGTACATGAAAAATAATAATAACAAGTTTCCCCTTCTTATTCGCCACCAACGCTAACCTAATATCCTGACTCTTCTTTGTCTCCTCCTACTTATCCTGTCCTGAATCTCTAATGACTACAAACCTTAAGCCTACCCAGTCGTCCCTTGATATCCTCCTGCAAATACCAGGCTGTTAGGGTAAACGGCTTCATGATCGTAAATGTTTCTGCCACCTCCATGAAATTTATCATGAACTTTTTCCAGGATTTATACCGCATCTTTCCGGCTGTTTCTTTTTTACCAGTTGCTTCCAGCCACTCTAAATGAAGCATGCGACGCAGACGCCTTAGAAGTTCGACCTTTGATGGGACCTTTGGTTCTAGCCAGTTAGACAAACATCTTTTGGCCTCAAGGACTATCCTATGTCCCATTGCTGTGAGACTCCTGTTCTGCCCACTTCCCCCCTCATTTGACTCCTCCTGCTGTCCTGCATGTAGTATTGCCATTTGGATATCCAGCTCCTCCTTAAAATTACTGCCGTCACGTAGAATCAGACCCACCATCTTCCAATACTCCACTAATTTTGTGCAACTCCACAACCCATGCAAAAGGTCAGCACTAGTCACTGGCATATCAAATCCATATAGGGCATGATATATAATTTTAAAGTGAGTTTCTCTCATCGTCTCGTTTACCACTGCCTTGTGTAGGGCTGCTATACCAGTTCTGGCAATTGGATAAACCTCCACTAGATCTAACTTGTTCCCCCATCTCCCGAATAATCCCTGAGAGATAGAGTCCTCCCAAAGGTACCGCAAACTGCTGTATAAGTGGATTGTCTGTTGCCAGAAGTAATGAGTGAATCAAATTTATTCCGGTTCCACTCACCAGTCATGTTGTTAGCTAGACTTTTACAATAGTGCTTGATCTGCAGATATGGGAACAAATTAGATCCTGTCAGCCCTCACCTATCCTCTAGTTCTTGTAGAGTCGCCCATCTATTTTCCTGGGTATAGAACAGATCACTTACAGTCTTAATGCCTTTGATCTTCCATTCCCTGAACGACCGCTCGGATTGCCCTGGTGTAAAAGCTGGGTTATTGTGCAAAGGGAGGTGTTTCGAGATCTGGTACGGTAATTTGTATAGCTTTCTAAGGTTCTTCCATGTTATAATGGAGTCCCGTAAGATTAGCGAGTATCTAGCTAAGCGGGGTAATTGAGGTAGTTTGGTATGCACTAGAGCCTTTAAATCCCAGGGTGCCGCTAGCTGCTTCTCCAATCTCAGATTTGAGTAGTGGGAAGTCTCATTAAACCAGTCTAGCAGGTGTCTACTCAAACAAGCCAAATTGTAACCTCTGACGTCAGGCACATTTAGCCCTCCAATCTCCCTCCGCAGTTTCAATTTCCTCAGTGAGACTCTTGATTTCTTGCCATTCCAAATGAATTTTGTAAAGCATCTCTCCAAGTTCCTCACATCCACATGCCTTAGGAGCACCGGTATGGTCTGGAGTGGATACATCAGTTTGGACATCGCTAACATTTTAATTAAATAGCACCTACCCATTAACGATAGTGGTAATGTCTGCCATCTGGCTAGATCATCTTTAATTTTATTGAGTAAAGGCGGATAGTTTAACTGATAGATGGAATGCGGCGTCCGTCCAATCTTTATACCTAGGTATTTAATTTGGGATTTTATTAAGGACCCTATAACACCCCTATTGCCATCTGCCTCAAACCTAATCCTCTGGCCTATCGGCAGAAGTTCACACTTTGACATGTTTACTTTGTACCCGGAATACTTCCCAAATCTCTCCAGTGCCCTAACAATGCTATTGATCTGCCCCTGTGGTTTTGACATAAATAAGATAATATCATCGGCGAATAATGCCGCCTTCACTTGTGTCTTTCCTATTTTAATCCCTTCAAATAAATTAGACCTGCATAGTTCTCTAGCCAGTGGTTCTAGTGCCAGATTAAATAATAATGGGGATAGGGGGCATCCCTGTCGAGTCCCTTTTTGTAGGTCAAATGGTTTGGATAAGTGTCCCTGCGTAAAGACCCTCGCCTGCGGCCTATGATACATCTGTGACAAGACTCCCCTAAAGGCACCTGTGATCTCCATTTTATCCAGGACCGCCTCCAGCCATGCCCACCTAACATTGTCAAACGCTTTCTCGGCATCTAGTGTTAGCATGTCTGGTGACCCTCCTTTCTCTGGGTCATGTTGTACCCTATCCAAAACGGTAAGTACTGTTCTAATATTTGTCACCGCAGCACGACCCTGAACGAAACCCACCTGCTCCTGTCCTATCAAAGATGGCATCATTTTAGCCAATCGATCTGCAATGATTTTGGACAGAATCTTCGCATCTACATTTATCAGGGAGATGGGCCTGTATGAACCCGGTAACAATGGATCCTTCTCAGGTTTGGGTAACAGTTTGATATAGGAGAGGTTAGTTCCGTCTAGGGTCGGTCCACCTCTAAACATGCTGTTATAAACATCCACCAACACTGGCAAGACCTGGATACATAAGGCCTTGTAATACTCTCCAGTATAACCGTCCGGTCCTGGAGCTTTAGAATTACCCAGCCCCTTTATCACTCCCTGCAACTCTGTCTCTGTGACATCTGCGTTTAAAGTATGTCATTGTTCCTCAGTCATCTTAGGTAAGCCAATTTTGTCAAGAAGGGTGTCACTTAAATCCGCACTCTCCCCGTCCTTATATAGATTTTCATAGTACTCTCCCAGAATGGAATTAATCCATGCCGGATCATGTGTAATTGTCCCTGCAGAATTTTTCAAGCTATTAATATACTGCGGTTGTCTCAGTCCCTTCGCTAAATTGGCTAGGAGCCTCCCTGACTTGTTGCCATACTTAAACAGCCTAGCCTCAAACTCAGAGCTACGCAATAATTCTTTCTCTTTAATACATTGTTCAAAAACCTGGCGTTCTTCTATCCATTTTTTTCTATTGACATCCGTGGGATCCTGTTTCAATTCTATATGTCAACCTAACTTTTTGGCTTGCCTGGTCAAACTGTGATTGGGCTTTCTTTTTAAGACCTGCCAGATATCCCATGATTCTGCCTCTCAGCACTGCTTTGGAAGCGTTCCAGAAAAGGTTTGGCGTTTCCAGATGATTCACATTATCTGAT
Organism: Bufo bufo; assembly: GCF_905171765.1. Lineage (NCBI taxonomy): Eukaryota > Metazoa > Chordata > Amphibia > Anura > Bufonidae > Bufo > Bufo bufo. Next base: position 314,129,309 of record NC_053392.1, read on the forward strand.
TTATATTCCTCCCACCAAATAGTTAACTTTTCCACAAATTCTTCCCTGGCGCAGAGCTGTGAGGGGAATTGCCATATGAAATCAGGTCCCCTAGGAAAGTCATCACTAACCACTAGTGTTACCGGCGCATGATCTGAGATCACTATGTCCCCTATATCCGACAGTTTTACCCTATGCACTAAATTGTGAGTCACTAGTAAATAATCTATACGAGACCAGGAATTTTGGGAATGAGAATAGAAGGTATAACTACTATCATCAGGGTGAGTTTGTCGCCAGTCATCTACCAGACTGAATCCCCCACATCCAATCAGAGCACTATACTTTTGCAGTACAGGTTGGAAAGTCACTTCCCAATGCACAATACCTGTACAGCGAGGGTTAAGAATTTCTATCCCCAAAATAATCAAGTTTTTCTGTATCAATTCTTATAGGATAAAGTTCACCAAGGGTTGAATTTCCACTCAGTGGGGGAGAATTATCAATATTGGCGTACCCATATGTCATCACTAATAACGTCACCACGCTCACCCATTGTGATGACATGGTGATGTCATCACATCAGCATGCAAGAGAATTGGTGCATTTTCTTCAATCAAGATGGTTGCGACGTCTTCGTGATAAAATGGATAAGGTGAGTATGTATGTTTTTGTTTTAACCCCTGATTAACCCCCTGACAGGCTGAATGTGACTCTCGGATGCTGTGATCAGTGTTGAACACGGCATATGAAGGATTAAGTGATGGGGTGGCGCAATCACCGTTCCCCGTCATTGTGCCCACTCCATACAATGGAATGCAATTTGTTACTTAGTAATTTGTAACAAATTGAATTTCTTGTCGAAATTCGGTGAAGCTGAATCAAATTTTGTATACTTCGCTCATCACTAGTTGTGAAATATGCAAAATTTATTACACATGTGCAAAATGTTTTCATGCAAATTATGTGTAGTTACTGTATGTATACCAGCCATTAGGTGGAAAGCTGTGTCTTACATGCAATCAGATGTATAAAATAAATTATACTGCATATTTACAATTTTTGTCAACCCATAACTGGTAAAAGGAGTATTTCAGCACATTTTATGTTTGTGTACCATATCATGTGTTCTTATGATAAGCAGAATAATAAAATTATGTGCTATATCGTTTTTCATGATTATTTAATATGTAGGATGTTTCAAGCTTACTTTGATCTCTGTTTTAATAGGCCTTTGGACTAGCAATGTTTATAAAAGCAAAATGGAACTTCATAATTACAGTGTTATTTGTTGTCAAGAATGGATATTATTGAGACAAACATATTAAAAATGCCCTTTCTTCACATATGTGTACTGTGCAGAACTGAACCCATCTTTGAAATTTGAAATCTTCAAGATGAAACGATTCTTTTATACAGAGATGTAGCTTTGAAAAAATCTTCAAAGTGTTGTTGGAAAGCAATGGCATCACAAGACGGTGAGTAACAATACATATACATACATACAGCACATTGCAATCCATTGCCCTCATCTGAGTTTAACTAGAGGTCAATATGCAATTTTTATATGTAGTATACTATTTGTCATCATCTATTTGGAATTCATTGATGCCCCAATATTGTAAAAAAATATAACTATGAATGAATGCATTTTAGATTAAGTCAAAATAATGTATAAAGTGTAAATGTTTTTATAGTTGAATAAACATATACAAAATGTATGAAATTACTGTTATTTCAATACTAGCAAAACTAAATAGTAAAAGAAAATCAAAAAGAAATAATACAATGTAGTTTAAAAAGGTAATAGTAGAGATTGCAAGTAGAGTTGAGCGGACACCTGCATGTTCGGGTTCGGCAGGTTCGGCCGAAATTGAAAAAAAAGTTCGGGTTCGGAACCCGAACTTGACCCCGAACCCGAACCCCATTGAAATCAATGGGGACCCGAACTTTTGGCCACTAAAATGGCTCTAAAATAGTCCTGGAAAGGGCTAGAGGGCTACAAAAAGCATCAAAATGTGCTTAAGAGCATGACAACTGTTCTGCAAACTGTGGATAGAAAAATGACTTAAAATAATATAAAATACAGAAAAATTAAAAATAACAATCTGGATCTAGGAGTAGGAGGTTGAGCAGGCGGTGGATGTGGCGGTGTAGGTTGACGTGGCGGTGTAGGCTGAAGCTGCGGTGAAGGAGCAATAGGTAGACAACACTAATTTGTGTTATTTTTTATTTTTAAATTGGGACATATAACAAAATAAAACAAAGAATAAGTGCACTTGAGTACAAGAATGGATGGTTGAAGCTGGTATAAATGTCTATTCTGCACAAGGTACGGACAAGTCCTGTGGGATCCATACCTGGTTCATTTTAATAAACGTAAGCTTGTCCACATTGGCTGTGGCCTGTGATAATGCTCTCTGACGTGCTAAACACAGGTTCACACTATACACTGGCTGCAGGGCAGGTCAGCACCTCCAAGGATGACAAAACTTTTCCACATTTGGGCCATGCTAACCCTGCCTTCTCAGGTGCTGGCGGTGCCCCAGCTGCGTTGGCGACCTCTTCCTCCTCCTCTGCCTTCGCCTTGTGCTTAAACTGTGCCCCCGCTGTCAGGTGGGAATGCTAGTCGCGCATCTTCCAATCAGTAACAGATGTTTTCACTAAATTTAGTTCCCTGTCAGCAATGCAAAGCAGGGGTTCATTCACGGCAAAAAGGGGTTCATGTCACCCAGCTATAGAACAGAGGATATTGAGAGATTTAGGCCCCTGTCACCCAGGCACAGCAGGGGTTCATTCACGGCAAAAGGGGGTTCTTGTCACCCAGCAATACAACAGAGGATTTTGAGAGAATTAGGCCCCTGTCACCCAGGCACAGCAGGGGTTCATTCATGGCAAAAGGGGCTTCATGTCACCCAGCAATACAACAGAGGATTTTGAGAGAATTAGGCCCCTGTCACCCAGGCACAGCAGGGGTTCATTCACAGCAAAACTAGCTTCATGTCACCCAGCAATAGAACAGAGGATTTTGATAGATTTAGGCCCCTGTCACCCAGGTCCAGCAGTGGTTCATTCACGGCAAAAGGGGGATCTTGTCACCCAGCAATAGAACAGAGGATTTTGAGAGATTTAGGCCCCTGTCACCCAGGCACAGCAGGGGTTCATTCACGGCAAAAGGGGGTTCATGTCACCCAGCAATAGAACAGACGATTTTGAGAGATTTTGAGAGATTTAGGCCCCTTTCACCCAGGCACAGCATGGGTTCATTCATGGCAAAAGGAGGTTCATATCACCTAGCAATAGAACAGAGGATTTTGAGAGATTTAGGCCCCTGTTACCCAGGCACAGCAGGGGTTCATTTACGGCAAAAGGAGGTTCATGTCACCCAGCAATAGAACAGAGGATTTTGAGAGATTTAGGCCCCTGTCACCCAGGCACAGCAGGGGTTCATTCACGGCAAAAAGGGGTACATGACACCCAGCAATACAACAAAGGATTTTGAGAGATTTAAGCCCCTGTCACCCAGGCACAGCAGGGGTTCATTCACGGCAAAAGGGGGTTCTTGTCACCCAGCAATACAACAGAGGATTTTGAGAGATTTAGGCGCCTGTCACCCAGGCACAGCAGGGGTTCATTCACGGCAAAAGGGGGTTCTTGTCACCCAGCAATACAACAGAGGATTTAGAGAGATTTAGGCCCCTGTCACCCAGGCACAGCAGGGGTTCATTCACGGCATAAAGGGGTTCATGTCACCCAGCAATAGAACAGAGGATTTTGAGAGATTTAGGCCCCTGTCACCCAGGCACAGCAGGGGTTCATTCACGGCAAAAAGGGGTTCTTGTCACCCAGCAATAGAACAGAGGATTTTGAGAGATATAAGCCCCTGTCATCCAGGCACAGCAGGGGTTCATTCACGGCAAAAAGGGGTTCTTGTCACCCAGCAATAGAACAGAGGATTTTGAGAGATTTAGGCCCCTGTCACCCAGGCACAGCAGGGGTTCATTCACGGCAAAAGGGGGTTCTTGTCACCCAGCAATAGAACAGAGGATTTTGAGAGATTTAGGCCCCTGTCACCCAGGCACAGCAGGGGTTCATTCACGACAAAAGGGGGTTCTTGTCACCCAGCAATAGAACAGAGGATTTTGAGAGATTTAGGCCCCTGTCACCCTGGCACAGCAGGTGTTTGTATACGCCAAAAATGGTAAAATGTCACCCGACAATTGAAAATAAGATTTTTTTTCAATTTCGGGCACTAAAATTGCCTTTTTTTTTTTATTAAAATGGCTCTAAAATAGTCCTTGAAAAGGCTAGAGGGATGTAAAAGGCAGTAAAATGTGCTTAAGAGCATGGCAACTGCTCTGCAAACAAATGTGGATAGGGAAATAACTTAAAATGAAATAAAATAACTAAAAATTACAAATTATTAACCTGCAGTGAAGGGGTTTAAGCATGCATGGGATAGGCACAAGGCCATCCTTCATATAAGATAGGGCCGGGGGCTATCCATAGTATTCAGTATATTGGGCAGACTAGATGGGCCAAATGGTTCTTATCTGCCGACACATTCTATGTTTCTATGTTTCTGCAACTCAGAGAAGGAGGTGGATATGGAGTCGGAGGTTGAGGAGGTGGTGAATGTGGTGTTGTAGGTGGAGGCAGCAATGGAGGAGGAACAGGTAGCCAACAATGTTTTTTTTATTTTTTATTGGGGTAGGTAGCCCCCAAAATATTGGGACAAATAAAAAAAATAAAAAAAACAAAGAATCATTGCACTTGACTTGAGTGCAAGAATGTATGTTTGATGGTGGTATAAATGTCTATTGTGCACAAGGTACAGACAAGTCTTGTGGGATCCAGGCCTGGTTCATTTTAATGAACGTGAGCTTGTCCACGTTGGCTGTGGACAGGCGGCTGCGTCTGTCTGTAATGACGCCTCCTGCCATGCTAAATACACGTTCAGAGAGTACACTGGCTGCAGGGCAAGCCAGCACCTCCAAGGCATACAGGGCAAGCTCTGGCCATTTGGACAATTTGGAGATCCAGAAGTTGAATGGGGCAGAACCAACAGTCAGTACGTGTAGGCGTGTGCACAGGTACTGTTCCACCATGTTGTTCAAATGCTGCCTCCTGCTAACATGCTCCATATCAGCAGTTGGGACCGGTTGTTGCGGCGAGGTGACAAAGCTTTGCCACATGTCGGCCATGCTAACCCTGACTTCTGAGGTGCTGGCGCTGACACAGCTGCGTTGGCGACCTCTTCCTCCTCCCCTGCCTTCGCCTTGTGCTTCCACTTGTCCCCCGGCGTCAGTCGGGAATGCTATCAGGAGCGCGTCTACCAGCGTGCGCCTCTAGTCGCACATCTTCCGATCACGCTCCAGTGAGGGAATTAAGGACGGCACATTGTCTTTGTAACAGGGATCCAGCAGGGTGGCCACCCAGTAGTCAGCACACGTTAAAATGTGGGCAACTCTGCAGTCGTTGCGCAGGCACTGCAGCATGTAGTCGCTCATGTGTGCCAGGCTGCCCATAGGTAAGGACAAGCTGTCCTCTGTGGGAGGCGTATAGTCTGCGTCCTCCGTATCCCCCCAGCCACACACAAGTGATGGGCCCGAGCTGCGTTGGATACCACCCCGCTGTGAACATGCTTCATCCCTATCCTCCTCCTCCTCATCCTCCTCTTCCTCCAGTAGTGGGCCCTCGCTGGCCAAATTTGTATCTGGCCTCTGCTGTTGCAAAAATCCTCTTTCTTAGCCACTTCTAAAAGACTGGCCTGATAGTGTTAGAGATAACCCCTCTTCCTCCTCCTCGTCCTGGGCCACATCCTCTTCCATCATCGCCCTAAGTGTTTTCTCAAGGAGACATAGAAGTGGTATTGTAAAGCTGATAATGGCGTCATCGCCACTGGCCATGTTGGTGGAGTACTTGAAACAGCGCAACAGGGCAGGTCTTGCATGGAGGCCCAGTCATTGGTGGTGAAGTGGTGTTGTTCCGCAGTGCGACTCACCCGTGCGTGCTGCAGCTGAAACTCCACTATGGCCTGCTGTTGCTCGCACAGTCTCTCTAGCATGTGCAAGGTGGAGTTCGACCTGGTGGGCACGTCGCATATGAGGCAGTGAGCGGGAAGGCCGAAGTTATGCTGTAGAGCAGACAGCCGAGCGGCGGCAGGATGAGAACGCCGGAAGCGCGCACAGACGGCCCGCACTTTACGCAGCAGCTCTGACATGTCGGGGTAGTTGTGAATGAATTTCTGCACCACCAAATTCAGCACATGCGCCAGGCAAGGGAGGTGCGTCAAACCGGCTAGTCCCAGAGCTGCAACGAGATTTCGCCCATTATCGCACACCACCAGGCCGGGCTTGAGGCTCACTATCAGCAACCACTCATCGGTCTGTTCTATACCCCGCCACAACTCCTGCGGGGTGTGGGGTCTGTCCCCCAAACACATCAGTTTCAGAACGGCCTGCTGACGTTTACCCCTGGCTGTGCTGAAGTTAATGGTGAAGGTCTGTCGCTGACCGAATGAGGAGGTGGTAGAAGAGGAGGAAGAAGCCGAGTAGGAAGAGGAGGCAACAGGAGGCAAAGAATGATGCCCTGCGATCCTTGGCGGCGGAAGGACGTGTGCCAAACAGCTCTCCGCCTGGGGCCCAGCCGCCACTACATTTACCCAGTGCAGTTAGGGAGATATAGCGTCCCTGGCCGTGCTTACTGGTCCATGTATCTGTGATTAGGTGGCCCTTGCCACAGATGGCGTTGCGCAGTGCACACTTAATTTTATAGGATACTTGGTTGTGCAGGGAGGGCACGGCTCTCCTGGAGAAGTATTGGCGGCTGGGAACGACGTACTGTGGGACAGCAAGCGATATGAGCTGTTTCAAGCTGTCCGTCTCCACCAGCCTGAATGACAGCATTTCAAAGGCCAGTAGTTTAGAAATGCTGGCATTCAGGCCCAGGGATCGAGGGTGGCTAGGTGTTAATTTACGCTTTCTCTCAAAGGTTTGTGAGATGGAGAGCTGAACACTTCCGTGTGACATGGTGGAGATGCTTGGTGTCGGAGGTGGTGTTGTTGGTGGCACATCCTCTGTTTGCTGGGCGGCAGGTGCCAGCGTTCTTTAAGAGGCGGAGGAAGAGGCCGAGGCTGCAGCAGAAGAGGAAGCAGGAGGGGCCTGAGCCCTTTCTTGGTTTTGAAGGTGCTTACTCCACTGCAGCCCGTGTCTCGCATGTAGATGCCTGGTCATGCAGATTATGCTAAGGTTCAGAACGTTAATGCCTCGCTTCAGGCTCTCATGGCACAACGTGCAAACTACTCGGGTCTTGTCGTCAGCACATTGTGTGAAGAAGTGCCATGCCAGGGAACTCCTTGAAGCTGCCTTTGGTGTGCTTGGTCCCTGGCGACCATGGCCAGTAGCAGGCGAACTGTTTTAGTGACGGCTGCTCTGCTTTTGCACCCTGCTCCCGCTTTTGCTACGCTATTGGCTCGGTCTCACCACTGCCTCTTCCTCCGAACTCTGAAAGTCAGTGGCACAACCTTCATTCCATGTGGGGTCTAGGACCTCATTGTCCCCTGCATAATCTTCCACCCAGTCTTCCTCCCTGATCTCCTTTTCGGTCTGCACACTGCAGAAAGACGCAGCAGTTGGCACCTGTGTTTCGTCATCATCAGAGACGTGCTGAGGTGGTATTACCATGTCCTCATCAGGAAACATAAGTGGTTGTGCGTCAGTGCATTCTATGTCTTCCACCCCTGGGGAAGGGCTAGGTGGATGCCCTTGGTAAACCCTGCCAGCAGAGTCTTCAAACAGCATAAGAGACTGCTGCATGACTTGAGGCTCAGACAGGTTCCCCGATATACATGGGGGTGATGTGACAGACTGATGGGCATGGGTTTCAGGTGCCACCTGTGCGCTTTCTGCAGAAGACTGGGTGGGAGATAATGTGAACGTGCTGGATCCACTGTCGGCCACCCAATTGACTAGCGCCTGTACTTACTCAGGCCTTACCATCCTTAGAACGGCATTAGGCCTGACCAAATATCGTTGAAGATTCTGGCGGCTACTGGGACCTGAGGTAGTAGGTTCAGTAGGACGTGTGGCTGTGGCAGAACGACCACGTCCTCTCCCTGCACCAGAGGCTCCACCAACACCACCACCATGACCATGAACGCGTCCCTTATTAGATGTTTGCCTCATAGTTAGTTTTTTTTTTTAACTCTATATGACAGCGGTATTTGTGGCCTAAATGTGACAGTCACCTATGCAAGTGTAATCCCAGATGTGCAGTATATCAGAGGGATTTTTCACCACAGTGTCCTAAAAGCCTTATTTGTGGCCTAAATGTGACAGTCACTTATGCACGTGTAATTCCAGATGTGCAATATATTAGAGGCTTTTTTCACCCCAGTAACCAAAAAGCCGTATTTCTGTCCTAAATGTGACAGTCACTTATGCTTGTCTAATCCCAGATGTGCAGTATATTAGAGGGTTTTTTCACCCCAATAACCAAAAAGCCATATTTCTGTCCTAAATGTGACAGTCACTTATGCTTGTCTAATCCCAGATGTGCACTATATTAGAGGGTTTTTTCACCCTAACCAAAAAGCTGTATTTCTGTCCTATATGTGACAGTCACTTATGCACGTGTAATCGCAGATGTGCAGTATATGAGAGGCTTTTTTCACCCCAGTATGCCAAAGCCGTATTTATGGCCTAAATGTGACAGTCACTTATGCTTGTCTAATCCCAGATGTGCAGTATATTAGAGGGTTTTTTCACCCTAACCAAAAGCTGTATTTCTGTCCTAAATGTCACAGTCACTTATGCTTGTCTAATCCAAGATGTGCAGTATATTAGAGGGTTTTTTCACCGTAAACAAAAAGCTGTATTTCGATGCTAAATGTGACAGTCACTTATGCTTGTCTAATCCCAGATGTGCAGTATATTAGAGGGTTTTTTCACCCTAACCAAAAAGCTGTATTTCTGTCCTAAATGTGACAGTCACTTATGCACGTCTAATCCCAGAAGTGCAGTATATTAGAGGGTTTTTTTACCCTAACCAAAAAGCTGTATTTCTGTCCTAAATGTGACAGTCACTTATGCACGTGTAATCCCAGATGTGCAGTATATCAGAGGCTTTTTTCACCCCAGTATGCCAAAGCCGTATTTCTGTCCTAAATGTGACAGTCACTTATGCACGTGTAATTACAGATGTGCAGTATATTAGAGGGTTTTTTCACCCTAAGGCTACTTTCACACTTGGTCAGTTCTTTTCCGGTATAGAGCCCCTGTGACGGAACTCTATGCCGGAAAAGAACAACGCAAGTGTGAAAGTAGCCTAACTAAAAAGCTGTATTTCTGACCTAAATGTGACAGTCACTTATGCTTGTCTAATCCCAGATGTGCAGTATATTAGAGGGTTTTTTCACCCTAACTAAAAAGCTGTATTTCTGTCCTAAATGTGACAGTCACTTATGCTTGTCTAATCCCAGATGTGGGTCTAATCCCAGATATCAGAGGCTTTTTTCGCCCCAGTATGCCAAAGCTGTATTTCTGGACTTGCAGATAGCCTGTGCTGGTGCACCATCGTTGGATAAAATGGCTGCCGATCATGTATTGATATTGACTAACTGAAGAAAAAAAAGTTTGTTTTCAGCAGTAGTTGCCTCAGGGCAGGCTTAAAAAAATTGTGCACTGCACCCACAAAACACTTTTGCTGTAGATCGCTGAGTGCAAAAAACAGTTCTTGATAAGATTTCTCCCATTTCTCCCATAAAAATCACCGAACACCGAACCCGAACTTTTACGTAAATGTTCGTGTCCGGGTGCCGAAAACCCTACAGTTCGGGTTCGCTTAACTCTAATTGCAAGAGTAATTTTCATATTGAACAAGAACATCCTTGAGGGTATTGCAAAGTAGACATCCCATAAATGTACTATGACTGTATGTATGCATCACTGCAAGCTTGCCAGACTGTATAGACAATTAGCACAGGCCGGAAGAGAGCTAATAAATATTTAGTTCATTGAAAGAGCAGCAGTCACAGTGAGATGGGAAACATAATTTCCTATGTTTGTGGGGGGGGAAGGGTCCTGGGATGTAGCTAAAAGAGCTAAAGGATCATGGGACCTGGTGAAAAAGTTGAGCTCGGACCCCTACCCTTTACCCATGCAATTTTTCTTCATGTTAGCCAACAGTGGCTAGCACATAATTTTCAGTGGCATCAATTGCAATGTTCCTTCTGAGTTTTTGTGAGCTGGACAGTTAGGGACCTGGTGCTGCATCCTCTAAGCTGGACAATGCAGTACTTAATCAAATGAATATTAACATACAGCACTATAAACCACTATCAGCTATAAAGCAGCTAGATATATATCGGGCCATATAGCATCCAGGCAAATGGTAGTAAACAGCATCTAGGTCTAGCGCAGTGAAGGTTATTGTCTGCATCCCTGGTAGACTAGGGCAGTGAATAGGTTAACATTAGCATCCCTGTGGTCTAGGGAAGTGATGGTGTTAGTGACAGCATCTGTGTTGGTCTAGGTCGGTAAAGGGGTCAATGTCTATATATTTGGTGGTCTAGGAGATTGAAGAGGTATTTGTTTTCCTAAAAACCTCACTTAAAATGTTATTTTTATGTTAAAATTATAAATTAAGTACAGTTTATAATATTCTTGAAAAAATATTATTGATTTTATTGATTTATTTTAGATATTTTTTTTAAATAAAATAAAAAATAAGTGGAGACATTGGAGGAAATGATAGTAAGGTTTGCTGAACTTTCAAAGGTGACTTTCAATGGAATAGAAAAAATAACAGAATTGCTATAACAAGTTTGCTGTTTGCCTACTGAGCCAAGTAGGGTGTGGAAGTATTTAGGAAGTACTATTGATTTTTGGCATCATTTGATCCATGCAATGGATTTCACATGACCTTCCACAGTGATAATAACATGTGTAATCTGAGAAAGAGCAGTGTGTGTTAGGTAAAGATGAAACTTTAGAAAAAGAAATAAATCTTTTAAGTAGGTCAACTGGTAAATTGCAGCTAAGATTAACAGATGGTCAATAGACCAAGAAGATCAAAAATTTCAACAGAGACTATTAAACCCTTTGCCATTTTAACTGATAGCATTGTTTCTTATTGGTTCTTTATGTCTTTTTCAATTCTTCAGTGCAATATAAAAATAAATGGAACCGTCACTGGGACACATTTTTAAAAGCATGTTCAGTTTAAGTGAGCATATCTTATCCTGCTATTCAGAGTCTAATTACTACAAGTCTGTTAGGCAGAGAGAGCAAACCATTCCCTTGTATTCTAAATGTGACCATTTGTCATTACATTGGCCTTTATGATGGCAAGTAGATGAACTGTGAACTTAATTTAGACATGAAAGTGCTACAAACCAAAATGTGGAACGCATTAATAAAGAGGCAGGTGTTATATTCTACTGAATTTCTACATCTTAACAGCAGTGTTTAATAGTAACATCGTTTTTGAAATACATTTTGTAGAAATTAGTACCTATTCTATAAATTTTCTAAATATAAACCATTTGCAAGTGTTATTTTATAACCTTTAAATATTTTTGCTTGACCGGTTTTCTTTGTACATTTCTGCGTGGGGTGCTGGGATTTGCAGCAGCATATCACTAGTGTTGAATTTTGGATTCATTGGTGCTTTTCACGTAGCCAGTTTTAAAACTAAATCACACTGAAAGTAGCTCATTACTACTGCAATTTCTTGTCCCCATACACATTCATTTTTACCATGAATGTACAGTAGATCACTAGGGTTGAGCAAATGAAAGTTAACAAAGCAGAATTTTAGGAAAAATTTTATTCGCCACAAATCTGAATTTCCTGGCGCTTGGTAACGAATCAATTATTCCTGAAATGGCGGTAAAAAAAAACATACTCACCTCATCTATTTGAGCACGGAGAGGCTGTCACGCCCATCTTGATTGAAGAAAATGCACCAATTCTCACTCACACTGACATGTGAAATTACCACGTCATCACATTGACAAGGTGCGTTGACATCAGTGATGACATCACCGCACCCGCCCAGCGTTATGACGTGGTGATGTCCTCATTGACATGTTTTCTTCAATCAAGATGGGCGGCAAGAACCTCTCCGCAATCAAATTGATGAGTATATATATATTTTTTGTTTTAATCCCTGATTAACCCCCTGATAGGCTGAATGTGTCTCCCAGATGTGGCAATCTGAGGGGTTAAATGATGGGGGGGAAGGGTGTGTGATCACTGTTCGTCGTCATTGCGCTCGTGTCATACAATGGAATGTGATTCGTTATAAAGTAATTCGTAATTAATCAAAAATCTTAATGAAATTCAGCAATTAGCTAAATCAAAGATCATCCCACTGCTTTGGGACTCGTGGAGAAAGGCGACTGAGCATGGAACTCATTCTCTTTCCTGCCATAAATGTAAGGCAGTGTTGTGCAAAGAGATTTTTATAGCTTCCATTGAGTTCAGTGGAGGCTATAAATTACAATAGTAAACAGTGGGTGAAAATTACTTTTTTTATTATTAAAAAGATTCCTATACAAATAAAAACAATTAGCAGAAATCTCATTACTAAATTTTGCTATGTTCGGATTGGCCCACAGTTGAACAGGTGATTCCCCTGGTGGGCCCCTGACCAAGGTAGGCCTCAAGTCCACCACTCCCTGCACAAGTAGCATATGACACAGTAGACTGACTGAACTACATATACAGTAGATAGGCAGCATGCAGCACACCAACTAGCCTATGTTAATCTAAAAAGTTGTTCTAATTTCAGCCAATCCCTTAACCAAAATGAAGATATATTATTTAGTTCACCCTATCAGTGACACCAGAAACCTTTCTGATCTTTGTGCAGGAGCTCATGTGTAAAATTTGACAGATCATAACATGCTCATCCTGTCATTTTATGCTCTTTGAGAAAGTTTTGCTTCCTGATCCTGCATCCCTCTTTATGATTTTGACATTGTTATTTGTGATTGTAGCATGAAGCTGCTAGCTTTCAGTACTGGGTGAGATCTTAATCAATCCGAGATTTGCTTTTCATCTGAAAAGCTCCCAAATACAGAATTCTCCCAGAGGGTTGATTTTCATCTCTGACTCTCCCAGGAACCAATTCCGCACTGTTCCTCTACTGTGAAAACTGCCGATTTTCAAAAATAAATATGTTTTAGACTTGGGCATCAATGCACCAGTACTAGTCTTTTAAACTTAGACTTTCCTCGTTATGTATATTTATTTTGAATACATTAAACCATGATATACTGTATCATTAGTTTATACAGGAAAACAGAGCTCAGGCTGATTAAATGATATTAAAAAATCTGACATGAAACAGTTTTCAAATGCAATGCATGAAGCCCATACTTCACAGCTCCTTTCTGAATAAAATATGAGGATTTGCTGCCGCACTACCATCTCAGTTATAAAAAAAAATCTGATTAATTTTTTTTTTTTTTAAATAGGCTACCTAATATCTGCAAAAGCAATAAACATAATAGCAGCTGCTGACAGCCCCGGCTTTTAATGTGGTAGAGCTGTGTGCAAATATGAGGCATGGGAAATGTCAGCTCCTCATTTGCAAATTAAGATGTAGAAGAAAAATCTGTGACAGTACATGCAACAGTTCATATTTGAAGTTTGGCAGTGCAAACTGACAGCATCGGAGAAACTGCAGTAGCCTAATCCTTGCTTTCTGCCTTCCAGCTAGTGGGAATAAGGAGGTGGAATTTAATAAATATATTATGAATGAAAAGCTGTAAAAGGAAGGCGAGTTGGATCATTCTATAAAACAGAACAAATGGAAAAGACCATTAAACATCAAATTCATTTTTAATTACATTTCAATATGTTGATCAATTTGACGATATATTTAGATTTTTACTGCCCAACAGTCAAACTTACGTCGTTCATGTATATTCCTGTGCACATGGGAATCCAGACCGCTTGCTCTTCATACTGATTCATTTCACAATCAATTAGAGTTGGTTGCAGTCCTGTCTCTTTTTGCTTGGGGGATTATCTGGGCATTCGCTTCCTGACACTACCTATGAATGAGCATTCAACACACTTCAGACTTAGTTTTTTTTTTCTAAAAGGACTCCTGGGGAATTGAAATGCTGAAAGCAGCAGATGGCAAATAATCACCCAAAATTGTCTTCAAGTTCAAGTAAAAGTGAGAGTCTTTGAAAAAATAAAATGTAACTTAATTCGCTGTAAATACTGGACCAGAATAGGAATTTCACTTTATTTTTTAGAAAGTTAAAGTCAATGTTATATGCCGCAAATAGGATGCATACAGCAACTGATTTATCATTGTAAACCTCCGTAATGATTTTGATCATCCTTTATCCAATAGATATATTTTATATTTACAGAGTAGAGGAGCTCTTATTTTAACCCCTTCATATTCGGTGACATACTATGACATCACTGAGTGTAGTGAGTTCACACTCAGAAACACTGTACTACGGCACAGTGATGGCACAGGTTCAGTAGCTGGGTCTACACCATCGCTTGCAGGTGCCAGCTGTATTATACAGCTGGCATAGTGCTCTCATTGGCAGGATTATATATCACGGAAGTTTAACCTATTAGAGGCTGTGGTCAATAGTGACCATGGCATCTGAGAGGTTAGACAGAGGGAGGCAGCCCTATCTGTCCTCCGATTGGCACACCATGAATGCAAGTGGTCATGTCAGGGAGGGGCCTTGTGAAATCCCCCTGGCCTGGCCTTAATAATACCCTTGCTCTGCGTGGATGCGTACAATAATAGACTTGGTAAATATACCTATACACTGTATGGAAACAATCGCAAGTTCAAGTCCCATAAATAGACAAAAAAATTCAGCCCCCGTTTTCCCACTTGAGATATATAGAAGAAAAACAAAAACAAAAAACATAATTGATATTGCTACATCTGTAACAGTCCCATTGTCGTTATTTCACCTACAAAATGAACACGATAAAAAAGAAATCCCCAATGCCAGAATTTTAGTTTATGGTAACTCGCCTCACCCTAAAAAATGAATAAGAAATTATCAAAAGGTACTATCTATCCCAAAATGATATCAATGAAAACTACAGCTTGCCCTGCAAACAATCCCCACACAGCTTAACTGGCAGAAAAAAAAAAAAAAGTTATGGTTGTCAGAATATGTTGATACAAAGCCTTTTTTAAAAAGCATTTAAAATTTTAAAAGTAGAAAAAGATAAAAATTTATATATATATTAGAGGTGGGACGAATACAATTTTTTTCGAATTAGAATTCGAAAAGGTTCTCGAATATATTGAATCTTTCGAATCTCGAATCCTACGAATCCTGTACATAATAATTGTGTGAACACTGTAAGAAACAAAGTGATCCAAACACTTATGGGGGGGAAACTGTGGATGACACTGCTATGGGGGGGGATCTGTAGATGGCACTGTTATGGGGGATCTGTGGATGGCACTGTTATGGTGGATCTCTGGATGGCACTGTTATGGGGGATCTCTGGATGGCACTGTTATGGGGGATCTCTGGATGGCACTGTGATAGAGGGGATCTGTGGATGGCACATATTTAGCATCTTATGCTATGTGCCATCCACAGATCCCCCCCATAAAAGTGTACCTGCAGTATGACAATACAGGGGCTGAGGGCCGGCATCTGGATTAGGAATGACAGCGTGCGGACGGCACGTTACTCACTACGTCAGGCGCCTGTGCCGCCTGCTTCATTCATAAAGTGGGCGGTGCAGGTGCATGACGTAGTGAGTGACGCGCCACACGCTCGCCCTCCCGCCCTGGCTCCTCCCTCCTCTCTGCTACGGAACTTATTGTTGTAAATAATACAGATGGATTACACATAATTATTATATCTAAACAATGCAGGTTAGATAAGATTATACAGTAGGATGCGAAAGTTTGGGCAACCTTGTTAATCGTCATGATTTTCCTGTATAAATCGTTGGTTGTTACGATAAAAAATGTCAGTTAAATATATCATACAGGAGACGCACACAGTGATATTTGAGAAGAGAAATTAAGTTTATTGGAATTACAGAAAGTGTGCTATAATTGTTTAAACAAAATTAGGCAGGTGCATAAATTTGGGCACTGTTGTCATTTTATTGATTCCAAAACCTTTAGAACTAATTATTGGAACTCAAATTGGCTTGGTAAGCTCAGTGACCCCTGACCTACATACACAGGTGAATCCAATTATGAGAGAGTATTTAAGGGGGTCAATTATAAGTTTCCCTCCTCTTTTAATTTTCTCTGAAGAGTAGCAACATGGGGGTCTCAAAACAACTCTCAAATGACCTGAAGACAAAGATTGTTCACCATCATGGTTTAGGGGAAGGATACAGAAAGCTGTCTCAGAGATTTCAGCTTCTGTTTCCACAGTTAGGAACATATTGAGGAAATGGAAGACCACAGGTTCAGTTCAAGTTAAGGCTCGAAGTGGCAGACCAAGAAAAATCTCGGATAGACAGAAGCGACGAATGGTGAGAACAGTCAGAGTCAACCCACAGACCAGCACCAAAGACCTACAAAATCATCTTGCTGCAGATGGAGTCACTGTGCATCGTTCAACCATTCAGCGCACTTTACACAAGGAGATGCTGTATGCGAGAGTGATGCAGAGGAAGCCTTTTCTCCGCCGACAGCACAAAAAGTGCCGCTTGAGGTGGGCTAAAGTACATTTGGACAAGCCAGCTACATTTTGGAATAAGGTGCTGTGGACTGATGAAAATAAAATTGAGTTATTCGGCCATAACAAGGTGCGTTATGCATGGAGGAAAAAGAACACAGCATTCCAAGAAAAACACCTGCTACCTACAGTAAAATATGGTGGTGGTTCCATCATGCTGTGGGGCTGTGTGGCCAGTGCAGGGACTGGGAATCTTGTCAAAGTTGAGGGACGCATGGATTCCACTCAGTATCAGCAGATTCTGGAGACCATTGTCCAGGAATCAGTGACAAAGCTGAAGCTGCGCCGGGGCTGGATCTTTCAACAAGACAACGACCCTAAACACTGCTCAAAATCCACTAAGGCATTTATGCAGAGGAACAAGTGCAACGTTCTGGAATGGCCATCTCAGTCCCCAGACCTGAATATAATTGAAAATCTGTGGTGTGACTTAAAGAGAGCTGTCCATGCTAGGAAGCCATCAAACCTGAATGAACTAAAGATGTTTTGTAAAGAGGAATGGTCCAAAATACCTTCAACCAGTATCCAGACTCTCATTGGAACCTACAGGAAGCGTTTAGAGGCTGTAATTTCTGCAAAAGGAGGATCTACTAAATATTGATTTCATTTCTTTTTTGTGGTGCCCAAATTTATGCACCTGCCTAATTTTGTTTAAACAATTATAGCACACTTTCTGTAAATCCAATAAACTTCATTTCACTTCTCAAATATCACTATGTGTGTCTCCTATATGATATATTTAACTGACATTTTTTATCGTAACAACCAACGATTTATACAGGAAAATCATGACGATTAACAAGGTTGCCCAAACTTTCGCATCCCACTGTACCTGTTTCCACAAAATACTGATACAGAGTATTGATATACCAGCTTACACCAAATATTGATTAAGTGGTTTGATATACCAGCTTCCAGCAAATGCTCATTATTGGGTTCTATATACCTGTTTCCGCAAAATACTGATAGAGGGGATTGATATACCGGCTTCCACCAAATATTGATTGAGGCCTGCGATACGCCAGCTTCCACAAAATTTTGATTGAGGGGCTTGATTTACCGGCTTCCAGCAAATACTCATTACTGGGTTCTATATACCTGTTTCCACAAAATACTGATAGAGGATATTGATATACCGGCTTCCACCATATATTGATTGAGGCCTGCGATATACCTGCTTCGACAAATACTGCTCTTCTATAGGGACTTTATCGCAGGGTCAGGCAGAGATGGTAGGGGTCGGGCAGATGCACCAGGCCGGAGCCTAAGTGGGAACTTGGAGAAGGTGCGTCTGATTACGTCAAAGGACGCACCAGAGTTGGTTGAGTGGCTCACTCAGCCTTCCGCTTCTGTACCCTCCTCATCCTCTGCATCAGCACCGTCCTCACTCTCTGCTGTGTGCACCCCCAAATACACTGTGACCACCATAGCCCCTCTGTAACGGGGTTCCGAAGGTGCACTCGGTCCCCCATTGCCTGCAGAACTGTTGCTTAGCTTTGGGAATGAGGATCTGTGTTTGACCTCATTCCCAGGGCGGCTTTACTAGCTGGGTGGCTCCCTGCTCCTAGTCTGCCTTGAGCGCCGAGCTGATCACTCGGTGCTCGACTGGTTGGTCTGTCGGTCATGTGACGCTGACCACGTCACATGACCCTCACTCCCCACTATAAATACAGGCAGCCTGCTGGCTACAGGTTGCCTGTTAATTTCTAGGTTCCTGGCTATTTGTTGGACTGCTGAATACTTACCTGATCCTGTTCCTTGACCATCCTTTTGCCTGCTCCTCCTGTACTGCGCATCCGTCCTGGTATTGTGACCTCGGCTCCCACCTGACTACTCTCTTAGGACTCCTCTTGTACTTCTCTGCTCTCCTGGTATTTATGACCCCGGCTTCTCCTGACAATTCTCTGCTTGCTACATTTGTACTTTGTAGCTTTCCTGGTATTGACTCGGTCCGTTCACGTCCTGTTGTTTGTCTGTCTGTCATCCCTGCACTTATTCCAGGTTAGGGATTGCCGTCCAGTTGTCCCCTGTCATTAGGACTCGCGAGGCAAGTAGGCAGGGCCAGGGGTAAGGGTCGAGCGCAGTGGTCACTTCCCTTCCCCCTGTGTGTGTGTACACGACCGTTACACCCTCCACTCGAGTCAGAGGAATTATTTTCCCATCCATTCCCAGACCTTTCCGATGCACAGCCATTCTTGGCATGTGATGAGGAAGAGGTGGTAGCAATGGCCGCCACCCAGCGTTCTGACGACAGTACCCAGATCAACCCAAGAAGGGTGGTCCACGCTGTTGCTGCCTACTCCGAGATCTCAGAGGGAGAGATGGAGCAGCAGATAGGGAGGAGAAGGAGGAGAAGCAGGCAGAACTTGCAGTGCACAGGAGGCAAAAAGCAGACTGGATATGTTCTGGAGTGAGCCATCCACCATGCACGGTCACATCTGGCGCTCCCAGGACGCCAGCACATGGCTCCGCAGTGTGGGCTTTTTTTAACGTGTCAGTTGCTGAAAATAGTGTTGTCATCTGCAGCCTGTGCTGTCAACGCATAAGTCGCGGTAAGCCCAACAATTACCTAGGGACGACCACCTTAAGAAGGCAACTGGCCTCCCATCACCGAGCCCAGTGGGAGCAACACCGTCAGAACCGACAAAGCCACACTCCCCGCGCTCCACCTCCTGCCTCTTCTCCTTCTCCTTTTTCCTTCCATTTGCTCTCCACTCTGCCTTCCACCGTGCCGTCTCTTCGTTCATCTCTGGCCATTTTAGAAGATCTTACACGGCCATGGCTCAACTTGTTGACGTTCAGCAGCGACACCACTTTCCCGTCAGACGTCTGATTTGTGACTGCCCGATGCGCTGGAACTCCACCTTGAATATGCTTGATAGGCTACTCCAGCAGAAATGTGCCGTTAACGACTACCTGTATGAACTCTGCGGCAGGACAGGTTCTGGGGAGCTTGGTTTTTTTACCGTGCCAGTGGCTGCTCATGCGCGACGCATGCATACTTCTGCGGCCATTTGATGAGATCACAAAACTGGTCAGTCGCAGCCAGGGCGCCATCAGTGACATCGGACCTTAGCGTACATTGTGTTGTGTCATTGATCAAGCCGTCGGGGAGCAGGAGTAGGGAGATGAGGAAGTCGCAATGCTAAATGAATTCCCAGGGGGGCTAATCCATCTGAGACAAGTCAGCATGAGTCTGAAGAGGAGTCAGAGGAGGATGGTGCATGGGGGGAGGAGGAGGAGGAGCATCATGAGTCTTTAAACTTTTCTGGGATCCCTGGTGTTGTCTGTGGCTGGGGGGAGGAGACCAAGGACCATATTCTCCTGGGCGATGAGCAGGAGCCAGGCATCTCCACCGCTTCCAATTTAGTGCAAATGGGGGCCTTCATGCTCCAGTGTTTGAAGATGGACCCCCGTATAAAAAGCATAAAGGGAAAGGACCAGTTCTGGGTGGCAACATACTTAGAACCCCGTTACAAACACAAAATGGCGGACATGTTACCAGCATCACAGAGGGCTGTCAGAATGCAGCATTTCCAGGCCTTGTTTCGAGAGATGCATTCTGCTGTTGCAGGCGCTGGCAGAGGAATTTCCACCCACAGAGAAACAGTTGTGGGTATCAATCCTACAGTGCATGCGAGAAGAGGGTAGTTTGAAGATGTGTTGGTCACATTGGATATGAGATGATTCTTGCAGTCAACCCATCAACAGCCGCCCTTTGGATCCAGCCTCGGGGAATGCCTAGACCAACAGGTGTCCTAGCTCACGACAGTGTGGACTACCTAACATTTCTAAAAATGAATGAGGCATGGATCTCGGAGGAATTTAACACCTGTGACAACCATGTTTAATTGAATTTCCTCAGGCCAGCCCACACATATCTGCCACCACCCAGAACAAATAATGGTCCCTGTCTTATGTAAATACAGCGGCATAAAAGGCCTTTTCTGTGCGGTGAATGCCTAATGTTTGGGGCAACGAAAGAATTCAACACCTGTGACGACCACGTGTTATCGAATTTTAACTACTATCATTTGTGTTTTTTTCAAGAGGGAGGATTTCGTTAGAAATGTTTTTAATCCAATTTAATATTTTTAGTTCTTTTAAACATATGTATTTGACATGTATTTGTACTGGCCTGCAGTGAAATTGATATCCATTGACCGTCTAATAAACTTACAGCTACATAATCACTTGATCTTTTCTGTACGGTGAATGCATAATTTTTGGGGCCTGTAATCTAACTGGCCAACAGCAAAATTGTTATACGGTGACTGCCTAATGTACCTCCAGCCAAATTATCAATTGTTCTTTTCAGTACGGTAAATGAATAATTTGTGGGGCCTGTAGTCCACTGGACTGCAGTAAAATTGATATCCATTGACTGTCTAATATACCTCCAGCCACATAATCACTTGATCTTTTCTGTCTTGTGAATGCCTAATGTTTGGGGTCTGAACTCCCGTGGTCTAAAATAAAAAATTTCTAGGCTCAGACAAGGCACATTTTTGACAGTTTCCCTTTAAGACACATAAAATTTGTGCACTTCTAGTAAGTATTTGGTGGCTGCAAATATGAGCTGAAGGTTTTTCAGGTTCGCCTGCCATTAAAGTGAATGGGGCCCGCCGCGAACTTGCGGTTCGCGAACATTTGATCGAGTTTGAGCGATCGCGTTCACGAATAGTCCTGGATGATGTTCGTCCATCACTACCAAGGACCAGGAAGCGATGAGTACAGAGCCTGGAAAGCACTGCATTCACCGCTTCCTGGTTCTCCTATACTAATGAGCACTTCCATGATGGAAGCGCTCATTAGTAATCACCGCCATAAGATGCACTGACATTTTCCCCTCTACTTTGGGGGGGAGTGCATCTTATAGGGTGAAAAATAGATTAGTTTTGCAATATGATTAGTCAGAAACCATTCACATTTTTGTATGTCATTTAATATGAACTCATTTGATCCTTATGTATACTTATTGATGCATCAATGACAGGGGTGGTCACATTGAGGGTCAGGAGTAATTAGCCTCAAAATCTAACTGTCCAAGGCTTTGGAAAGCAAGAGTCCAGAATTTAGTTATACAGTCTAATTTTCATGACATTGACCTTAAATACTACTGCCCTGACAAGGGGTTGTCCCATCTAGCAAGTTCATACTCATCTGCTGCGAACTGCGCTGTTTACTTCCTGGTTTCCAGCTTCTGAGGCTGGGCGGGCTTGTCCGGGCCAGGCCGCGCATCGCTGTCTTGAACGTGCACGCCTCCACGCATGCGTCATGGTGACTTCTTCCTGGCCAGTATAATACAGAGCTACGAACGCGCACGCCGCCGCGCATGCGCAATTGTGAGTTCTTCCTGGCCGAGTATAGTACAGAGCTGTACTGCATACAGAGCATGCGCGTCTCTGTACTATACTCGGCCAGGAAGAAGTCACCATTGCACGGCAGCATGCGAGTTCGCAGTTCTGTACTATATTTGGCCAGGAAGTTGTCACCATGGCGCATGCGCGGCGGCGTGCACGTACAAGACAGCGATATGCGCGTTCAAGACAGAGATGTGCGGCCAGGCCGGGTGAAGAAAATGTGTTCTATGCAGGCGCGGCCCACAAGCGGTGGCCGTATTTAGTGGATACCAGAAGATAACAGTGGGGTAGGATTAAAAGATTTTTTCCAAGATAGGTAGGGATATGCTAAAGGAACATAATAACAAAAATGCTTACAGGCACTTCTATAACAAATTAAAATAGGATCAATGAGATGGGAATACCTGATTTACTTCTCCAGGTTCTTACTCTATAGAATGGCCCAGGAACAGCTACATTTCATACAGATTATTTGCGCAATTCCTGTTAGTAGATAGCAGTGCAGGACCACAGAGGAGATACTGTAAGAGCATTATGTTTTAGGCCTCATGCACACGACAGTGTTTTTTCACTGTCAGTGATTTGGCTTCAGTGGTCCGTGTACGATTCTGCTTCAGTTGTGTTTCCTTGTGTCTTCCTTTTTTTTGTCTGACAGGGGAAAAAAAAGGAAGGATAATGAAAAGTGTAATTTTATTGCACCAAGGTCTTGTAGAAAAAAGCAGACACGGATGACATACCAGTTGTGCATCCATTTTTTTTGACAGACCTGAATCCGATAGGTCATATTTTTTTGACGGACTGGAATCACGGATCACGGACGAGGAGAAAAAACTGAGCCCTATCAGTTTTTTTCACGGCTCCATAGAAATGAATGGGACCTCGGCTAAACTGTGAAAAATGACGGAGCGGATGCACACAAAGGTCGTGTGCATGAGGCCTTAAGGACACAAGACCTGGTATATTTGTATTGACAATGCTATTCTGTGGACACACTGATGATATTATTTCTTATTTGCTGCTCAGTGGAAATACAGTTTTATGGATAGACATGAAGCAGAGCAAGAAGAGCGAACTTCTTGAAATTAATTTTGTGTCCGATTCTTAAATTTTTTTAATACATTAGATTTGTGTTCAAATTAATTCTATGCTAATCAAACATGCTCCAAATGACCTTAATCTGTATAGGACATTCTGAGGTCTCTGATGATTTTTTTAATATGTTTTTGTTAGCATTTTTACTTTTTTTTTAATATAACTTTTTGACGGTAGACAGGTAGGTGGTGGCAGTGGCATGATGGGGCACCATCAGCAATCACAGAACTATTCATGGGCCTCATGGATCCATGCCTCATTAATTTTGACAAAATTAATGTTTTGTACACTGTCGAAGGACAACTTTGTCTGTTTGTGAGTGGACAAGACAGTATAGAGAGAGCAAACTGGGCCAGTTCCAGACATTGTTCCAATTTGCCTGCCTAAAAGTCCCCGGGATCAGGGAACACAGTAAATGTGGAAGCAGAGAAACTGGGAGGTTGGCGATTCTGTAGATAGAGGTTGGGGAGTGGCAAAAGCTGTGGCAAACTGTGTACATAGTATATCCTAGTAATAAAGCAATATGGCCTCCCTTTTGGCACCAGTAAAACATCTCCCCATTTTGCTTTGATTGCTTTGCTTCATGGCTATCTAGTAATCAATCAAGCAAAGGAGCAGGGAAAGGAAGATACAGCGGCACTACAGCAAACACCTTTTGTCTAAATGCGTCCGTGCCAGAACCTGGGGAGGCAGCCGTGGTGAGGTACGCAGCAGGAGGAGGTGCTCAGCGTGGTTAAGCGGTAAGTCAATGAGAGTTGAGAAAGAGACGCGGCACTCACCAAACTTCTAAATGCTGGTAGCTGTTTATTGGAGATCGAGCATCATGCGCAAGCAGGGGGGGCGGGATGGCCACAGTGTGCGTCGGCGGCGACGGCCGTTTCGCGCTGGAATAGCGCTTCTTCTGGCCGGATATGACGTGCGTTAGCACGAGTAACCTTATATAGGGGAAGGGAAACCGGGCGTATCCATGGTGATCCCGGACCTCCCCTGTGTGCAGGTGCTTCAAAAGGTGTACAGACAGAGACACAAGTGAATAGTTCATATTATACAAACAATGTCATGTAAAACAAGACAAGACGAACATGAGATACCCGGGTTATAATTGGGCGACAAATTTCAGAAACCAGGCCGAAGGTATTAACAGTGACAGAAAATTAAGAAATATTTATACGGACACGTAGGCGCTGAGCCTATCAGGGGAATAATATCATGGGTTATCAAGAGGTCGAATTGGTAGTATACACAATTATACAGGAATAAGGTGGTGAAAAGGGGAACAAAGGCGGGACCAGACTAGACTCCGCGGCCATGCCCTTACAAGAAAACCGCCATGTCATTTTTGTCATTAAGACCGAGAGGACCCATGGCATTGGTCCTGATGATCCATCTGGCCTCCCGCTGCAGCAAGAGGCGGTGGCGGTCGCCTCCACGGAGGATTGGCCCCACAGCCTCAATGCCCGCAAAGGAGAGGCCAGATGGATCACCGTTGTGGGCCTCATGTACATGTTCAATTAGGCGGGGGGAACCTCGCCCGGTGCGGATCGAATTGATGTGCTCCCGCACCCGTTCAAGCATCGGCCTAATGGTCTTCCCGATGTAAAACATGTTACAGGTACAGAAGATGACATACACTACAAAGGGAGTGCGACAGTTAATGAACTGTCGTACTTTGTGTGTTACGCCCCCTAAGGACAAAACTTTGGCCTGGGCATTTAAGTGACAAAAAGAGCAGGTACCACACTTGTAATTGCCTATAGGAATTCTACTGTTCAACCAATTAGACCTTTTTGGTTGCCGAAGAACGCTTTGGACCAATTTGTCCCTTAGAGTGTGGCACTTCCTAAAATAAATAATTGGTTTGCTGGAGGCTACTGTGCCCAATGAAGCGTCATGCTTCAAAAGGTCCCAGTTGCTGTATATTGCCCGTCTGATGGTGTCAGCTACAGGGCTATACTTGAAGACAAAGGCGAATCTCTCGTCCTTGTCCTCGCCATTATTGTCCCTGAGGAGGCTAGATCGAGGGCGGATAGCTGCTCGATGCATTGCATCCAGTACAGTTCTCCTTGGGTAACCCCTTTCCACAAGTCTACCCACAAGTTGGTGAGCCTGTCTAAAAAAGTCCGCATCGGTACTATTAATTCTGCGCAACCGGACGAATTGCCCGTATGGTACCGCATTCTTAACAGCGGGGGGATGGAAACTGGTCTGGTGGAGCAGCGAATTGGTGGCAGTGGGTTTCCGGAAACCTGTAGTGTGCAGGTGACCTTCAACCACGGAGACATGTACGTCAAGGAAATCCAGACATCTGCCTCCGAAGTTGAAAGTGAACTTCATGTTCATATTGTTGATGTCATTAAGGTACTGCACAAAAAGTCCACACTGCTCTTCGCTGCCCGACCAGACCAGAAACACATCATCCACGTATCTGAGGAACCTGTGGATGTAGACAAGGAAGGGGTTACCCAAGGAGAAAATGTACGTCTCCTCAAATACCGCCAGATACAGGTTGGCAAAGGTACATGAGACAGGTGTACCCATCGCCGTACCCTGTATCTGGCGGTACCATTGGCGGTTGAACTGAAAGACATTGTTACTGAGAACCAGATGGAGAGACTCTTGTACAAACTGGGAAAACATGGAGCCTTTATCTGTCCGGGAGAGGACTGTCGCCACCGCTTGAAGGCCTGCATCATGGGGAATGCGGGTGTAGAGACTCTCCACGTCCAAGGACACAAGGTGGAATTCCTCCCGCCACTCAAGGTCATTGACGGCACGGAGGAAGTCCCCGGTGTCCTTGAGGTACGTGGGAGTCCCCACTAGAAGAGGCCTGAGGAGCCAGTCCACATACTTCGAAATGGACTCCGTCGGGGACCCAATACCTGCAATAATGGGTCTCCCCGGTGGGTGAAGTAGGGACTTGTGTACCTTTGGCACGAAGTACCACGTGGGGTACTTAGGGAACTTAGGGACTAGCTTCTCCATAATGCTTTTGGGCAAGAAATTTTGGTCAACGTATCTAGAAAGAAGTGAGTGAACCCTGTCAAGGATGGATGGCACAGGGTTCTCACTAAGCTTTAAATACACGGTGGCATCGTCTAGCTGTCTAGAGGCTTCCTCGAGGTAATAGGCCCTCGGCATCAGGACCACGTTGCCCCCCTTGTCGGCGGGCTTTATGACCACATCATCAAGGCCACATAGCCAATGTAAAGCCGTCTTCTCCTCATGTGTTATGTTAGGGGGTGCCACTGGATATACCAGTGCACGTACATCCCTAAGAACCTGCTTGTAAAAAAGGTCAATAGAAGAGCCCGTCGGCATGGGGGGCAAGAACGTGGATCCGATACCTCCCGAAAAAGATTTATGAGGCTGTGGAGGGATGTTATCCTCATTCTCGGTCTCAATATCTGCCAGAAAATAGATGCATGACAATTCGTCTGCATCAAATCTGGGGTGCAGGTGGAACTCAGCTGGCGTCAAGTACGCCGGAACCTCGCCAGGTAAAGGCGGTGGACGTGGTAGGCACTTCTCAGCAAACAATTTCCTCAGGAAAAGCTTGCGTACGGCTTTATACAGGTCAACCTCAAACCCCACAGGGTCAAACTGTTCAACCAGGCTGTATCCCAGTCCCCAGCAGAGGAGTGAGACACAGCCGGGGGACAGGCTGTGGGGCGTGAGGTTAATCACCGTATTGCTGGAAGCAGGTGTAGAAGACAAAGGGTCAGAGACAGTCATTGTCTCCAGGTGACTTGGCGTCGCCTCCTCGTGGATCTGCGAGTTTGAATGTTTTTGCCTCTTGCGGCGGCCTCGTCCCCTCCGGGTTCTCCTCCTAAAGGGGGTAAATCTGTGGTGCGCCCGGCTGGTCCAGAGACTCCTGTCTCGGACTGGCTAGAGTCAGAGTCCGAGGTCCAGAAATCGCTGCGGGTGCGGCGTATGTTGCGTCTTGGGCGGCCGCGGTTTTTGTTCCAATCGAACACTCTGTCTGTTTCATAATCCGTCTTGTCACGCAAGAACTTATCCCTCTTCTGCTCCTTAATATCGACTTGAGTGATAGCTAATTTATTATTCAGCTTTTTTTCAAAGCTGCCGTACTGTGCGGCTGTCATCCTTGCCTTAAGCTCGGCTTGTGCCTTTTCAAGGTCGGTGTTGACCCGCTGGTACTCTTTTTCATCGCGTGCTAGAATCAATTTCATGATTTCCATAGAAAAGTCGGTGTGCATGTCTTTCCATGCCTCCACGAACTCGGGGTCATCTTCGTATTGATAGATCTCTTTATAGATTCGTAACCCACGTGGGACCCGACAGCTTTCCTTATAGGAAGTTAAGGACCTAATCGTCCAGAACAAACGAACCTCACGGTCGGCCAACTGAAAAATCTTCGCCTCTAATGAGCGGGTACTCATGGATAAAACTTGGTCTCTGACATTGCACAGGAGCGGAAGAGGGATAAGTTCTTGCGTGACAAGACGGATTATGAAACAGACAGAGTGTTCGATTGGAACAAAAACCGCGGCCGCCCAAGACGCAACATACGCCGCACCCGCAGCGATTTCTGGACCTCGGACTCTGACTCTAGCCAGTCCGAGACAGGAGTCTCTGGACCAGCCGGGCGCACCACAGATTTACCCCCTTTAGGAGGAGAACCCGGAGGGGACGAGGCCGCCGCAAGAGGCAAAAACATTCAAACTCGCAGATCCACGAGGAGGCGACGCCAAGTCACCTGGAGACAATGACTGTCTCTGACCCTTTGTCTTCTACACCTGCTTCCAGCAATACGGTGATTAACCTCACGCCCCACAGCCTGTCCCCCGGCTGTGTCTCACTCCTCTGCCGGGGACTGGGATACAGCCTGGTTGAACAGTTTGACCCTGTGGGGTTTGAGGTTGACCTGTATAAAGCCGTACGCAAGCTTTTCCTGATGAAATTGTTTGCTGAGAAGTGCCTACCACGTCCACCGCCTTTACCTGGCGAGGTTCCGGCGTACTTGACGCCAGCTGAGTTCCACCTGCACCCCAGATTTGATGCAGACGAATTGTCATGCATCTATTTTCTGGCAGATATTGAGACCGAGAATGAGGATAACATCCCTCCACAGCCTCATAAATCTTTTTCGGGAGGTATCGGATCCACGTTCTTGCCCCCCATGCCGACGGGCTCTTCTATTGACCTTTTTTACAAGCAGGTTCTTAGGGATGTACGTGCACTGGTATATCCAGTGGCACCCCCTAACATAACACATGAGGAGAAGACGGCTTTACATTGGCTATGTGGCCTTGATGATGTGGTCATAAAGCCCGCCGACAAGGGGGGCAACGTGGTCCTGATGCCGAGGGCCTATTACCTCGAGGAAGCCTCTAGACAGCTAGACGATGCCACCGTGTATTTAAAGCTTAGTGAGAACCCTGTGCCATCCATCCTTGACAGGGTTCACTCACTTCTTTCTAGATACGTTGACCAAAATTTCTTGCCCAAAAGCATTATGGAGAAGCTAGTCCCTAAGTTCCCTAAGTACCCCACGTGGTACTTCGTGCCAAAGGTACACAAGTCCCTACTTCACCCACCGGGGAGACCCATTATTGCAGGTATTGGGTCCCCGACGGAGTCCATTTCGAAGTATGTGGACTGGCTCCTCAGGCCTCTTCTAGTGGGGACTCCCACGTACCTCAAGGACACCGGGGACTTCCTCCGTGCCGTCAATGACCTTGAGTGGCGGGAGGAATTCCACCTTGTGTCCTTGGACGTGGAGAGTCTCTACACCCGCATTCCCCATGATGCAGGCCTTCAAGCGGTGGCGACAGTCCTCTCCCGGACAGATAAAGGCTCCATGTTTTCCCAGTTTGTACAAGAGTCTCTCCATCTGGTTCTCAGTAACAATGTCTTTCAGTTCAACCGCCAATGGTACCGCCAGATACAGGGTACGGCGATGGGTACACCTGTCTCATGTACCTTTGCCAACCTGTATCTGGCGGTATTTGAGGAGACGTACATTTTCTCCTTGGGTAACCCCTTCCTTGTCTACATCCACAGGTTCCTCAGATACGTGGATGATGTGTTTCTGGTCTGGTCGAGCAGCGAAGAGCAGTGTGGACTTTTTGTGCAGTACCTTAATGACATCAACAATATGAACATGAAGTTCACTTTCAACTTCGGAGGCAGATGTCTGGATTTCCTTGACGTACATGTCTCCGTGGTTGAAGGTCACCTGCACACTACAGGTTTCCGGAAACCCACTGCCACCAATTCGCTGCTCCACCAGACCAGTTTCCATCCCCCCGCTGTTAAGAATGCGGTACCATACGGGCAATTCGTCCGGTTGCGCAGAATTAATAGTACCGATGCGGACTTTTTTAGACAGGCTCACCAACTTGTGGGTAGACTTGTGGAAAGGGGTTACCCAAGGAGAACTGTACTGGATGCAATGCATCGAGCAGCTATCCGCCCTCGATCTAGCCTCCTCAGGGACAATAATGGCGAGGACAAGGACGAGAGATTCGCCTTTGTCTTCAAGTATAGCCCTGTAGCTGACACCATCAGACGGGCAATATACAGCAACTGGGACCTTTTGAAGCATGACGCTTCATTGGGCACAGTAGCCTCCAGCAAACCAATTATTTCTTTTAGGAAGTGCCACACTCTAAGGGACAAATTGGTCCAAAGCGTTCTTCGGCAACCAAAAAGGTCTAATTGGTTGAACAGTAGAATTCCTATAGGCAATTACAAGTGTGGTACCTGCTCTTTTTGTCACTTAAATGCCCAGGCCAAAGTTTTGTCCTTAGGGGGCGTAACACACAAAGTACGACAGTTCATTAACTGTCGCACTCCCTTTGTAGTGTATGTCATCTTCTGTACCTGTAACATGTTTTACATCGGGAAGACCATTAGGCCGATGCTTGAACGGGTGCGGGAGCACATCAATTCGATCCGCACCGGGCGAGGTTCCCCCCGCCTAATTGAACATGTACATGAGGCCCACAACGGTGATCCATCTGGCCTCTCCTTTGCGGGCATTGAGGCTGTGGGGCCAATCCTCCGTGGAGGCGACCGCCACCGCCTCTTGCTGCAGCGGGAGGCCAGATGGATCATCAGGACCAATGCCATGGGTCCTCTCGGTCTTAATGACAAAAATGACATGGCGGTTTTCTTGTAAGGGCATGGCCGCGGAGTCTAGTCTGGTCCCGCCTTTGTTCCCCTTTTCACCACCTTATTCCTGTATAATTGTGTATACTACCAATTCGACCTCTTGATAACCCATGATATTATTCCCCTGATAGGCTCAGCGCCTACGTGTCCGTATAAATATTTCTTAATTTTCTGTCACTGTTAATACCTTCGGCCTGGTTTCTGAAATTTGTCGCCCAATTATAACCCGGGTATCTCATGTTCGTCTTGTCTTGTTTTACATGACATTGTTTGTATAATATGAACTATTCACTTGTGTCTCTGTCTGTACACCTTTTGAAGCACCTGCACACAGGGGAGGTCCGGGATCACCATGGATACGCCCGGTTTCCCTTCCCCTATATAAGGTTACTCGTGCTAACGCACGTCATATCCGGCCAGAAGAAGCGCTATTCCAGCGCGAAACGGCCGTCGCCGCCGACGCACACTGTGGCCATCCCGCCCCCCCTGCTTGCGCATGATGCTCGATCTCCAATAAACAGCTACCAGCATTTAGAAGTTTGGTGAGTGCCGCGTCTCTTTCTCAACTCTCATTGGCTATCTAGTAATCATCTGACTGCTTCATGTGAATAATACACTTATAAGTACATAAGCAAGCAAGTATGCAGCTTTCCATACTCACCAGCTCTTTCCTGCTCCAATGCCCACAGAGATCATTAGTCAGTACGGCCATTGTCATCATTATCATCAGCCTTGTCAATCTGGATCTAGGAGTAGGAGGTTGCGGAGGC
Organism: Bufo bufo; assembly: GCF_905171765.1. Classification (NCBI taxonomy): domain Eukaryota; kingdom Metazoa; phylum Chordata; class Amphibia; order Anura; family Bufonidae; genus Bufo; species Bufo bufo. The sequence goes on from NC_053392.1 coordinate 314,160,367, forward strand.
GGTGGATGGGTGGATGTGGCGGTGTAGGTGGAAGCGGCTGTGAAGGAGGAATAGGTAACCAACAATGATTTGTGTTATTTTTTATTTTTAAATTGGGGTATCCCCCAAAATATTGGGACATATTACAAAATAAAACTAAGAATAAGTGCACTTGAGTACAAGAATGGATGGTTGAGGCTGGTATAAATGTCTAGTCTGCACAAGGTACGGACAAGGCCTGTGGGATCCATGCCTAGTTCATTTTAATAAACGTAAGCTTGTCCACATTGAACTAAACTAAAGAAAGAAATACCATAACTCAGCCGGACCTCCAAGAATAAAACATGATTTATTAAGACATATTGATTAAAAACATAGATTCATGGAGCAAGCCCCACCGATGGGCAAAATAAAGTGCTACAGTACATCAAAGAAGTCACCATGCAATCACAATACCACAATAGGATAACAGTGAAATGCCTGCAACACCTGGGTAAAATACTTATCGTACAACACAGTGGTAGCACATGGAAGATAAGAAGCCGATCAGTGAGGAGAGCAAAAGGGTCCTAACGTGTATCGCTAGTGCAAAGACTAGCTTCCTCAGAGGTCCATGTAAATCCAAATGACTGTTTCAACATTTTTATAATCAACATAGTTACATCATAATTGAGAAAACCTGTGGTCAAATCTATCAAAAGAAATCTCCTAAGGAGGGGGCCAGGGAAGGGGCGGCAGAGGTTGTATGTTACCTGGATCCTCCCCGGTGCATGGTCACGCGCGAATGCAGGTGCCGGTACAAGCCGGCGTGTTGTTAAAGCAAGTGCGCATGTGCAAGATGGTGCCCAAACCGGAAGTCAGCGCCGCGATGCGTTTCAAAGACCCGAAGCGCACCCCGGCATCGATGTCACCTTCGGCCGCCAGCCTGCGCCGTAGCATCCAGAGGAACGCAAACAGGCAAGGGGCGCAAGGAAGCCCAATAGAACACAAGCAGAGAAGTGAAGAAAAAGTCGGACCATTTTTGGTGGCGCTGGTGCAGTAAGGACTCGATGCTCAGAAGGTACCAATAAAGGTAATCTTTTTATTATTAATAAAGTAAGTCTACGCGTTTCGGGGTCAAAACATCCCCCTTCCTCAGGACAATAAAACTTATTACATTAAAAACACAATGTTTCCAGTTGTTTTTATCTACTTAGTTTGGGCGCAATGTGTGCAAATCACATGGGTGGAGAGAGGGGGCTGGGGGCGTGAGTGTTTTTCCTGTTGCTAGGATACCAGACACTCCCCCAGTGTTCGGTGGCCAATCATATTGTTTTTCAGGTTGGCTTGTGACGTCCTGTGGGCGTGGTATGGGCGGTGATTATGCTAGTTTGTACAGTGTCTGTATGGCCTTTTTCTGGGGGCGGCATCTGGATGACGCGGCTAGGAACGCCCCTCTATGATGTCAGTGGGCCGGTATTGCAGTGCGGCGGCATATATATCACATGCGGGGAGGAGTGATGCTCGGCTGACATGTTTGTCTCCAGCCTATCGCTGGTATAAGTGGGCCGGTCGTTGGATGATGTCATGGCTCCTAGGTTGATCTTTATTGGATCATGCTATAGCAGGCCAAGCCTATTGATGACCTCAGTGGGCTGGTCTTACAATGTGGTATCTGGATGCTATCGGGGGCGGTGTTTGCGTGCGGTCATGTGATTTTTTGTCTGCCCACATAGTCAGGTGACTGCTGTGTGCTCCTACATCCACTGTCATCGGATCTTTATTGGATCGTGCTGTAGCAGGCCAAGCCCATTGATGACCTCAGTGGGCTGGTCTTTTCAATGTGGTATCTGGATGCTATCGGGGGCGGTGTTTGCGTGCGGTCATGTGATTTTTTGTGTCCGCCCACATAGTCAGGTGACTGCTGTGTGCTCCTGCATCCACTGTCATCTTAAAGCAATATAATACCTCAAATAGGGCCGTCCAAGAAATCCTGTCCAAACATTGGCATATTCTAAAAAGTGACCCATACCTTGAAAAATACCTCCCAAAAAAACCTGCTGTGACCTACAGGAGAGCACCGACCATAAAAAACACCCTAGCCCCCAGCAAAAAGAATATAAAAAAAACAATAGAACCTAAAAAAGAGCCAGTAGGCAGTTTCAAATGTGGGATAAAACGGTGCCTCTGCTGTAACACAATCACACACAACAATAAGAGTTTCAGCTCAACAAAAAATGGGGCCACCTTCTCCATAAAACATCACCTAAACTGTAAAAGTAGCTATGTTATATACCTCATAGAATGCAAATGTGGACTTCAATATGTGGGGCGAACAACACAAGAATTACATTGTAGACTCAACCAACACAGACACAACATACAGAAACTCTGCCCCAAACACAGCATCTCACGACACTGCGCCACAACACCCGAAAAAAGCAAACATACATTTAAAATCACACCCATAGACTTCATCCCAGATAACCCTTACAATAGGTTCAGCAGCCTCCAGAGGAGAGAGATCTACTGGATCTACCAGTTAGATACACTGCCCCCATACGGTCTGAATGAGATAAGCGAGACTATTCTATAATCCCCAAAACATTTTGTGACTAAAAAGAAAGTACCAAGTATCCACACGCTGTTAAAAACCACAATAACAGTAACATTATCATATTAAGGAGATGGAGATGACTATACAGGGAGGAAACACCATCACACTAGGCTCCCATCCTTATATGTGTGTGTATGTGTGTGTATATGTGTATGTGTGTGTATAGATATACAGTACAAACCAAAAGTTTGGACACACCTTCTCATTCAAAGAGTTTTCTTTATTTTCATGACTATGAAAATTGTAGATTCACACTGAAGGCATTAAAACTATGAATTAACACATGTGGAATTATATACATAACAAACAAGTGTGAAACAACTGAAAATATGTCATATTCTAGGTTCTTCAAAGTAGCCACCTTTTGCTTTGATTACTGCTTTGCACACTCTTGGCATTCTCTTGATGAGCTTCAAGAGGTAGTCCCCTGAAATGGTTTTCACTTCACAGGTGTGCCCTGTCAGGTTTAATAAGTGGGATTTCTTGCCTTATAAATGGGGTTGGGACCATCAGTTGCGTTGAGGAGAAGTCAGGTGGATACACAGCTTATAGTCCTACTGAATAGACTGTTAGAATTTGTATTATGGCAAGAAAAAAGCAGCTAAGTAAAGAAAAATGAGTGGCCATCATTACTTTAAGAAATGAAGGTCAGTCAGTCAGCCGAAAAATTGGGAAAACTTTGAAAGTAAGGGCTATTTGACCATGAAGGAGAGTGATGGGGTGCTGCGCCAGATGACCTGGCCTCCACAGTCACCGGACCTGAACCCAATTGAGATGGTTTGGGGTGAGCTGGACCGCAGAGTCAAGGCAAAAGGGCCAACAAGTGCTAAGCATCTCTGGGAACTCCTTCAGGACTGTTGGAAGACCATTTCAGGGGACTACCTCTTGAAGCTCATCAAGAGAATGCCAAGAGTGTGCAAAGCAGTAATCAAAGCAAAAGGTGGCTACTTTGAAGAACCTAGAATATGACATATTTTCAGTTGTTTCACACTTGTTTGTTATGTATATAATTCCACATGTGTTAATTCATAGTTTTGATGCCTTCATAGTCATGAAAATAAAGAAAACTCTTTGAATGAGAAGGTGTGTCCAAACTTTTGGTCTGTACTGTATATGTATACCATGCGTACGGGTGTGTATGTATCTATATACATACGGACCCTAACCGATCCATATGTATGCTTTTAGAAAAAACCTTTTTACAAAGCTGCTGAGTGTAAATGTTTGCGCTTTCCCACATACACTCAGGTTGTTTTTTGTGGGTATAAGTATGCATATATCAGCCTTTTAAGTCTTTTCATATTAGTCTTTTTTAGCTAATTGTCTAGTAATTTAATCCTTTTTACCCTTTTCTATGTATTTAATTATTGATTTATCTATTTATCTATATATATATATTCATGTGTATATAAAAAATTCTCTGTTTACCTCCGATGACAGTGGATGCAGGAGCACACAGCAGTCACCTGACTATGTGGGCGGACACAAAAAATCACATGACCGCACGCAAACACCGCCCCCGATAGCATCCAGATACCACATTGAAAAGACCAGCCCACTGAGGTCATCAATGGGCTTGGCCTGCTACAGCACGATCCAATAAAGATCCGATGACAGTGGATGTAGGAGCACACAGCAGTCACCTGACTATGTGGGCAGACAAAAAAATCACATGACCGCACGCAAACACCGCCCCCGATAGCATCCAGATACCACATTGTAAGACCAGCCCACTGAGGTCATCAATGGGCTTGGCCTGCTATAGCATGATCCAATAAAGATCAACCTAGGAGCCATGACATCATCCAACGACCGGCCCACTTATACCAGCGATAGGCTGGAGACAAACACGTCAGCCGAGCATCACTCCTCCCCGCATGTGATATATATGCCGCCGCACTGCAATACCGGCCCACTGACATCATAGAGGGGCGTTCCTAGCCGCGTCATCCAGATGCCGCCCCCAGAAAAAGGCCATACAGACACTGTACAAACTAGCATAATCACCGCCCATACCACGCCCACAGGACGTCACAAGCCAACCTGAAAAACAATATGATTGGCCACCGAACACTGGGGGAGTGTCTGGTATCCTAGCAACAGGAAAAACACTCACGCCCCCAGCCCCCTCTCTCCACCCATGTGATTTGCACACATTGCGCCCAAACTAAGTAGATAAAAATAACTGGAAACATTGTGTTTTTAATGTAATACGTTTAATTGTCCTGAGGAAGGGGGATGTTTTGACCCTGAAACGCGTAGACTTACTTTATTAATAATAAAAAGATTACCTTTATTGGTACCTTCTGAGCATCGAGTCCTTACTGCACCAGCGCCACCGAGAATGGTCCGACTTTTTCTTCACTTCTCTGCATTCAACTTATCCTGACAACCGCAACCACGGCAAGGGATACGGACCAGGGGCAGCAGACGCAGTCTTCTCTTCTCCGTAAACTGGACGGAAAAATACAGACAAGCAATTCGGAGGCGTTGTGACCTTTCACAACCCCTTCTGGTAAGCATAATCAGTAGCTTTTTTGTGCCTATATACTGTGCTGTAAGGTTCCACACACGAGGCGCTGCCTCCTCTCTTTCTTTTTTCCTTCAATAGAACACAAGGGGAAAGAACAAATATTGTTAGTACAGATAATGTAATCAAGCCACATAGTATTTTTCAATAGACAAATCGATGACAAAAATCGAATCGAATATCCTAACATGATTTGAATATCCTGAGTCAGTTACATGATTATGCATAGGTGTGATTACAATAAAAAAAACAACATATATTGAGACTGTGGGCCATAATAGACCCACGATCATACAAACTACAGAGTGACTCCATAAATATACAGGCACAGTATAGACAGGCCATTTACGCCATAATAGGTTGTCCACATTGGCTGTGGCCTGTGATAATGCTCTCTGCCATGCTAAACACACGTTCACACTATACACTGGCTGCAGGGCAGGTCAGCACCTCCAAGGCTGACAAAGCTTTTCCACATTTGGGGCATGCTAACCCTGCCTTCTCAGGTGCTGGTGGTGCCCCAGCTGCATTGGCGACCTCTTCCTCCTCCTCTGCCTTCGCCTTGTGCTTCCACTGTGCCCCCGCTGTCAGGTGGGAATGCCATTAGCAGCGTGCACTTGTAGTCGAGCATCTTCCAATCAGTAACAGATGTTTTCACTAATTTTAGTTCCCTGTCAGCAATGCAGAGCAGGGGTTCATTCACGGCAAAATGGGGTCCATGTCACCCAGCAATAGAACAGAGGATTTTGAGAGATTTAGGCCCCTGTCAGCAATGGAGAGCAGGGGTTCATTCACGGCAAAAGGAGGTTCATGTCACCCAGCAATGCAACAGAGGATTTTGAGAGATTTAGGCCCCTGTCACCCAGGCACAGCAGGGGTTCATTTACGTCAAAAGGGGGTTCATGTCACCCAGCAATACAACAGAGGATTTTGAGAGATTTAGGCCCCTGTCAGCAATGCAGAGCAGGGGTTCATTCACGGCAAAAGGGGGTTCATGTCACCCAGCAATAGAACAGAGGATTTTGAGAGATTTAGGCCCCTGTCAGCAATGCAGAGCAAGGGTTCATTCACGGCAAAAGGGGGTACATGTCACCCAGCAATAGAACAGGGGATTTTGAGAGATTTAGGCCCGTGTCACCCAAGCACAGCAGGGGTTCATTCACGGCAAAAGGGGGTTCATGTCACCCAGCAATACAACAGAGGATTTTGAGAGATTTAGGCCCCTGTCAGCAATGTAGAGCAGGGGTTCATTCACAGCAAAAGGGGGTTCATGTCACCCAGCAATACAACAAAGGATTTTGAGAGATTTAGGCCCCTGTCACCCAGGCACAGCAGGGGTTCATTCACGGTAAAAGGGGGTTCATGTCACCCAGCAATACAACAGAGGATTTTGAGAGATTTAGGCCCCTGTCACCCAGGCACAGCAGGGGTTTGTTTATGCCAAAAATGGTAAAATGTCTCCCGACAATTAAAAATATGAATTTTTTCAATTTAGGGCACTAAAATTGGCACTTTTTTAAATTAAAATGGCTCTAAAATAGTCCTTGAAAAGGATATAGGGATGTAAAAGGCAGTAAAATGTGCTTAAGAGCATGTCAACTGCTCTGCAAACAAATGTGGATAGGGAAATAACTTAAAATGAAATAAAATAACTAAAAATTACAAATTATTAACCTGCAACTCAGAGAAGGAGGTGGATATGGAGTCGGAGGTTGAGGAGGCGGTGAATTTGGTGTTGTAGGTGGAGGCAGCAATGGAGGAGGAACAGGAAGCCAACAATGTTTTTTTTTAAACTTTTTATTGGGTAGGTAGCCCCCAAAATATTGGGACAAATAAAAAAAAAAAAAGAAAACAAAGAATAATTGCACTTGACTTGAGTACAAGAATGTATGTTTGATGGTGGTATAAATGTCTATTCTGCACAAGGTACAGACAAGTCTTGAGGGATCCAAGCCTGGTTCATTCTAATGAACGTGAGCTTGTCCACATTGGCTGTGGACAGGCGGCTGCGTCTGTCTGTTATGACGCCTTTCTGCAGTGCTATATACACGTTCAGAGAGTACACTGGCTGCAGGGCAGGCCAGCACCTCCAAGGCATACATGGCAAGCTCTGGCCATGTGGACAATTTGGAGACCCAGAAGTTGAATAAGGCAGAACCATCAGTCAGTACGTGTAGTCGTGTGCACAGGTACTGTTCCAACATGTTGTTCAAATGCTGCCTCCTGCTAACACACTCCATATCAGCAGTTGGGGCCGGTTGTTGCGGCGAGGTGACAAAGCTTTTCCACATGTCGGCCATGCTAACCCTGCCTTCTGAGGTGCTAGCGCAGACACAGCTGCATTGGCGACCTCTTCCTTGTGCTTCCACTTGTAGTCCCGCATCTTCCGATCACGCTCCAGGGAGAGAATTAAGGACGGCACATTGTCTTTGTAACGGGGATTTAGCAGGGTGACCACCCAGTAGTCAGCACACGTTAAAATGTGGTCAACTCTGCAGTCGTTGCGCAGGCACTGCAGCATGTAGTCGCTCATGTGTGCCAGGCTGCCCAGAGGTAAGGACAAGCTGTCCTCTGTGGGAGGCATATCGTCTGCGTCCTCCGTATCCCCCCAGCCATGCACCAGTGATGGGCCCGAGCTGTGTTGGATGCCACCCCGCTGTGAACATGCGTCATCCCCATCCTCCTCCTCATCCTCCTCCTCCTCGTCCTCCAGTAGTGGGCCCTGGCTGGCCAAATTTGTACCTGGCCTCTGCTGTTGCAAAAATCCTCTTTCTGAGCCACTTCTAAAAGACTGGCCTGAAAGTGTTAGAAATTACCCCTCTTCCTCCTCCTCATCCTGGGCCACATCCTCTTCCATCATTGCCCTAAGTGTTTTCTCAAGGAGACATAGAAGTGGTATTGTAACGCTGATAACGACGTCATCGCCACTGGCCATGTTGGTGGAGTACTCGAAACAGCGCAACAGGGCACACAGGTCTCGCATGGAGGCCCAGTCATTGGTGGTGAAGTGGTGCTGTTCCGCAGTGCGACTCACCCATGCGTGCTGCAACTGAAACTCCACTATGGCCTGCTGCTGCTCGTACAGTCTCTCCAGCATGTGCAAGGTGGAGTTCCACCTGGTGGGCACGTCACATATAAGGCGGTGGGTGGGAACGCCGAAGTTACACTGCAGCGCTGACAGGCGAGCAGCAGCAGTGTGAGAACGCCGAAAGCGCGCACAGCACTTTATGCAGCAGCTCAGACATGTCGGGGTAGTTACAAACCACTCGGTTCTTGTCGTCAGCACATTGTGTGAAGAAGTGCCATGCCAGGGAACTACTTGAAGCTGCCTTTGGTGTGCTCGGTCCCTGTTGACGGTGGCCAGTAGCAGGCAAACTGTTTTGGCGACGGCTGCTCTGCTTTTGCACCCTGCTCCCGCTTGGTACGCTATTGGCTCGGTCTCACCACTGCCTTTTCCTCCGAACTCTGAAAGTCAGTGGCACGACCTTCATTCCATGTGGGGTCTAGGACCTCATCATCCCCTGCATCGTCTTCCACCCAGTCTTCCTCCCTGACCTCCTTTTCGGTCTGCACACTGCAGAAAGACGCAGCAGTTAGCACCTGTGTTTCGTCATCATCAGAGACGTGCTGAGGTGGTATTCCCATGTCCTCATCAGGAAACATAAGTGGTTGTGCGTCAGTGCATTCTATGTCTTCCACCCCTGGGGAAGGGCTAGGTGGATGCCCTTGGGAAACCCTGCCAGCAGAGTCTTAAAACAGCATAAGAGACTGCTGCATGACTTGAGGCTCAGACAGGTTCCCCGATATGCACGGGGGTGATGTGACAGACTGATGGGCATGGGTTTCAGGCGCCACCTGTGCGCTTTCTGCAGAAGATTGGGTGGGAGATAATGTGAACGTGCTGGATCCACTGTCGGCAGGGCCGGACTAGCCTGCCGGGATACTGGAAAATTTCCCGCTAGGCCGGCAGGCTTGAGTGCCGCAAGGCCGCAGCCCTGGTGACAAGTGTGGGTGGCCGGTGGCAGGGCACAGTAGCAGGAGATGAGCGCTTCCATTGTGGAAGCGCTCATCTCCATAGTCATCTGTATCGCCGTCCTCAGGACGGCGATACAGATGTCTATGCTGCGGCAGGGGAGGGAGAGGTGTTTCCCCTCCTGTTCCTCTGATATGCTGCCGGCCTAGTGCTGGCAGCCTATCAGAGGCCGGTGCAGGTGGAGCGATGACATCATCGTGCCGCCTGAGCTGTATAGCGAGGGACACAGGCCGGAAGAGGCCTGCATCGCATAGCTGGAGGTAAGTATAAGTGTTTTTTTTTTTATATAGGTACAATACTGGCACATGATTAGGGGGGACTACTGGGCTGGCACATGATAAGGGGGACTACTGGGCTGGCACTTGATAAGGGGGGACTACTGGGCTGGCACATGATAAGGGGGCTACTGGCACATAAGGGGGGCTACTGGCACATAAGGGGGACTACTGGCACATGATGGGGGGCTACTGGCACATGATAAGGGGGGCTACTAGCACATAAGGGGGCAATTGGCACATAAGGGGGGCTACTGGCACTGGCACATGATAAGGGGGACTACTGGCACATGATAAGGGGGGGTCTACTGGCACATGATAAGAGGGGCTACTGGCACATAATAAGGGGGGCTACTGGCACATAAGGGGGGCTACTGGCACATAAGGGGGGCTACTGGCACATAAGGGGGCTACTGGCACATAAGGGATGGCTACTGGCACATAAGGGACGGCTACTGGCACATAAGGGGCGGTTACTGGCACATAAGGGGCGGTTACTGGCACATGTTAAGGGGCGGCTACTGGCACATGATAAGGGGCGGCTACTGGCACATGATAAGGGGCGGCTACTGGCACATAAGAGGGGCTACTGGCACATAAGGGGGGGCTACTGGCACATAAGGGGGGCTACTGGCACATGATAGGGAGGGCACTCTGGCTACTGGCACATGATATGGGGGGGGCTCTGGCTACTGGTACATGATAGTGGGAGGGATCTTATCACTGGCACATGATTAAGGGCATCTATGGGGGCACATCTTACTGGCACATGATGGGGGCATCTATTGGGGCACTTATTACTGGCAGATTATTGGGTGGCACTATAGGGGCATCTACTGAGGCTATAAAGAAGGGGTATTTTATATGGGGGGCTCTGTATAGGGGCATTTTATACTGGGACACATTATGGTGGGTACTATGGGGAAGGGGGGAGGAGCACTATGGAGGTCATCTACGGGGGCACTGAGAAGGGGTATTTTATAGTGACACATTATGGGAACATTAGCTCAACTGGGTGGCATTACAAAGGGGTATGTTTTGCACATTATAAGGAGAATTATTTCTGCTGGGGGGGCATTATGGTGGGCTTTATTACTCCCCCATGGTATGACCCCCTAGTAGCAGCACCAGCCTCTCTCTGTTCTGCTATCCCTCTGCCCCTTCTCCAAATCCTTATTATGAAATCTTTCTCATTAGCATAAAGCACAACATCAGCTCCACCGAGCCCCCCAGCCAAGTGTTGAAGTGGTGTCTGAGATCCCCAAGGGCCAAGCCAAGTAACTGTAAGTTTTTATGTGAAATATGTTTATGTTTGTAGTTGATCTTTATTATCGATTTTACATTGCAGATTTTTTATTTTTCTTGCAGCATATGGGTGAGATTTTATAAATATTTTTATTATTTGGTCGAAAGGCTCATTGGGGGGATTGTAACAGGACTGCCGTAAAATATCTAAAATAGCTGGTCAAGTAAAATGTTGCATGCAACAATCATTAAATAGGTGGCCAACAAAAAAGGGGCGGGTCAAAGGGCGTGGTAAAACACTTTCTGAGCATGCTGAGAGTTGTATTTTTGCAAAAGTTGGAGGCATCCTGGTTGGGAAAACACTGTGATAATATGAACAATGGGGGTTCTACAAAAGATCTATCGTGGGGCAAAGTTCATATTCGTGTTTACACACGTGTTTTAAAATGAACGCTTTCTCCTATTATAAACAAGTAAATAATGACGCAATGCTGTGGGACTAGTATGCAACTTTTTCCAGGGCTGGTTTTTATCCCCAGTCCGGCCCTGATTGTTGGCCACCCAAATGACTAGCGCCTGTACTTGCTCAGGCCTTACCATCCTTAGAACGGCATTAGGCCCGACCAAATATCGCTGTAGATTCTGGCGGCTACTGGGACCTGAGGTAGTAGGTTCAGTAGGACGTGTAGCTGTGGCAGAACGGCCACGTCCTCTCCCTGCACCAGAGGCTCCACCAACACCACCACCACGACCATGACCGTGTCCCTTATTAGATGTTTGCCTCATAGTTAGCGTTCACAAAGCAAAGTAAAAAGTGGTTAAGTATGTTAAAAATAATTAACCGCCAATATAAACCCTGATGTATTGCACTCTATATTTTTTTTTTTAACTCTATATGACAGCGGTATTTGTGGCCTAAATGTAACACTCACTTATGCACGTCTTATCCCAGATGTGCAGTATATTAGAGGGTTTTTTCACCCCAGTAACCAAAAAGCCGTATTTCTGTCCTAAATGTGACAGTCACTTATGATTGTCTAATCCCAGATGTGCAGTATATTAGAGGGTTTTTTCACCCTAACCAAAAAGCTGTATTTCTGTCCTAAATGTGAAAGTCACTTATGCACGTGTAATCCCAGATGTGCAGTATATGAGAGGCCTTTTTCACCCCAGTATGCCAAAGCCGTATTTATGGCCTAAATGTGACAGTCACTTATGCACGTGTAATCCCAGATTTGCAATATATTAGAAGCTTTTTTCACCCCAGTAACCAAAAAGCCGTATTTATGGCCTAAATGTGACAGTCACTTATGCTTGTCTAATCCCAGATGTGCAGTATATTAGAGGCTTTTTTCACCCTAACCAAAAAGCTGTATTTCTGTCCTAAATGTGACAGTCACTTATGCACGTGTAATCCCAGATGTGCAGTATATTAGAGGCTTTTTTCACCCTAACCAAAAAGCTGTATTTCTGTCCTAAATGTGACAGTCACTTATGCACGTGTAATCCCAGATGTGCAGTATATGAGAGGCTTTTTTCACCCCAGTATACCAAAGCCGTATTTATGGCCTAAATGTGACAGTCACTTATGCTTGTCTAATCCCGTATGTGCAGTATATTAGAGGGTTTTTTCACCCTAACCAAAAAGCTGTATTTCTGTCCTAAATGTGACAGTCACTTATGCACGTGTAATCACAGATGTACAGTATATCAGAGGGTATTTTCACCCCAGTAAGAAAAAACAGTATTTCTGTCCTAAATGTGACAGTGGCTTATGCACGTGTAATCACAGATGTGCAGTATGTAACCAAAAAGCTGTATTTCTGTCCTAAATGTGACAGTGACTTATGCACGTGTAATCACAGATGTGCAGTATATTAGAGGCTTTTTTCACCCTAACCAAAAAGCTGTATTTCTGTCCTAAATGTGACAGTCACTTATGCTTGTTTAATCCCAGATGTGCAGTATATTAGAGGGTTTTTTCACCCCAGTATGCCAAAGCTATATTTCTGGACTTGCAGATAGCCTATGCTGGTGCACTATTGTTGAATAAAATGGCTGCCGATCAGGTATTGATATTGATGAAATGAAGAAAAAAAAGTGCGTTTTCAGCAGTAGTTGGCTCAGGGCAGGCTTAAAAAAATTGTGCACTGCACCCACAAAACACTTTTTCTGTAGATCGCTGAGTACATAAACCAGTTCTTGATAAGATCACTCCCTGATCTCTCCCTCACAGCAGCTGCAGCCTCTCCCTACACTAATCCGAGCAGAGTGACCGGCGGCGCTACGTGACTCCAGCTTAAATAGAGGCTGGGTCACATGCTGCAGTTGGCCAATCACAGCCATGCCAATAGTAGGCATGGCTGTGATGGCCTTTTGGGGCAACTAGTATGACGCTTGTTTATTGGCTGCTTTGCAGCCTTTCAAAAAGCGCCATAAAGATCGCCGAACACCGAACCCGAACTTTTACGTAAATGTTCGTGCTCGGGTCCGGGTGCCGAAAAACCTAAAGTTCAGTACGAACCCGAACTTTACAGTTCGGGTTCGCTCAACTCTAGTGATGAGCGGCAGGGGCTATATTCGAATTCGCGATATTTCGCGAATATTTGTCATATATTCAAGAATTCGAGATTATTTTATTGAATGCGAAAAATTGGCAATGAAAAAATCGCGTAATGCGAATTCATAACGCGAAATACAGGTGTGAGTCACTTTGGCTACATTTTTCAAGCTGCTAAAAGTTTCATGAGTTTCTCCTGAGACTGGAGAAAATGGTTGTCACGGCTGAACATTACAATAGCTTTATATGCAGATAGAGTCAAGTGCTCCAATATATTTGCGATTCGGCAGTAATTATAATATTTTTTCGCACTACGTGCAACTTCACATTTTAGCAGGTCTGACTACAGATTACTGATTGCTGCACTGCAAGTATTGTTGTGAACTTGACATTGCTTCCTTCTCATGGGCCCACAGCAAAAAGCAGAGAGGAATCATGTGTTCAGATGGAAAAAAATGATGAATATTTGATATAACGAATACATAGCATTATATTCTAAATATTCGCAAATTCTCGAATTGGCGATATTCACGATAAAAATTTGCTATTTGAATATTTGCGGTCAACACTACACAAGATTCTACATGCTATCCTGAACAGTAAGACAATACTGTAATCCACTTATTATACAATGGAGTTCATGACCTGCAATCTCACAAGAATTCAAGGGAAAACAAACCAATTACATTATTTAAGACTTGTGGGCATGTAGATAAAAAGCCATTGACAGACATGTAGATTAGCATTTATCCACTTACACTGATCTCATAGACTTATACGTGCTGTTTTAAAGACAGCCTCTGAGGTATTCTTTAGGCATTAACATGAAAGTATAATAAAATGCAGATGTTCTGTCCTTACCTGGCATATGCTGCTGCAATGTGAAACTGGCATAGGTAAAACAATGCATAATACTTCCTGTCAAAACATCTTCCAAAATGCCAAGCAACACATATAATTGAATGCACCATGGTCAATAGTAAACAGAAACAAATAATTTATACACTGGTCAATACTAACCTAGAAAACAATTTAAAAAGTAAAATAAATCTAAGTAAGCAAAAAAATATATTTAGTATTAATATATGAAAAAATGAACTAATAAATGGATCTTTGCAGTGAATTGCTTACTTGTTATGCACTTCCAAAACAAGCGATAAGGTTATGCAAATTGAGAAAGTAGCAAGTGTTGCTAAGATGTGTAGATGATCAAATTTTCAGGCACCTAGCTCCAATCTGTGGCATGCGAGAGGAGCATAAAAGTCAGATTGAAAGTAACATTTTTTTAGCCACATGAAACATCAAAAATCAGATGTGTGATGCCTCCTGTTTATCAACGTGCCAGTTATTGCCACTTGTAGTAAACTGAGAGGGGCAGAATCTTTGAACTGTCAGATCTTAGTTTATCAGTCTGCCAGATGATTATGCTACTAGGCCAAGATTTTAGCACTGTTCAACAGTGCTTGTTCTAGTCGACAACGAACTGACAAATGATAGCAAGAGGTGAACCTCTCCACGGATGGATCATCTGATTATAAGAATGGCACATAGTGATCCACTCTATACTGCAAGTGAAATTGTACATCACATCCTAAAACCTAGGGCGGCAAACAGGGTCTTCACAAACCATCATAAGGCATTTACATGAAATTAAGCTATTAGCCAGATGTCCAGTAATAGGTATTCCATTGTCTTCACTCCACAGGTTTTAAAGTCTATCACGGTGCACAGCAATGGCAAGGGGAGCTGATATGGAAGCGTATCCTCTTTATTAATGAGTCCTGCCATTGTCTTGGATACAATGTTAGCCAAAGATTGGTCTGGTGACCACATGAGAAACATCATGATTCATGAAGAAAGGAAAAGTCACATGGGTCCTACTTATGAGATTATGGTGTGAGGTGGCATAATGTATGGTAGCCAGACCCCTATGGTCTTTCAGGTTGGGTAACCAGTTGTACACTCTTTTTTTAACAGGACAATTCCAGGCACATGTTTTTCATGCTACTGCATGCAGCCTTCATGGCCTAAATGTTCTACCATGGCCTGCAGCATCTCCAGACTTGTCTACCACCAAGCATATCTGGAACATCATTAGTTGGCAATTGCAAAGGAAGCTGGCAGCAGCAGATATTGATGATTTCTGTGCCCAAGTGCATTCAACTGGATACTGCATAAATTGAGATGTTTTTAATATTTTGTTTCTATTTTTATCATTTTCATATTATTCACATGTGTATTAATCCAGTGATTCAAATAATTCCATGACTTTTCCTTTTTGGTATTGCAATTTCAATGGCCACCCAATTATTATCAGACAGAAATAAATCACCAAAATATTGACTCACAAAACGTGGACCCACCAATATCACCCAAAAATTGAACCACAATCTTCACAAAGTGAAAATCGAAAAAACTTTATTGACAATGTATAATATGTACATGCATAGTAACAAGAGGCAGCACAAAGGTGGAACACAAGGATGAGGAAAAGGACCCAAGAGGGGGCCGAGAGGTCAGCACACCAAAAACAGGGAAAAGGATAATGCAAATGAAAAGCACCAAGACGCCTGTAAGCAGTAAGCCCTGGGCAAAAGCTGCAACAGAGGCAAATATGAGGGCAAAAGCTTGGTGGTTAGAAAAAAATATTCATACCCTGGATGGTGTGTCGATCTCTCAGCCGTCTTCTTACCCAACGTCGTTTCGCCAGTAACCTGGCTTCTTCCGGTAGAAGCCAGGTTACTGGCGAAACGGCGTTGGGTAAGACCAGAAAACTGTATCACCCGTACAGAAGAAAGTATTTTTATCCCTATTTTTTATTTACTTTTTTAGTCTATTTTTATCCGTATTATACCACACATACAGAGTGCCAGTCCAATTTATTTATTTATTCTATATACAATAATCGCCTCATATCATGCGAGGCATACTGCTAGACGGGAATAGTCGTTTGTGAGGGCAATAGTGAGTGACCGACTGGTCACTTAAAGTTATAGGCAGTGTGCGGACTCACTGTGTCCTGGCTCTCAGTGATCTTGTTTATTAGTGGAAGCGTGTGATATGGATTAGTGAGCGTAAGCAGAGTAAATTACTTCACATATTTGCTTATTGCTCCATCCATTGATATGTGTGTTTGGTAGGCTATCTGCATTCAGTTATATGTATTTAGCCATAAGTATTCAGCCATACAACAAACACGCCTCTTTTAGCCTGGTTATATATTAGTGGGGTTACAACCCTATTTTTTAACATCGTTCACCAATAAAGATTTATTATTTTGAATTTTAACATTCTTCAGGCTAGTTAATAAATTTTTGTGAATAAGGGACGTACAGTTTGGTCCATAAATATTGGGACATCTACACAATTCTAACATTTTTGGCTCAATGGATTTGAAATGAAATGAACAAGATGTGCTTTAACTGTAGACTGTCAGCTTTAATTTGAGGGTATTTACATCCAAATCAGGTGAACGGTGTAGGAATTACAACAGTTTGCATATGTGCCTCCCACTTGTTAGGGGACCAAAAGTAATGGAACAGAATAATAATCATAAATCAAACTTTCACTTTTTAATACTTGGTTGCAAATCCTTTGCAGTCAATTACAGCCTGAAGTCTGGAACGCATAGACATCACCAGACGCTGGGTTTCATCCCTGATGCTCTGCCAGGCCTCTACTGCAACTGTCTTCAGTTCCTGCTTGTTCTTGGGGCATTTTCCCTTCAGGATTGTTTTCAGCAAGTTAAATGCATGCTCAATCGGATTCAGGTCAGGTGAATGACTTGGCCATTGCATAACATTCCACTTCTTTCCCTTAAAAAACATGTTTGGTTGCTTTTGCAGTATGCTTTGGGTCATTGTCCATCTGCACTGTGAAGCACCGTCCAATGAGTTCTGAAGCATTTGTCTGAATATGAGCAGATAATATTGCCCGAAACACAGAATTCATCCTGCTGCTTTTGTCAGCAGTCACATAATCAATTAATACAAGAGAACCAGTTCCATTGGCAGCCATACATGCCCACGCCATGACACTACCACCACCATGCTTCACTGATGAGGTGGTATGCTTAGGATCATGAGCAGTTCCTTTCCTTCTCCATACTCTTCTCTTCCCATCACTCTGGTACAAGTTGATCTTGGTCTCATCTGTCTATAGGATGTTGTTCCAGAACTGTGAAGGCTTTTTTAGATGTTGTTTGGCAAAAAATGCACCAAAATGATATGCGACTGACAATACTAGCTAATTCCTGAAGCCGATGTTAAAAGCTGAGAACTTTGCCAATATCTTCCAGTCAGGAACATATCGGAGCCACTCATGCACCATGTCACGGTGTCTCAGCACGCATGGGGTCCTACCACTCAACTGCCCGTGGTGTGTGAACAGGGTCTGAACAGTGCTAGAAACCAGCTCACAGCCAAACTCTCACATGCCTCCATAGAGGTATCACCAATGCACTGTGAGGTAGAATAAAGCTGTGAGCCGCACCCACAACAGACCATGTGACACAGAAGCTACCAGGTGCAAAAGAATGTTACCAACAAAATAAAGTGGCACATTCCAAACACATAAAGACAAAAACTCACTGAACAAAGTGGCCTAAACGGGTGAAAATGCTCCAAACCCAGACACTGTACCGTGTCTATAACCGGGGGAGCAATTCCTCCGCATGCGGTCCGCAGATAACGGCTATCCCCAGCAAAAAATTCGTGCAATGGAGGATGCCGGGGCGGACCGCATGCACCACAAGGACATCTTGCACAAAATTATACATTGTGCAGATGAAAAAATGCACAATGTATCATTTTGTGTAAGATGTCCTTGTGGTGCATGCGGTCCGCCCCCCGGCATCCTCCATTGTATGCAGTTTTTGCTGGGGATTGCCGTTTACTGCGGACCGCATGCGGAAGAATTGGTCCCCCGGTTATAGACATGCTACAGTGTCTGGGTTTGGAGCATTTTCACCCGTTTAGGCCACTTTGTTCAGTGAGTTTTTGTCTTTATATGTTTGGAATGTGCCACTTTATTTTGTTGGTAACATTCTTTTGCACCTGGTAGCTTCTGTGTCACATGGTCTGTTGTGGTTGCGGATCACAGCTTTATTCTACTTCACAGTGCATTGGTGATACCACTATGGAGGCATGTGAGAGTTTGGCTGTGAGTTGGTTTCTAGCGCAGTTCAGACCCTGTTCACACACCACGGGCAGTTGAGGGGTAGGACCCCATGCATGCTGAGACACCGTGACGTGGTGCATGAGGGGCTCCGATATGTTCCTGACTGGAAGATATTGGCAAAGTTCTCAGCTTTTAACATCGGCTTGAGGAATTAGCTAGTATTGTTAGTTGTGTATCATTTTGGGGCATTTTTTGCAGTGATTTGTGTATGTATATTATATATTTTTTCATCTGCACAATGTATCGTTTTGTGTAAGATGTCCTTGTGGTGCATGTGGTCCGCCCCGGCATCCTCCATTGTACGCATTTTTTGCTGGGGATTGACGTTATCTGCGGACCGCATGCAGAGGAATTGCTCCCCCGGTTATAGACACGCTACAGTGTCTGAGTTTGGAGCATTTTCACCCGTTTAGGTCACTTTGTTCAGTGAGTTTTTGTTGTTTGGCAAACTCTAATTTGGCCTTCCTGTTGTTAAGGCTCACCAATGGTTTACATCTTGTGGTGAACCATCTGTATTCACTCTGGTGAAGTCTTCTCTTGATTGTTGACTTTGACACACATGCACCTACCTCCTGGAGAGTGTTCTTGATCTGGCCAAATGTTGTGAAGGGTATTTTCTTCACCAGGGAAAGAATTCTTCGGTCACCCACCACAGTTGTTTTCCGTGGTCTTCCGGGTCTTTTGGTGTTGCTGAGCTCACCGGTGCATTCCTTCTTTTTAGGAATGTTCCAAACAGTTGTTTTGCCCATGCCTATTGTTTTTGCTATCTCTCTGATGGGTTTGTTTTGTTTTTTCAGCCTAATGATGACTTGCTTCACTGCTCTTTGGATCTCATCTTGAGAGTTGACAACAACAGATTCCAAATGCAAATAGCACACTTAAAATGAAATCTGGACCTTTTATCTGCTCATTTTATTTGGAACATTGAGGGAATAACACACACCTGGCCATAGAACAGCTGAGAAGCCAATTGTCCTATTACTTTTGGTCCCTTATCAAGTGGGAGGCACATATGCAAACTGTTGTAATTCCTACACCGTTCACCTGATTTGGATGTAAATACCTCAAATTAAAGCTGACAGTCTGCAGTTAAAGCACATCTTGTTCGTTTCATTTTAAATCCATTGTGGTGGTGTACAGAGCAAAAAAAAAATTGAATTGTGTCGATGTCCCAATATTTATGGACCTGACTGTATACCTATTAACTGATTTAGTGTTAGTCAGTTTACAATGTCACATGGAACCAGGCGCATGACTAAGAATCTAGTGTCAGAAGGTGCTACGAAGTTAAAAGCTTTTTATTATATTCAGGAAAGCATCAGCATAAAATGAGCTCAGATGCTCTCATATAAAATAAGTCTTCCCTTTTAGGGGTTTGAGTCAGTAGAGCTATCACCAGTGTTAGAAATAGCTTATATTTGACAGCAGCATAAATCATTTAGATGTAGAAGAAAGACTTTAAATAAGAAGGTTTGTCCAATAAACTAATGAATAGTCAAGAAAAATGTAGGAATGGATCGTCATTGTATTCATGAGGGGCACAGGAAAGAAGTTCAGATGACAATGTGGTGCCCAGGCATTCTTATACTTCTAGCAGCAATTGCTTGAACAGTGAAAGCTACTGTAGCTACTTGAACAGTAAAAAATTGTGAAAGCTACTGTAGAACCACTCTAGTTATTATCATACTCCATTATTGTAGAGGAAGTCATGGCACTCATCATAAATACAAAACTATTTATGACCTATGGTCGGTTTCTTGTCTGCACCACATTTTGCCAAAATAGATAGAAAGTAAAGGCTTGATATTCTAGTTAAGTGGTTTTTCATGTTTTTCAAAACTCTGCACAAAGTCACTGTCCATAGCAATACACTGAGTGGCATGTACATGCAACTTATGAGACTTATGAGATTGTATGTCATTAAAAAAGCACATGAAGGAGCAGATATTACATGTTGCAGGGTTTGATTTGTTCAAGGTTAGAAAACAGGATCTGCTATTAGTTTTATAGAAACAGCATCACATTTATTCTTGTCATTATGTTTTTTTATTGCAGCTTATGCTTTTTCACTTAATACCAGACACTTCCCCAAAACAGAATATTTTTCCTTAATCCTGGACAACCCCTTTAATATTTGAAATTAGAGCTGTCACTTAGTATTTTTTGCTAAAAAGTTTAACCTTCCACCAACTTTAGAAATGTTGCAGGTATACCTGAAAGGCTATGTACACCTTTGGGGACTTTTTTTTTATTATTGCATTGTACTTATTTTGAGCAAAAAAATCATGTTTTCAATTGGTCTTTATTAAACATATGGAATCCTATTTAGTGTATATAGCTGAGATACTGTAGTAGCAGCCTGTGGATTTTCTGTCTTTTCTGTCATCTGGGGAGCAGATACTTATCTCTGCTCTCTGACATTATAAACACTCATTACTGCTCAGTTCTTATCTTACAGATAACAATGTGGCTTAAATAAGTGTGTATGACCTCTCAGTAGTTTATAGATAAGGGTTATTAGATGAGACACAAAATGACAGAATGGCTCAATATTTTTAATGAAGGCAAATTGAAAATATGATTTTTAGCCTCCAAAGATGTATATAGCATTTAAAGAAGAAAATAATGCATACTACTATAAAGGCCCCTTTACATTGGCTGATTGAGCAAGAAATAAAGCATTTGTTTCCAAAAATTGCCAGTTGATAAGAGGAGGTGAAACCTGCATTTAGATGCAGTGATCAGCTCTGCTGTATGAGAACAAATGATTGCTACTTCCATCACTCATCCTCATACAGACTAAGTGTTTCTGGGCAGCAGATCCCTATTTATACAGGAAGATCTGCTTCCCATAAATGATGATTTATGTGTCAGCATAAAAGATGATTTCACCAGATGAACGAGTGTTTGCACTCCTAGATAGTCTTCCTGATAATTGCCCCAGTTGTCGGCCCATGTAATGTGGCCTCTAGGGAACCTGGTGTGTCTTTTCTTCAATATCTGTATTCAGAAGAAGCACACTATACACTCATCTAAAGAATTATTAGGAACACCATACTAATACGGTGTTGGACCTCCTTTTGCCTTCAGAACTGCCTTAATTCTACGTGGCATTGATTCAACAAGGTGCTGATAGCATTCTTTAGAAATGTTGGCCCATATTGATAGGATAGCATCTTGCAGTTGATGGAGATTTGAGGGATGCACATCCAGGGCACGAAGCTCCCGTTCCACGACATCCCAAAGATGCTCTATTGGGTTGAGATCTGGTGACTGTGGGGGCCATTTTGGTACAGTGAACTCATTGTCATGTTCAAGAAACCAATATAGGGGGTTGAGTCCGCACAACCTGCCTGCAGGTGCACATCACTATGGCGAAATACATACACAAACGGAAAATGCAAATGTGATCGCACACTACATCCAGCAATCTGCCCTCCATGCTGGATGAGACATTGGTTTATATTTTGGCCAAAGCATAGTAAGCCACTCACCGCGTCAAGGTCGTCTCAATTGAGTGGTCCCTAACTCTTGTTCCTACCTGTTCATGGGCCATGACAGCCACATAAAATCCAGGGAATGCAGGTCAGCATGCAAGCCAAGTACACTTTGCTTGTAACCCCGTCCGGTGCCATTACAGCTTTCATCGGATCCAGGGATGCAAGTACCAACATGCATGCTGAACCCACCATATACTTCTCCTGGAGCCAGATGGCTAATGGTAGGCTCTATATAAGCAGACTCAGTTTTATACTGACTTTAAAACCAGCCTCCAGGACAGATTAACTGGTCAGGTGTGCTTGACTCAAAGGAGATCGCCACGCCTCCAATACATGCTACAAAGAAAAAAATATAGGGGGTTGAGTCCGCACAACCTGCCTGCAGGTGCACATCACTATGGCGAAATACATACACAAACGGAAAATGCAAATGTGATCGCACACTACATCCAGCAATCTGCCCTCCATGCTGGATGAGACATTGGTTTATATTTTGGCCAAAGCATAGTAAGCCACTCACCGCGTCAAGGTCGTCTCAATTGAGTGGTCCCTAACTCTTGTTCCTACCTGTTCATGGGCCATGACAGCCACATAAAATCCAGGGAATGCAGGTCAGCATGCAAGCCAAGTACACTTTGCTTGTAACCCCGTCCGGTGCCATTACAGCTTTCATCAAATCCAGGGATGCAAGTACCAACATGCATGCTGAACCCACCATATACTTCTCCTGGAGCCAGATGGCTAATGGTAGGCTCTATATAAGCAGACTCAGTTTTATACTGACTTTAAAACCAGCCTCCAGGACAGATTAACTGGTCAGGTGTGCTTGACTCAAAGGAGATCGCCACGCCTCCAATACATGCTACAAAGAAAAAAATATAGGGGGTTGAGTCCGCACAACCTGCCTGCAGGTGCACATCACTATGGCGAAATACATACACAAACGGAAAATGCAAATGTGATCGCACACTACATCCAGCAATCTGCCCTCCATGCTGGATGAGACATTGGTTTATATTTTGGCCAAAGCATAGTAAGCCACTCACCGCGTCAAGGTCGTCTCAATTGAGTGGTCCCTAACTCTAGTTCCTACCTGTTCATGGGCCATGACAGCCACATAAAATCCAGGGAATGCAGGTCAGCATGCAAGCCAAGTACACTTTGCTTGTAACCCCATCCGGTGCCATTACAGCTTTCATCGGATCCAGGGATGCAAGTACCAACATGCATGCTGAACCCACCATATACTTCTCCTGGAGCCAGATGGCTAATGGTAGGCTCTATATAAGCAGACTCAGTTTTATACTGACTTTAAAACCAGCCTCCAGGACAGATTAACTGGTCAGGTGTGCTTGACTCAAAGGAGATCGCCACGCCTCCAATACATGCTACAAAGAAAAAAATATAGGGGATTGAGTCCGCACAACCTGCCTGCAGGTGCACATCACTATGGCGAAATACATACACAAACGGAAAATGCAAATGTGATCGCACACTACATCTAGCAATCTGCCCTCCATGCTGGATGAGACATTGGTTTATATTTTGGCCAAAGCATAGTAAGCCACTCACCGCGTCAAGGTCGTCTCAATGGAGGGCAGATTGCTGGATGTAGTGTGCGATCACATTTGCATTTTCTGTTTGTGTATGTATTTCGCCATAGTGATGCGCTCCTGCAGGCAGGTTGTGCGGACTCAACCCCCTATATTTTTTTCTTTGTAGCATGTATTGGAGGCGTGGCGATCTCCTTTGAGTCAAGCACACCTGACCAGTTAATCTGTCCTGGAGGCTGGTTTTAAAGTCAGCATAAAACTGAGTCTGCTTATATAGAGCCTACCATTAGCCATCTGGCTCCAGGAGAAGTATATGGTGGGTTCAGCATGCATGTTGGTACTTGCATCCCTGGATCCGATGAAAGCTGTAATGGCACCGGACGGGGTTACAAGCAAAGTGTACTTGGCTTGCATGCTGACCTGCATTCCCTGGATTTTATGTGGCTGTCATGGCCCATGAACAGGTAGGAACTAGAGTTAGGGACCACTCAATTGAGACGACCTTGACGCGGTGAGTGGCTTACTATGCTTTGGCCAAAATATAAACCAATGTCTCATCCAGCATGGAGGGCAGATTGCTGGATGTAGTGTGCGATCACATTTGCATTTTCCGTTTGTGTATGTATTTCGCCATAGTGATGTGCACCTGCAGGCAGGTTGTGCGGACTCAACCCCCTATATTTTTTTCTTTGTAGCATGTCTTGGAGGCGTGGCGATCTCCTTTGAGTCAAGCACACCTGACCAGTTAATGTGTCCTGGAGGCTGGTTTTAAAGTCAGTATAAAACTGAGTCTGCTTATATAGAGCCTACCATTAGCCATCTGGCTCCAGGAGAAGTATATGGTGGGTTCAGCATGCATGTTGGTACTTGCATCCCTGGATCCGATGAAAGCTGTAATGGCACCGGACGGGGTTACAAGCAAAGTGTACTTGGCTTGCATGCTGACCTGCATTCCCTGGATTTTATGTGGCTGTCATGGCCCATGAACAGGTAGGAACAAGAGTTAGGGACCACTCAATTGAGACGACCTTGACGCGGTGAGTGGCTTACTATGCTTTGGCCAAAATATAAACCAATGTCTCATCCAGCATGGAGGGCAGATTGCTGGATGTAGTGTGCGATCACATTTGCATTTTCCGTTTGTGTATGTATTTCGCCATAGTGATGTGCACCTGCAGGCAGGTTGTGCGGACTCAACCCCCTATATTTTTTTCTTTGTAGCATGTATTGGAGGCGTGGCGATCTCCTTTGAGTCAAGCACACCTGACCAGTTAATCTGTCCTGGAGGCTGGTTTTAAAGTCAGTATAAAACTGAGTCTGCTTATATAGAGCCTACCATTAGCCATCTGGCTCCAGGAGAAGTATATGGTGGGTTCAGCATGCATGTTGGTACTTGCATCCCTGGATCCGATGAAAGCTGTAATGGCACCGGACGGGGTTACAAGCAAAGTGTACTTGGCTTGCATGCTGACCTGCATTCCCTGGATTTTATGTGGCTGTCATGGCCCATGAACAGGTAGGAACAAGAGTTAGGGACCACTCAATTGAGACGACCTTGACGCGGTGAGTGGCTTACTATGCTTTGGCCAAAATATAAACCAATGTCTCATCCAGCATGGAGGGCAGATTGCTGGATGTAGTGTGCGATCACATGTTAAAGAAACCAATTTGAAATGATTCGAGCTTTGTGACATGGTGTATTATCCTGCTGGAAGTAGCCATCAGAGGATGGATACATGTTCTCATTCTGTTTACGCCAAGTTCGGACTCTACCATTTGAATGTCTCAACAGAAATCGAGACTCATCAGACCAGGCAACATTTTTCCAGTCTTCAACAGTCCAATTTTGGTGAGCTCGTGCAAATTGTAGCCTCTTTTTCCTATTTGTAGTGGAGATGAGTGGTACCCGGTGGGGTCTTCTGCTGTTGTAGCCCATCCGCCTCAAGGTTGTGCGTGTTGTGGCTTCACAAATGCTTTGCTGCATACCTCGGTTGTAACGAGTGGTTATTTCAGTCAACGTTGCTCTTCTATCAGCTTGAATCAGTCGACCCATTCTCCTCTGACCTCTAGCATCCACAAGGCATTTTTGCCCACAGGACTGCCGCATACTGGATGTTTTTCCCTTTTCACACCATTCTTTGTAAACCCTAGAAATGGTTGTGCGTGAAAATCCCAGTAACTGAGCAGATTGTGAAATACTCAGACCGGCCCGTCTGGCACCAACAACCATGCCACGCTCAAAATTGCTTAAATCACCTTTCTTTCCCATTCTGACATTCAGTTTGGAGTTCAGGAGATTGCCTTGACCAGGACCACACCCCTAAATGCATTGAAGCAACTGCCATGTGATTGGTTGACTAGATAATTGCATTAATGAGAAATAGAACAGGTGTTCCTAATAATTCTTTAGGTGAGTGTATGTTATAGTTTTGTATAGATTTGAGCGAAGAAGCCGAATTTCCTCGTGCTTCGTGTCAGCGAATAGTGTTGAGCGCGAATATTCGAATATCTAATTTTTTTCGCGAATATTGGCACTTCGTTAATTCGCGAATATTTCGAATATAGTGATATAAATTCAATATTTCGAATATTCTTTTTATTTTTTTATTGTTATATTTTTTTTTTTTCCACTTCTTCTTACCTGTTCTTTGGATTCCTGGCTTCCTGGCTGCTCCAGTCAGTGCCCGTTGCCGCTTCTGCCGACTTCCGTGCTCATGGAGCGTCCCCATCACCATGGGAACGTCTCCATATACTAGAATGTACTGTCGGATTTGAGAATTACATGAAAAATCGCAATTCGATTATTTCAAGTTATAATATTCGAATTTCGATTTTAACTTAGCACTGCTATATTTAATTCTAGCCTAATATGGAATATAGCAGTGCTAAGTTAAAATCGAAATTCGATTATTATAACTTGAATTTTTATTTTTTTATTTTTTTTATTGTTATATTTCTTTCTTTCCCACTTCCCTAAAGTTGTTCTTACCTGTCCTTTGGATTCCTGGCTTCCTGGCTGCTCCAGTCAGTGCCCGTTGCCGCTTCTGCCGACTTCCCCATCACCATGGGAACGTCTCCATATACTAGAATGTACTGTCGGATTTGAGAATTCCACAAAACGAATATAATGAATGTATTCGTCATATTCCACAAAACGAAGATAACGAAGTATTCTGCATCTTAGTTTTAGCTACCTATTCATCAACTTCGCTAATTCTAGCAATCATATAGGAAAGTTTACTATAGAGACAGCTAAGTTTAATTCGCTATGCGATTATATGACTGCTTTTAAAAAAAAAAAAAATAGAATAATTATAATACCTGATAATTATTATAATTATTCTATTTATAAAAAAAAGCAAAGTAATATAATCGCATAGCAAATTAAACTTAGCTGTCTCTATAGTAAACTTTCCTATATGATTGCTAGAATTAGCGAAGTTGATGAATAGGTAGCTAAAACGAAGATGCAGAATACTTCATTATCTTCGTTTTGTGGAATATGACGAATACATTCGTTATATTCGTTTTGTGGAATATGACGAATACATTCGTCATATTCGCTAATTCTACCAAGCCAACCATAGTAAACCAGGTCCAAGTTGAAATCGCAATTCAATTAATTCAAAATATAATAATCGAATTTCGATTTTAACTTAGCACTGCTATATTCCATATTAGGCTAGAATTAAATATAGCAGTGCTAAGTTAAAATCGAAATAATCGAATTGCGATTTTTCACGTAATTCTCAAATCCGACAGTACATTCTAGTATATGGAGACGTTCCCATGGTGATGGAGACGCTCCATGAGCACGGAAGTCGGCAGAAGCGGCAACGGGCACTGACTGGAGCAGCCAGGAATCCAAAGGACAGGTAAGAACAACTTTAGGGAAGTGGGAAAGAAAAAAATATAATAATAAAAAAAAAAAAAATTCAAGTTATAATAATCGAATTTCGATTTTAACTTAGCACTGCTATATTCCATATTAAGCTAGAATTAACGAATATGGAATATAGCAGTGCTAAGTTAAAATCGAAATTCGATTATTATAACTTGAATTAATCGCATTGCTATTTCAATAGGAGAGTAGTCTTTAAGTTAAAATCGCAATACGCGATTATTTAAATCGCATATTAATCGCGATAACAAGAATAATGATGAATATTTGATTTCGACGAATATAAAACGAATATTCTATCGAATATTCGTGAATTTCGTCGAAATCGAATATGGCACCTGCCGCTCATCACTATCAGCGAATCGATTAATCCTGAAATTCAAACTTACCGCCTCCATTTGCAGCCTTCATCTTGCTTGAAGATCTCGGCCGAAATCCCGTGCAGTGTGAGATTACATCATCACGCCGGCAGGCGGGATGACGTAATCCCGTGCCGCACGTGATTTTGGCCGAGATCTTTAAGCAAGATGGTGGCGGCCGGCCCATCGCACGCAAATGGACGCGGTAAGTTTGATGTAATGTTTTTTTAATGTTAATTTCACACTGTTTGTACACTCAGATTCTGCAATCATGTATGGATGCGGCATCTGAGGGGTACAATGACGGGGGCAGCGATATCGCAGCTCCCTGTCACTGCACCCGCTAATTACAAAAAAATGCTCTTCGTGGCAAAGTAATTCAGCACAAAGCAAATTTTTTGAGAAATTCTGCGAATCAGCCGAATCGAATTTTCAAGAAATTCACTCATCTCTAGTTTTGTATACTGTGTAGACACAAGCAGGCATCATTCTAAAGACTAGAGCAAAAATTATTCATTCAACGTACAGAAAAGAACAAGTGATTATGTGGCTGGAGGTATATTAGACGGTCATTGGATATCAATTTTACTGCAGGCCAGTACAAATACATGTCAAATACATATGTTTAAAATAACTAAAAATATAAAATTGGATTAAAAACATGGCTAACGAAATCCCCCCTCTTGAAAAACCCCCAAATGATAATAGTTGAAATTCGATAACACGTGGTCGTCACAGGTGTTGAATTTCTCCGTGGCCCCAAACATTAGACATTTATCGGACAGAAAAGGACTTTTATGCCGCTGTATTTACATAAGAAAGACAGGGACCATTATTTGTTCTGGGTAGTGGCGGATATGTGTGGGCTAGCATGAGGAAATTCAATTACACGTGGTCGTCACAGGTGTTGAATTCCTCCGAGATCCATGCCTCAATAATTTTTGGAAATGTGAGGTAGTCCACACTGTCGTGAACTAGGCAAGTGCGCTTATCGGTCACGATCGCCCGGCTGTGCTGAACGTCCTTTTGGACAGGACACTCGACAAGGGGCAGGTCAAGAGTTCCATGGCAAATTGTGCCAGCTCTGGCTATAGGTCAAGCCTGCACGCCCAGTAGTCAAGGGGTTATTCGCTTTTCAGAGGGTCCACATCGGCCGTTAACCCGATGTAGTCGGACACCTGCCAGTCTAGGCGTTCCCTGAGGCTGGATCCGGAGGGCGGCTGTCGATGGTTTGGCTGCAAGAATGATCTCATATGCAAAGAGACCAACACATCTTCAAACCGCCCTCTTCTTGCATGCACTGTAGGATTGATACCCGTAACTGTTTCTCTGTGGGTGTAAATTCCTCTGCCAGCACCCAAAACAGCATAATGCAGCATTTCTCGAAACAAGGTCTGGAAATGCTGCATTCTGACAGCCCTCTGTGATGTTGGTAACATGTCTGCCATTTAGTGTTTGTATAGGGGGTCTAAGTATGTTGTTACCCAGTACTGGTCCTTTCCCCTTATGCTTTTTATACGGGGGTCCCTCTTCAAACACTGGACCATGAAGGCCCCCATTTGCACTAAACTGGAGGCGGTGGAGTGGCCTGGCTCCTGCTCATCGTCCAGGATAATGTCATCCTTGGTCTCCTCCCCCAAGCCACTGACAGCACCAGGGATCCCAGAAAAGTTTAAAGCATGCTCTTCTTGCTCCTCCTCCGCCCTGGCACCATCCTCCTCTTAATCCTCTTCAGACTCCTGTTGACTTGTCTCAGATGGATACACCTATAAACATAGGGTTATAGCACATGTGTGGAGCATAAACCACGATACACCAAACAAGTAACCACTCATTAGTGAATAATAGAAAATATACGCTCTTTATTTATTGCACACATCACATAATATAATAACATCAATGCGGTTAAAAGCAGATCCTAAGCAGCAGCACATGGTAGGTCATGCACCAAAACAGCAGTGCATACGTGTTAAGGCTGGCCGCAGGCTAGCCTGGATTTGTGGGAGGGGCCGGTACCTGTCTTAAGCAGTCCGGCTCTCCCAGGCAGCACGTCGGCATTCGGACGTCTGCTACTTCCGGGTGTGACGGCATCAGCAAGCGTCCTGCACGAGTCGGATCTCAGAGAAGCCGGGTGTACCTTTCACTTCAGTCTGCAAGCTGTTCAGATCGTTTTCCAAGATAACTGGTTTGTTTGGGGAGCGTGGCAACGTGGAGGAGGGTAGGAGGGTGTGTTGAGAGGGGGAAGAGTGCCAGAGGATCGCTTCTCCTCACTGCGTTCAGGCACATGCAATTCAAGTTTTGGCACCAGGGGGCAGCATTGTCACATAGTTGGAGCTCATTGCCTGTTCAGCACTCTCAGCATAACCTGTATCTAAGTTCATACAGGGGCTGCGAGTCATCTGGGCTCAGCAGGTTAAACTCTGGCAGCTGGGTCCTGGTGCCATTACTGAGTTGATTACTTACAAGGTTGCTGCTTGTGCACATGTTTGACACTCATCACATACACTACATACATACCTTAGACACATAGTTCGCATTTCAGGCAGTTTGACGAAAAAAAAAAAAAAAGGGTACAAGTGGATTGTTAAATAAAGTAAAAAAAAAAAAAGAGTGGGTTGTTCAAATAAAGAAAAAAAAAAAAAAAAAAGGGTACAAGTGGATTGTTAAATAAAGTAAAAAATAAATAAATAAATAAAAGTGGGTTGTTCAAATAAAGAAAAAAAAAAAAAAAAAAAAAAAAAGGGAACCTTTATCCACCAAGCTTCATCCATACACCTCTAGCATAGGTACATCCGCCAATATAGCTACACGCTCGCACGACATACACACCCCGTTTCATCTCGTAGACTAGTGTCATACGTCATACGGTCTGTTTTCCACAAATCCTATACTTACATACATCACCTACCACGTCTGTAGGTTCGTTAGCCCGCAGTATTCGTTTTTAATTAATCTGCCACGTCACAGATTCACACAAACTCGGGCTCGCTTCATACGTCAGTGGAAACGACTATCATACTCCCTGTCAGCCTCGAAGGCTTTTCGTTCAATCGTTTCACGCTGCTGGGGGGGGGGGAGGGGAGGGGCTTAGATTCCGTCATCTTGTCTGTCAGCTTACGGGCAGCAGGTCGTAGGGTTAACAGGTTGTTTTTTTTTTTTTTTTTCTCTTCTCTTTTTCTTTCTTTGTTTTTTTTTTTTTGTTTTGTTGTTGTTTTGTGGTGTTTGTTGTGTTGTTTGCAGTGGTCTACGCCATCTGCAACTTCAGCCAGTGCAGGCTCCTGCATGTCTGTGCCACATGTTTTAGGGCACATCCGGTCACGGTCTTCACATTGAAGCCGGCGTGACTGAGCCGGGTGAATGTGGAGGCACTAGACCAGCTGCTGCGGCTTCATCCGGTTCAGCCGTTCTGTACATTCCTGGTGGAAGGGTTTTCACGGGGGTTTCACACTGGGCTCATCACCTTGCCCCAGCAGACTCATGAATGCCCCAACTTGCAGTCGGCTTCTAAACATGCTGGTCTGGTGGATTCACTCTTGGCAGTTGAGCTGGACAAGGGTTTCATGATTGGTCCTTTCCAGTCCCCTCCTTTCTGCACTTGGAGGGTGAGCCCGGTGGGGGTGGTGCAGGGAAAATATTCCAATAAATTTCGTTTGATTTATGATTTGTCTGCTCCACATTCTTCCCACGTTCCAAGTCTCAACTCGTTGATTCCGTCCGAGGAATTTTCCTTGAAATATACTTCCGTAGACCAGGCTATCCAGGTCATTCTTCAGACAGGCATGGGGGCTTGGCTGTCCAAAGCAGATGTCTCTGATGCGTTCAAACTACTGCCCATTAGCCCATCTCTCTGGCAGTGGCATGGCATCAAATGGAGAGATGCGTACTATTTCGCCACCAAGTTGACGTTTGGTTCCTAGAGCAGCCCCAGTCTGTTTGACAGGTTAGCGCAGGCACTGGAATGGATTTTGTTGGAACAGGGTTGCCAGAATGTCATTCACTACCTGGATGATTTTCTGTTGATCGAAGAACCCTCACAGGCGCCTGTTGACTTGCAGGTTCTCTTGCAGGTCTTCAAGGAGTTAAACATTCCAGTGGCCAAACACAAAACAGAAGGGCCTGCACAGGTTGTCACGTTCTTGGGGATCTCTCTGGATTCACGCGCCATGTCAGCCAGTCTGCCACAAGACAAACTCGACAGAATCAAATCAGGTGTCCGTTCCTTGCTCATGTCTCAGGTTTGCACCAAGAGAGAATTGCAGTCTCTGTTGGGCATGTTAAACTTTGCCATGAGGATCATTCCTCAAGGTAGATCATTCATTTCAAGATTGCTAGTCTTATTACAACAGACCAGTGATTTGGACGCATCAGTGCATCTTAATGCGAACGCCCGAGCAGATCCGTTCATGTGGGACAGATTTCTCAGCAGGTGGAACGGCATTTCCATGTTTATTCCGAGGGCCACTTCTGATTCTCCACACGTATTTTCAGACGCGGCTGCCTCGGTAGGTTTCGCGGCCTTATTGGGCTCACATTGGTTCGCCGGCTCATGGCCCACACACGTGCTACAGTTGCCGGGGTTTTCTCAGACGTCGGCATTGTTCGAGATCTATCCTATCGTAGCAGCTGCTATAGTCTGGGGGCATAGGTGGTCGGGTCACACGGTGGTTTTCCACACTGACAACATGGCGACCGCAGAGATCATTAACAAGGGCAGATCTAAATTGTTACTCATCATGTCTTTCATGCGTAGATTGACCTGGATAGCTCTGGAACAGGGGTTTCATTTTCATGCCCTGTTTTTGGACGGGGTCAGTAACGTTGCAGCTGATGCTTTATCTCGTTTTGATTTTTCTCGCTTTTTCTTACAGAACCCAGAAGCAGACTCAGTGGGCACCCCAGTACCGGACTGGCGGCTGCTGGTCTTGGATTAGACTCTCTTATGGTGGTCGCCAGTTCACTCATTACCAAGTCTTTTTCGGCCAGTACGTTGCGGTCGTACCGCCGAGCGTGGGTGTTTTTTTCGAACTTTCAGTTGGCATATCCTAGAGGTGACACAGGTCAGGTCAAGTATATGGTGGCTTTCGTGTCTTATTGTCATTCGGTATTGGCTTTATCCTACAACACCATTAGGCTATATTTGGCTGGGGTGCAGCATTTTTTGGAACTTCAAGAGCCAGACAGACCCTCTATATTTTCAGCTCACCCGATCAAGGCCATCCTCAGAGGCATTCAAAAAAGCCAGGTCACGGTCAAGTCGGTCTGTCGACCTATTAAGGGGGATACGTTTCGTAGCCTGTCAGAAGTTCTCACATTGTCACCATTCGGAGTCCTTCCCAGCCTGGTGATCAAGGCGGCGATGTACTTGGCGTTTTACGGGTTTTTAAGACCAGGTGAAGTGACACAGGCCAGACAAGGGGCTCTCCGCAAGGGAGATTTAGTCAGGATGGGCAGTAACTTTCATTTGCATTTGCCTCACAACAAAACAAGGCAGGTAGGTCCCGGCCATGTAGTTAAGTTCTTCCAGACCACAAACGCATGGTGTCCAGTGACAGTCTTGGACAACCTCTTGCTGGCCCTTAGTCTTCACAGCCCCACTGACCCATTACTTCCATTCCCTGTTGGTCCACTGATGTCCAGCCAGTTCATCAAACATATTCGCATCCTGTTGACCAGTGTAGGATTGAATCCGGCTCAATTCTCGGGGCATTCTTTCCGCATCGGTGCGGCATCCACAGCGTCCAAGCATGGAGTCCCTGTGCATATCATTAAACACTTGGGGCGCTGGCGCTCGGGGTGCTTTGTACGGTATATCCCGGAGCCACAAGCGGAGCTGGTCCAAGCATTCAGTACATTGGCAGAGTAGCACCTCAGGCCAATCCTTCCCTCACTGGTGGGTTTTGCCCCCTTTTTCAGGCATACCGACCTAGTGAGGCCAAGGCACACCTCAGGCCAATTAGGTAGGGGGGTGGTGGTTGGGCATCTTCCACTCGTTTAGGTCCTGACCACAAATATAACTACTATCATTGTAGCTCCACACAACCGACCAAAAGTACATCAATAGAAATAAGGTCTATTAGACAATGTCCATGGCCGTGTAAGATCTTCTAAAATGGCCAGAGATTTTCCTGGCCTGCCGCAAGATGTCCTGGACCTCGGAATATTTGGCAATGAATCGCTGCACGACTAAGTTCAGGACTTTTGCCATGCACGGTACGTGTGTCATTTTGCCCTGTTTCAGCGTGCTCAGCAGATTGGCACCGTTGTCGCACACCACTTTACAAACTGTAAAACTACGTGGGGTTAGCTAGTGATCGGCCTGTGACCGCAAAGCTGAAAGGAGTGCAGGACCGGTGTGGCTCTTGGCTTCCAGGCACAACAGCCGCAGCACAGCATGGCAACATCTCACCTGGCACTTCAAATAGGTTCTGGGGAGCTTGGGGGGCGCAGCGGAAGAGGCAGTAGCAGTGGAAAAGGAGGAGTCAGCTGAGGAGGAGACGGAGGATAGAGTAGGAGGAGAAGAAGAGGCAGGCCTGCATGCAATCCGTGGCGGTAACACCAAATCCACACGGGTGCCACGGGTTGTATGCTTGACGGACGTCAGAAGGTTCACCCAGTGGGCAGTAAAAGTTATGTACCTTTCCTGCCCGTGTTTGGTAGACCACGTGTCTGTGGTCAAATGTATCTTGGCACTGACACTGTGTGCCAGAGATACATTCACTTGCAGCTGAACATTGCCATATAGCTCCGGGATGCCCTTCTGGGAGAAATATTTCCTTCCGGGGACCTTCCATTGCGGTGTGCCAATGGGCACAAATTTTCTAAGGTGTTCGTCCCTAGGTGAGTGTTGGGCTTACCGTGACTTATGCTTTGACAGAACAGGCTGCAGATGGCAACACTATTGTCAGCAGCTGACCTGTTAACAAAAAAGTCCACACTGCGGAGCCATGTGCCGGCATTCTGGGAGCGCCAGATGTTACCGAGCATGGTGAATGGCTCGTTCCAGATACATTAGCAGTCTTTTTTTTGCCTCCTGTGCACTGTAAGTTCTGACTGCTTCTCCTCCCTATCTGCTGCTTCGTCTCATCTCTGAACTCTCCTCCTCTTCCTCTCTTGTGGGCACCCACGTGACATCCATCGACACGTCATCATCGTCACCTTCACGACCACTGACATTAGAGATCTCGGAGTATTCAGCAACTGTTGGGACCACCCTCCTTGGGCTGCTCTGGGTACTGTCGTCAGACTGCTGGGTGGCGACCGTTGATACCTCCTCTTCCTGATCCGATGTCAAGAATGGCTGCGCATCGGTAAGGTCTTTGAATGGATGGGAAAATAATTCCTCTGACTCGAGTGGAGGGGATATGCTGGTGTTGGTGGGGTTGGTGTCTTTGGGGATGCACACCGCAAAGTAAAGAGGGTGCAGATAGAGAGGATGAGGAGGGTGAAGAAGCGGAAGGCTGAGTGAGCCACTCATCCAACTCTGGTGCGTCCTTTGATGTAATCGCACGCACCTTCTACAACTTCCCTTTTAGGCTCCGGCCTGGTGCACCTGCCCGACCCCTACCACCCCTGTGGAATGGCCTGCCTCTTCCTCTGCTTGTCATTTTCAAAATGACCCTGTGACAAAAGTCCCTTTAGAAGAGCAGTATTTGTGAAAGAAGGTATATCACACCCCTGCCTCAATCACTTATTTTGGGGGGCAACTGGTATATCACACCAGTAGAAATTATTTGTTCCAATAGCATTTGTCACTCTGTGTAGCTGTGGTAACGCAGAAAAACCGCACACAAATGCTGCACTACCCAAATGCACTATATAGAATGTATATTATTGGTATATAACACCCCTGCTTCAGTCAGTTTTTTTGGGGGGCAACTGGTATATAACACCAGTTGAAATTATTTGTTCCAATAGCATTTGTCACTCTGTGTAGCTGTGGTAACGCACCAAAACAGCAAACAAATGCTGCACTACCCAAATGCAATATAAAGAAAGTATATTATTGGTATATAACACCCCTGCTTCAATCAGTTTTTTGGGGGGGCAACTGGTATGTCACTCCAGTAGAAATTATTTGCTCCAATAGCATTTGTCACTCTGTGTAGCTGTGGTAACGCAGCAAAACCGCACACAAATGCTTCACTACCCAAATGCACTATAAAGAAAGTATATTATTGGTATATAACACCCCTTCCTCAATCAGTTTTTTGGGGGGGAAACTGGCATATCACACCAGTAGAAATTATTTGTTCCAATAGCGTTTGTCACTTTGGGTAGCTGCAGTATCGCAGCAGAAAAGCACACAACTGTTGCACAATACAAATGCACTATAATATACTTTCTATGTTAGAAAGTATATTATAAGTATATCACACCCCTCAGTTATTCACACTTATCAATAGCACACCTATACCAGTCCTTAAAAGGACTTTTGTGGCCCTATTAGCTAGCGTTTGGTGTCCCTAACAGTCTGTCCCTGCTCCACACAGTAACCCCTCCCTACACTGGCAAAAGACTGAATATAAAATGGCAGCCAGATCAGGTTTATTTATAAGGTAGGGGGTATGTCCATGTGCTGAAATGTTTCAATTGGCTGTCCTGTACCACCTGATGGATGTGTCATGGGTCAAAGTTCCTCACAATGTAAAAGAATATGGAACCAGTGGACATCGCCATATGTTCGCCCGTTCAGCGAACCACAAACGAGCAAAGTTCGCCGCGAAATGACCGCAGGGCAAACCGCAAGGCCATCTCTAATCATGAACAGGAAAAAAACTAAAATCGGCAAAACCTTTACAAAGTTGCTAAAAAGACAAATACTCGCCATGAGGCCCAAACAATAACTCCATGGCAGCATAAAACCACTAAATATTAAGGTACATATATATTCATTAATGTCCATAAATCTAACAATGGCCCAACAAGTGCCAAACTGAGAAACATTGACCAATAGGTGCCACTTGGTCAAACTTGGATGTCAAAACTAAAGTTAGAAAAAATGCATCCGAAGTGGAACTCAATTCTAAGTTCAGGAAAAATCTGATGATTTACGAATCTGAATTTCCTTGAGCTTGATGGTAACAAATCTTTTTTTTCTAAAATGGCAGCTGCCTGTGTTGCAAAGTGAAAGAAGCCTGGGAATGCAAGATCACCAATAATGTCATACAGCCAGTCAATCCACAGAAAGCCATTACTTTTGATCTCACAGCCATAAAAAAGGATTCATCCTGCGCAGTCTCCACCATTTCACTGTGAACTCATAGGAAGCGATGTGAGAAGCACTCATGTGCTAGTGACAGTGTTGATGAAAACTGTTGAAAGAAGAACATTGGATAGGGAGAGTGTATGGACAGTGCAAGAACAGTGTAGGGAGAGTTCAGGGAGATCATAGGGAGAGTTTTTTGAGACTATGGGGAGAGCATAGGTAGACAGCAGGGAGGCTGTGTGTAATCGCCGTGTGCATCTTGTTCAACTGCTGCAACATTCATAGTTAATCTATTTTTTACACATAGACTACACATAGACTTACTGTGGTTAGACACAGTATTACAGAACAGTCTAATATATTGCTGCGTGCATCTTACCGTGCATCAGACTCAGTATTAACCCCTTCATGCCCAGCACCGTACATGTACGGCACGCTGAGCAAGTGGGTGCAGGAGCTGCGCCCGCCTGATTCGCAGCAGGGGTCCGACAGTCACTGATAGCTAGACCCCTTCTGTATGCGCCGGCATCGGTGAAATCAGCCCATTAACCCTTGCACGACTGCGGTCAGCGCTGACCGCAGCACGTGCAGACTTCAGATGTGTGCAGGGTGTGACACAGACCTGATGGCAGGGAAGGCAGACCGATGCCTTCCTTAGGCATTGTGGCTGCCTTCCGGGAGAGCCTGTGAGATCCAGCACCCTGGATCTCACAGGAATCAGGCTGTAAGTGAATTACATTGAGTAATACACTTACAGCCAATGAATTACAATACAGAAGTATTCTAATGCATTGTAAAGGGGATCAGACCCCCAAATTTCGAAGTCCCAGAGTGGGACAAAAAAATAAAGTGAAAAATAGTTTAAAAAAAGTTTTCAAAAAGAAAATTGAAAGTTTCAAGTGAAAAAAAAGCATCCTTCTCCCAAAATAAAGTAAAAAAAATAAATAAATTTACAAATAGGGAAATAAAGAAAAGTAAAAATATTAGGTATTGCCGTATCGACCGGCTCTATAAAAATATAACATGACCTAACCCCTCAGGTGGACACCGTTAAAAAAATAAAATAAAAACTGTGCTAAAGAAACCATTGTTTTGTCACCTTACATTACTAAAAGTGCAACACCAAGCGATCAAAAAGGCACATGCCCACCAAAATAGTACCAATCTAACCCTCACCTCATCACGCAAACAATGAGACCCTACCTAAAACAACCTAAGACTATGTAGACACTAAGACATGATTTTTATGTTTCAAAAATGCTTTCATTGTTTTAAATGTAAAAAAAAAAAAAGTATACATATTGGGTTTTGCCGCATTCGTAACAACTTGCTCTATAAAAATATCACATGACCTAATCTGTCGGGTGAACACCGTAAAAAATGAAAATAAAAACAGTGTAAAAAAAAGGCATTTTTTGTCACCTCACATCACAAAAAGTGTAATAGAAAGTGATAAAAAATTCATATGCACCCTAAAATAATGCCAATCTAACCGTCAACTCATCCTGCAAAAATTATATAGTATACATATTAGGCACTGCCATGTCCGTAACGACCTGATCTATAAAAATATCACATGGCCTAACCCCTCAGGTGAAAACCGTAAAAAAAAAAAAAAAAAAAGGCGTCAAAAAATCACAGAAAAAACAAAGATAAAAACATCCTGCACGGTATGATATAGAAATGTGCGGATGTCCCTGGCCATATTATTGTCGAAAATCACAGAAATAAGGTAATAATGCACTTAATAAAGTAGATGCAAGCATTATATATGGACAAAGTCCTCACTCTGATATGATAAAATCGGAGACACTTAGCTAATATATTTTGATCAAAACACATCTGTGCCCGCCTACCAAGCGCCAAGGTGGTCTCAGGTCTGCACTCCTGAACATATAAGCCTAATGGCTTAGGTAGGTTTAGCGTAGGACCCGCCTGACCTGAAACCATCTTGGCGCTTGGTAGGCTGGCACAGATGTGTTTTGATCAAAATATATTGGCTAAGTGTCTCAGATTTTATCATATCAGAGTGAGGACTTTGTCCATATATTCCATCTACTTTATTAAGTGCATTATTAACTTATTTCTGTGATTTTCTTACATCACAAAAAGTGTAATACCAAGCGATCAGAAAGTCATACACACGCCAAAATAGTGCCAATCTAACCGCCACCGCAACCTGCAAAAATGATACCCTACCTTAGACAATCGCCCAAAGACTGGAAAAAACTATGGCTCTCAGACTATGGAGACACTAAACATGATTTTTTTTTTTGTTTCAACATGTATTGCTTGGAAGATTAACATGTATAGCTTGGAAGAAAGACGAGACAGAGGGGATATGATAGAAACTTTTAAATACATAAAGGGAATCAACAAGATAAAAGAGGAGAGAATATTTAAAAGAAGAAAAACTGCTACAAGAGGACATAGTTTTAAATTAGAGGGGCAAAGGTTTAAAAGTAATATCAGGAAGTATTACTTTACTGAGAAAGTAGTGGATGCATGGAATAGCCTTCCTGCAGAAGTGGTAGCTGCAAATACAGTGAAGGAGTTTAAGCATGCATGGGATAGGCATAAGGCCATCCTTCATATAAGATAGGGCCAGGGGCAATCCATAGTACTCAGTATATTGGGCAGACTAGATGGGCCAAATGGTTCTTATCTGCCGACACATTCTATGTTTCTATGTTTCTATGATATCACTGTGTAAAACTTACATAATTAAAAAACTGTGTCAAATAAACAATTTTTTTGTGACCTTACATCACAAAAAGTGTAATGCCAAGCGACAAAAAAAGTCATACACACCCAAAAATAGTACCAATGAAACCGTCATCTCATCCCGCAAAAAATGAGACCCTAGCTAAGACAATTACCCAAACATTAAAAAATAGGGCTCTCAGAATATGGAGACGCTGAAGAATGATTATTTTTTTTTATTAAAATTTTTTATTGTTTAAAACATAATTAAATAAAAAAAGCATATATATTAGATATCGCCGCATCACTAATAACCTGCTCTATAAAAATACCACATGATCTAACCTGTCAGATGAGCATTGTAAATAACAAAAAATATAAATGGTGCCAAAACCGCTATTTTATGTTATCTTGCAACCAAAAATCATATGTACCCTAAAATAGTACCAACAAAACTGCCACCTTATCCCATAGTTTCCAAAATGGGGTCTTTTTTTGGAGTTTCTACGCTAGGGGGTCTTCAAATGTGACATGGCAGCTTAAAATTATCCCAGTGAAATCTGCCTTTCTAAAAACCATATGGCGTTCCTTTCCTTCTGAGCCCTGCCGTGTGCCCGTACAGCAGTTTACGACTACATATGGAGTGTTTCTGTAAACTACAGAATCAGGGCAATAAATATTGAGTATTGTTTGACTGTTAACCCTTGTTTTTTTAGTGGAAAAATTTATTAAAATGGAAAATCTGCCAAAAAAGTGAAATTCTGAAATTTCAGCTCCATTTCCCATTAATTCTTGTAGAACACCTACAGGGTTAAGAAAGTTTGTAAAATCAGTTTTGAATATCTTGAGGAGTGTAGTTTCTAAAATGGAGTCATTTTTGGGTGGTTTATGTTATGTAAGCCTCACAAAGTGACTTCAAACCTGAACTGGCCCTTAAAAAGTGGGTTTTGGAATTTTTCTGAAAAATTTCAAGATTTGGTTCTAAACTTCTAAGCCTTCTAACGTCCCCAAAAAATAAAATGGCATTGACAAAATTATCCAAACATGAAGTAGACATATGGGGAATGTAAAGTACTAACTATTTTTGGAGTTATTACTATCTATTATAAAAGTAGAGAAATTGAAATATGGAAGTTTTCAAATTTTTCAAAATTTTGGGAAATTTTTATTTATAAATAAAAATGATTTTTTTTTTACTCAATTTTACAACTGTCATGAAGTACAATATGTGCCGAGAAAACAATAACAGAATGGCCTGGATAAATAAAAGCGTTTTAACGTTATTATCACATAAAGTGACACATATCAGAAGGATGAAAAATGGCTTGGTCCTGAAAGGGTTAAAGGGCGGTCTAATGTATCGCTGCATGCATCTTGTTCAACTGCTGCAACATTTATTTAATCAGGTATTTTCTACATAGACTTACTGTGTCTGAAGCAGCTTTGAGGCTTACTGGCTGTCAGTCAGATGAGAGCTGGTTTTGAATGTCTCATAGTCCACAAGGCTGCCATTGTAAGGTATGCTGACTGTTATCTGTCTCATGGATAGATTGTTGGCTTGCACATACCCGGCTTTTGGCATATAGCTTTTTTGTGTGGTTGTCTATTGTATGTCATAGGTATTGGGAGTCCAAAATACATCCAGACATCCTCCCAATGCTGTTTCCAAACTATTTTAGTGGGGTTTCCATCAATTTTTAACTTTTTTTTGTGAACCAGACATCCTCTTCTCTTCCGAGCAGGGTGTGCCTGGTATTCTTCCATTGTGCTCGGTAGAGCACACAAGCACTTTGGTGCTCGATCAACACTACTTCTGTGTTTTGTACCCACTCCTGCTTTTTGCTATCAAATCATAAGCCAATTCTGATGGGACCATACAGGCCTTACAGCTGCTACACACACAGGATCCATTGTGCGTCTCATTTTTCCTTCCTTCTGACAGATCAGAAGGGTCAAATAAATGATGATATCAACCAGGCCAAAAAGGCAAAATAGTGGCCCAATGACATAGTGGTGAGATGGCTGCAGCATGAGGAGACCACAGAGTGGCCCACTGACATAGTGGTGAGGTGGCAGCAGCATGAGGAGACCACAGAGTGGTGAAGTGGTAGCAGCATGAGGAGACCACAGAGTGGCCCAGAGACATAGTGTTGAGGTGGCGGCAGCATGAGGAGACCACAGAGTGGCCCAGTGACAGTAAGCTAACTAACTATCTAATGTAATGACACAGGAAAGCAGAGAGCACAGCAATAACACTGCTGTCTCTCTCAGATCTGCCAAATACTGCATACAAGGGCTGCTGGGGAGGGTCTTATATAGTAAGGGGTAGACAACTTTCCTATTGGTTGCTAGGGATGTTGCTAAGCTCAGACAAAGACATTGCAGCCTTCTCATTGGCCAACAAGCAAGATGAAAAAAAAAATCTAGAATATTTGAAATTACGAATATATATAACTATATTCTAAATATTTGTGAATTCTTGAAGTGCCGATATTCATGATTAATATTCGCTTTTCGAATATTCGCGCCCAACACTACTCAGCGGGTGTGAAAAAGTCCCCCATTTTGGACCGGTAGCGAGGTTCTAACATGGTGGAGAGCCAGTAGTCATCCCTCTGCCGAATAGTGATAATTTGGCTGTCACTACACAAGCAAGTGAGCATGCATCGGGCCAATTGCGCAAGTGACTCAGAGGGATTCCCTGCCTCCATCTCCACTGCATACTGCCATGGTGTGTCTAGGTCCTCTGCCTCGTTGCCCTGTAGATCCTCTAGCTGCTCCTGCTGCTCCTCTCCTGTCACCTGTGTAGAAAAAAACGCCTATTTCTCTACACATTGCTTCTGCTTGAATGTCCTCCGCCTCCTTTTCCTCTAGTTCAGACCCCACAAGGCTCATGTGGCCATGAGATGTAGTCGCCACATCTCCTGTCCCCTGGTGTCATGAGGGTGTCAAGAGCCACGTCTGACTCCGTTATACCCGGGGTCAGGAAGTCGCAGCGGGTGGCTGCGCGCTCTGTGTCTAAAGATAGTGCTGTTTCTTAATGGAAGCTTTCTGTGTTTGCCTTGCAATCCTTTTTGGCTCACTCAGGGATCCGTAGCTTCTTCTCTTCAGCTGTTTCTTGTCCAGCAATCCCAACCTCCTTATATTCCCCTCTCCCACTTCTCTGGTTGCCAGATATAGAGCTTCCTGCCTGGACTTCTATACTGACCCACTGGAGCTGTGTAGCTGTGATTCCTGGTTGTTGTTCCAGAGCGTTACCCTCCGGATCCCTGTTGGGCTTTTATTGTCCACTGTTGTCGCCCACCTGGGATTATATGTTTTGTCTGTATTGTCTGTCCTCTCCTTGGTGTTTTCCTTTAGTGTTAGTGGTGCGGACTAGTGTTCCCACCGCCCTATTCACTACGTAGGGCTCATCTCAGGGAAAGCCAGGGTTTAGGCACGTGATCGGCGTACGGGTGAGGAACCCGTCTAGGGACGTCAGGGCAGTCAGGTGCCAGCCTTAAGGTGAGTTAGGGGTCACCACCTTTCCCTCTCCCTTGGACAGGGCCTTCCCATTTCCCTCCCTTTGCGTGACGCCGGTCATGATACCTGGCCAGCCAGATTGAATCAGTGGAATGACATTGTTCATCCCGTACTCCTGGGACTGACAAAAAAAGTGGCCTCCTCAAAAGGCCCGAGCAAACGGTAGGTGTCACACATGAGCTGCCACTACCTAACATCAAAGTTACACAGGAGAGTATCTCTATCCGCCTGTATCATCAAGAAATCGTTTATGGTCTTTCTCTGTTCATATAATCGGTCCAACATATGGAGGATGGAAATGTCGCATATCAACCTATGTTGGGGGATGCCGTTCTGCCGCTGCAGCTCAAGGAGGGTGTGCTTTGCGGTTTACGAGTGGCTGAAATGCATGCAAAGTTTCCTGGCCATTTTCAGGATGTCTTGCAGATTAGCGGAAGACTTCAGGAACCACTTTACAACCAGATTGAACACATGCGCCATGCAGGACGCATGGCTCAGCCCTCCTTGATGCAGCGCTGACACCATGTTTTTCCCGTTGTAGGTCACCATGGTTCTGATTTTGAGTTGTCGAGGAAAAAGCCAGTATTCGATTTCTTGATGAAGAACGCAGAGAAATTCCTCCTCTGTGTGACTCCGTTCACCCAGGTAAACTAGGTGCAGAACAGCGTGACACCGCTGTGCCCTGCACATGTGGTATGCTGAAGGGGCAATGTGAATTGTGCCTGCAGTGGAGGCTGAGGACACAGTGAGGATGAGGAAGCAGAGGAGGACATTGTCGCTGGACGAATGGCGTGACAATGTGGAGGTGGAAGCTGCATCACCTGACGAAATTGCTGGTGTGGCTGTGCAGGAACCACATTCACCCAGTGGGCCGTAAAGGACATGTATTGTCCCTGACCGTAGTTACAGCTCCACACGTCGGTGGTGCCATGCACTTTGGCAGACACCGACAGGCTCAAGGACTGCCCCACCTTCTGTTCTACATGTGTGGGCAGGGCTGGTACTTCCTTTTTTGCAAATAAATGAAGGCTTGGTACTCTCCACCTCGGCTCGGCACAAGCCATTAGTTCTCTGAAAGGTGCGGAGTCCACCACTTGGAAGGGGAGGGACTGCAGCACCAGCAACTTGACCAGGAGCACATTCAGCATCTGCACCGTTGGATAAGTGCACATATACGGTTGTCTCTTGGCAATCACTTTGATGATCGATTGCTGATGGAATGACAAGGTCTATGAGGAGGAGGAGCAGGAGCATCAGG
Source organism: Bufo bufo (assembly GCF_905171765.1). NCBI lineage: Eukaryota > Metazoa > Chordata > Amphibia > Anura > Bufonidae > Bufo > Bufo bufo. Next base: position 314,204,764 of record NC_053392.1, read on the forward strand.
ACCAGCAGATGATGGGAAGGACAGATAGCTCCCTTCAGCTGAGGTGGTGGAGCATTGACTGCAGGAAATTGGGTGCGTGCCACTGGGTGATGCAGCGTTTGCTGCGGCAGGCTGGACCACCACATCGGAGCCACGGTTCTCCCAGGCAACTTTATGATGATGCTGCATGTGTTGATGCAGGGCCTTGGTGCCAACATTGGCACCATGGCCACGCTTCACCTTTTGCCCAAAAATTCGGCAAATGGCCATGTTCACCTTCTCCAGCGGCCTAACAAAAAATTGCCACACCGCCAAGTATAGCATTCCCCATTTTTTTTTTACACTAATACACCCCAAAAAAGGCTTCAGAACATATAACTGCACAGCTTAAGGGCTAATAACACTTTTTTCCCCCACTAATACACCCAAAAAACAGACTTTAGAACATATAACTGCATCGCTGAACGGCAAATAATACTTTTTTTTCCACTAATACACCCCAAAAAAGGCTGTAATTTTGTCACTTCACCGCACAATGGCTAATAAGCCTTTTTTTCCACTAATGCACTCCAAAAAAGGCTGTAATTTTGTTACTTCACCACATAAAGGCTAATAAGCCCTTTTGTTTTCCCACTAATACACCCCAAAAAAGGCTTCAGAACATATAACTTCACCGCTAAACGGCTAATAATACTTTTTTTGCCACTAATACACCCCATAAAAGGCTGTAATTGTGTCACTTCACTGCACAACGGCTAATAAGCATTTTTTTCCACTAATACATCCCCCAAAAATGCTGTAATTTTGTCACTTCCCCGCACAACGGCTAATAAGCCTTTTTTACACTAATACACCACAAAAAAGGCTTTAGAACATATAACTGCAATGCACAATGGCTAATAAGATGTACAAATATTTACTAGTTATACACCCTGTTAATGGCTGTATCACACAGCATTTGCAACCCAATAACAAGCAAGGGTTGCTGGAATTACAGAGGTATTATTGCAAACCTAAAAGCAGCAAGGTGTAATAGAATCGCTCCTATTACCCAGGCTGTACATTCCCCTTTTTGACCCTGTTCAGCTTTTATAGTGTGGAATAATTCCTCCCTATCTTTTCCCTACACTTCTAATGATCTTTCCCTGAACTTCTATTCAGCCCAAAAAAAGTTTCCCTAGCACCTGTCACGTCTTTCCCGCACTAAGTACACTAGAAAATGGCTGAATCCAAGATGGCTGAGGCTATTTATAGGGCTGTGACATCACAGGGGCTGGCTGCTGATTGGCTGCATGCGTGGAATTGTAGGTGATCCCTCGTTCCCAGAGTTCTTTGCTCCATCTCCTAACACGTGCAGCAGCCATTTTAGGAAATTCGGATTCAGTGTGAATCGAATTTTTCCTGAAATTCAGTTCGAATTTCACTTTGTCAACTTCGATTTGCTCATCTCTAGCTGTGACTTTCATATCTAATCTGTTATTTTATATATAGGCTTACTGTGCATCAGACTCATTATTAAAGGGCAGTCTAATATATCGCCATGTTCATCTCGTTCAACTGCTGCAGCATACATACACTCACCTAAAGAATTATTAGGAACACCTGTTCTATTTCTCATTAATGCAATTATCTAGTCAACCAATCACATGGCAGTTGCTTCAATGCATTTAGGGGGGTGGTCCTGGTCAAGACAATCTCCTGAACTCCAAGCTGAATGTCAGAATGGGAAAGAAAGGTGATTTAAGCAATTTTGAGCGTGGCATGGTTGTTGGTGCCAGACGGGCCGGTCTGAGTATTTCACAATCTGCTCAGTTACTGGGATTTTCACACATAACCATTTCTAGGGTTTACAAAGAATGGTGTGAAAAGGGAAAAACATCCAGTATGCGGCAGTCCTGTGGGCAAAAATGCCTTGTGGATGCTAGAGGTCAGAGGAGAATGGGCCGACTGATTCAAGCTGATAGAAGAGCAACGTTGACTGAAATAACCACTCGTTACAACCGAGGTATGCAGCAAAGCATTTGTGAAGCCACAACATGCACAACCTTGAGGCGGGTGTGCTACAACAGCAGAAGACCCCACCGGGTACCACTCATCTCCACTACAAATAGGAAAAAGAGGCTACAATTTGCACTAGCTAACCAAAATTGGACTGTTAAAAACTGGAAAAATGTTGCCTGGTCTAATGAGTCTCGATTAATGTTGAGACATTCAAATGGTAGAGTCCGAATTTGGCGTAAACAGAATGAGAACATGTATCCATCCTCTGATGGCTACTTCCAGCAGGATAATGCACCATGTCACAAAGCTTGAATCATTTCAAATTGGTTTCTTGAACATGACAATGAGTTCACTGTACTAAAATGGCCCCCACAGTCACCAGATCTCAACCCAATAGAGCATCTTTGGAATGTAGTGGAACGGGAGCTTCGTGCCCTGGATGTGCATCCCTCCAATCTCCATCAACTGCAAGATGCTATCCTATCAATATGGGCCAACATTTCTAAAGAATGCTATCAGCACCTTGTTGAATCAATGCCATGTAGAATTAAGGCAGTTCTGAAGGCAAAAGGGGGTCCAACACCGTATTAGTATGTAGTGATGAGCGGCAGGGGTCATATTCGAATTTGCGATATTTCGCAAATATTTCGTAGAATATTCATCGAATATTCACAAATTAGAATATTCCTTATATTCTACGATTTTTTTTACTCAAAAAATCGGCAAGGTAATGATCGTGTAATATGCGAATTTTTGTATTTGAATTTTCAAATTTTTATTGCAAATTTTTCGACTTTTAGACAAAGAATATTCTAGCACTATATTAGCTAAATTGCTCTATATTCGTTTTTTTAAATATTCGCTATATTGCTATAACTTTGTTTTTTTGAATATTCGTAATATTCTAAAACAAGAATATATAACAATATAGCGAATATTCGAAAAAAAAGAGTGCAGAATTATTAGGCAAGTTGTATTTTTGAGGATTAATTTTATTATTGAACAACAACCATGTTCTCAATGAACCCAAAAAACTCATTAATATCAAAGCTGAATATTTTTGGAAGTAGTTTTTAGTTTGTTTTTAGTTTTAGCTATTTTAGGGGGATATCTGTGTGTGCAGGTGACTATTACTGTGCATAATTATCAGGCAACTTAACAAAAAACAAATATATACCCATTTCAATTATTTATTTTTACCAGTGAAACCAATATAACATCTCAACATTCACAAATATACATTTCTAAACCCCTCACGGCAGTATTGAGGGAAAGGAGGCTGCCCATGAGGTGGCTTTTCCCGTTCGGTTTGAGCACCACCATTAATGGCCGGCAAATTGTAGTACGCCATCCAGATGAACTTACCAAGTTATGGGAGGCCCTGGAGATTTCTCCCCTGGATATCCCTTCCTGGCTCCCTTCAGCTAATATGGAGAAGCTGCCCAAGCTTTCTGGCCCGTTACCCTGGAGGGATACGCCTAAGCACAAGAATCCTAAGAAGAAACCGCTGACAGGGGACTGATTTGCTGTCTCCTGATGCTGGAGGCTGAAGTTTAGCTTCTCTCATGGTAGTCACTTGTCCCAGAGAGAGCTTTTGCTTGTCTAATTACTATATATGTGCTCTTTAGTAATAGATATTTAAAGTTGTCACTGTTAAGAATGTTAAGGTTCAGCTATTGCTAGCAACCTGGTCAGATGTTCAGGTTAATATGCCGTGGTACTGAGAGGAAGGCTTAGCTGAGGTAATATTACCATAGGCCTCAGAGGTCGTGGAACAGCTATTTCTTGGTCCATACATTTGGTATGAGTTCTGCATCACTGAAGTATTGATGTTATTCGGTCAGTTTTATTGAATTATATAAGAGGTCGGGTGAGTGGTTCATCTAGATTTTTCTAGGAGTCTTTACCTATGTCCCCTCCCCCAACTTCTTATTCTCAAAATGTAATTACACCACTGCGTGGTATAGCGCCTATAGGACTGGGAAGTCCTTTCATTCTGTTTATACGTGTTTTTTATGTCTTAATGTCTTTTTATTTTACTTTTTCAAGTCGAGTCTCTAGGTTCACTGACATTAGTGAGAAGTTTGGTCTAGATACCAAGTACTCTAGAAATGACGCACATTACACTTTATTCACTTAATGTGAATGGAATGAACATTCCGCAGAAACGTAGCCAAGTTTACCACACACTTAGAAAAGAAAACCCTGACATTGTGTTTCTACAAGAAACGCATTACAGACATGACCATGTCCCCAATATGTCCAGTAAACATTTCCCGGACTGGCACCATGCCACGCACTCTTCGGCATCTAGAGGTGTCTCTGTTGGTTTTAGTAAGAATATCCCATTTCAGTTAATAGCGAAATTAATTGACCCCAACGGCAGGTTTTTGTTTATTAAGGGGAAGATCTTAAACTCAATGGTTACTCTCGCGGCTATATATGCACCAAATAAGGGTCAAATTAAATGGCTGATACAGGCTTTAGACTCTTTGAAAATGTTCGCTGAAGGGATTGTAGTACTAGGAGGAGATCTCAACCTTGCACTAGATCAAGGGATGGACTCCACATCTGCCACGTCTCAGCTATCGGGAAGACAGAAGCGTAGATTGCAGATAACTTTGGCAGATATGGGCTTATCTGATGTGTGGAGAATGATTCACCCAGATGAGAAAGATTTCACCTTTTTCTCTAAAGTGCACGGCTCCTATCAGCGCATTGATTATTTATTTTTATCCAACACTGCTATTCCCATGGTTAAAGAAGCCTCCATAGGGTCGATCACAATATCAGATCATGCCCCGGTGAGCTTGAAGTTAGTATTGAGTGGTATGCCAGTGAGGTCCTGGTCATGGAGGCTCAATTCAACTCTTTTGGAGGAGAATGAACATAAAGATAGGGTTGAGAAGATACTCCTAGACTACTTCAGCTTAAATGAAACCCCTCAGAGGTCACGCCTGATGTTGTGGGAAGCCCACAAAGCTGTAGTAAGGGGAGAGTTTATCAGTATAGGTTCCAAAGTTAAAAGACAAAGAACACAGTTGATAAACTCTCTGCTTTTACAGATTGCCACACTGGAAAAGTTACATAAAAAGTCTCAGACAATTGAGGTTTTGAATCAGCTGAAATCCCTAAGGTCACAGTTAAAAGACAAACTGAACATAAAATCAGCTAAAATATTACAGGCTTTACGTTTTAAATACTATTCGCACGGAGATAAGGGCTCTAAATTGATGTCGAACTTACTAAAGTCCCAGAGGAATAAGTCCTTTATCCAAGTAATTAAATCTAAAGATGGCCACAGATTAACGGCGACACCAGCCATAGCGAAAGAATTCTGCAAGTTCTACACGTCGCTATATAATCTAGAGGGGGAAGGGAGGCCCGAAACTAGGGATAATGCGTTGCTGCAAGATAACATAGATGATTTCCTGAAATCTATTGATATGCCTGCCTTGTCTGCCGAAGATAGGATAGATCTGCTGAGACCGTTCACTGAGGAGGAGGTTGCCAAAGTTCTAAATAGCATCCCATTGGGAAAAAGCCCAGGACCAGACGGTTTTCCTATAGTGTACTATAAGAAATTTGCGGATATATTGATTCCACATTTCACTAAGATGTGCAATTCCCTCCTCGGTGGCTCGGTCCTCCCTCCGCAGGCCCAGGAAGCGACCATCACTATCATCCCCAAGGAAGGGAAAGATCCTGAGGCGTGTGGTAGTTATCGCCCAATCTCGCTCCTTAACACAGATTTAAAATGGTGGGCTAAATTACTAAGTCACCGTATAGCAGGTTTGCTTCCTGGGTTGGTGGGGGAGGAGCAAGTGGGGTTCGTGCCCGGCAGAGAAGGCAGGCATAATGTTAGTCGAGTGGTAAATGCAGTTTGCTATGCCAAAAAGAAAAACATACCTTTAATATTGCTAGGGACAGATGCTGAAAAGGCTTTCGATAGGGTTGGTTGGCCTTTCATGCGTAGTACTTTATTGGCGTTTGGCTTCCCTGATACATTTGTCAGAGCAATTTTCTCCCTGTACTCAGCTCCCACAGCCCGTATTTTAGTTAATGGTACAATGTCTGATCCCTTCATTATTAAGAATGGAACCAGACAGGGTTGCCCCCTATCCCCGTCTTTATTTATATTAGTCCTAGAAACGCTTCTACTTAAGTTCAGGCAGGACCCTAATATTAAGGGAATCAAATTAAAGGGGGATTCGCAGAAAATGGCAGCGTTTGCCGATGACCTGCTACTATTAGTCACCAACCCTATCGAAGCAATGAAGCAAATACTAGACACCTTTAAAACCTTTGGGGAGATCTCCAATTTCAAAATTAATATGGAAAAGTCTGAAGCCATTGGGGTTTCTCTAACCCCTTCCCAATTGAAAAAGATTAGAGGTATGTCCCCCTTTAAGTGGCCCTCCACTGCGATTAAATACCTGGGAGTTATGATTCCAGCCAATCCCACCCAGCTGTTCCAGCTTAACTACACTCCGTTATTAACCAAAGTGCAAACGTTCCTGAATAAATCCTTATCACCCAGGATTTCTTGGTTAGGAAGGAAAAGCGTATTAACCTCATATATAACTACCACAAATACTATATATGTTTCGATCCCTCCCAATAGCAATACCCAGATCATTTCTGAACAGATTGAGATCTATTATGGGGAAATTTTTATGGGGCAACAAAAAAGCTAGATTACCTTATTCCCTACTCATAAGGAAGAAGAGACATGGGGGAATATCTTTGCCGGATATCTCTACTTATGTTCAAGCGATCCATCTAGAGAGATGGCTGAATTTGACTAGATCTGGAGATAGTCCCCTGCATGTACGCTTTGAAAGAGAAGTATTGGGGAAAAACAGTGTACACTGGCTATGGCGTAAACCTCCAACCTTAAGTCCTCAGGAACTTATAAGTGTTATAACTAAAAGCACTATTAAAGAGTGCCAGAGGTCACCAGCGTTAAACCTAAGCAAGGGAGATCTATCCCCTATTGCTCCCCTTAATATACTGCCCTATGTCCTTTCAGAAAGAGTTATAGAGGCCAACCCGGTGTGGGAATCTGTATCAGAGCTAAAGGTAGGGGACCTTTTGAAGCTGCCTCTGGTCGCAGATATCTATGAGTCTCTCAAAGGGGAGCCACCGAAAGTAGGGACAGACATTCAAAAATGGGACTTTGAAGTAACATGTAAGAAGTTTAAGGTATCTAAAAACCACTCGAAGATAGATCCATCTTGGTTAGAGACCATGGTCCTTTTACCAAATTTGCCATCTAAAACTTTATCCCTAATATACAGACAGATTCTAGAAAAAAAAGGGGACAATTCGCCCACTTACCTTAAAGAATGGGAGAGGGAACTAGGGATAAGCATTGATGAACCTAGCAGAAAATTTATTCTGTCACACTCGCATGGTTTTTCCAGATGTGTCAGAGTGCAGGAGAATTCACTCAAAACCTTAACCAGATGGTACCGTACACCCGAATTCCTCCAAAAAATCCACTTAATCAGCTCCAGTGAGTGTTGGAGATGTATGGAGGATGTAGGTAACATTTCCCATATATGGTGGCATTGTCATAAAATTAGACAGTTTTGGGATTCAGTGGAGGGTGCAATGAATAGGATCTGTATAGGAAAATTGTCACTTACTCCCCCCCTAGTCCTACTGTGGAAACCAGAGGGCAATTTCACCCCTAATAAAAATAATCTGCAGACACACATGATAACAGCCGCTAAGTTGTTGGTTCCAGCATTGTGGAGAACTACAGAACCGCCTAGTATAGATATGTGGTATGAGAAAATGAATCACCTATGCAGGATGGAGGAATTGGCAAGTTGGGAGTCTCATAACAGAGAGAGATTTTTGAAAACTTGGCAACCTTGGCTGTCGCACATGGTCACTCAACAAGTTCAGAGATCATGAGATACCCCCTTCCAGAAAGTGCTTGAGAGAAAGAGGTCCTTTAACCCAGAAGGGTACTAGTCTGAGTGTAAGGATAGATTATATCTAAGTATGTGTCTACAGTTTTTGCGGAAGATAAACAGGCTACAACATATACTAGCTGGTATATAGGCTTCAGAATGTGACTGATCAGGCCTAGGAGGTGAACCAACTCGACTTTTATGTTTTGTTTTAAGATTATGCTTTAGTTTGATATGTGATTTATTGAATGTTCTTTGAAGTGGGAAAATTAATGTATTGAACTTGCAATATCACAACGCATGATAAGTTAGGTTTGTGAACCACCTGCTGTATTTTGATAGAGGTTATACTTGTGACTTGCACTAATTTGCCATTTAGATCAGTTGCACTGGTCATGCCTTTTCCTAAATATTCAAAATGTATATGTGATACTATGCTTTTATTGTTGTCTACTTTAATAAAAAGAGAATGTTTAAAAAAAAACAAATATACATTTCTGACATTCAAAAACAAAACAAAAACAAATCAGTGACCAATATAGCCACCTTTCTTTGCAAGGACACTCAAAAGCCTGCCATCCATGGATTCTGTCAGTGTTTTGATCTGTTCACCATCAACATTGCGTGCAGCAGCAACCACAGCCTCCCAGACACTGTTCAGAGAGGTGTACTGTTTTCCCTCCTTGTAAATCTCACATTTGATGATGGACCACAGGTTCTCAATGGGGTTCAGATCAGGTGAACAAGGAGGCCATGTCATTAGATTTTCTTCTTTTATACCCTTTCCTGCCAGCCACGCTGTGGAGTACTTGGTCGCGTGTGATGGAGCATTGTCCTGCATGAAAATCATGTTTTTCTTGAAGGATGCAGACTTCTTCCTGTACCACTGCTTGAAGAAGGTGTCTTCCAGAAACTGGCGGTAGGACTGGGAGTTGAGCTTGACTCCATCCTCAACCCGAAAAGGCCCCACAAGCTCATCTTTGATGATACCAGCCCAAACCAGTACTCCACCTCCACCTTGCTGGCGTCTGAGTTGGACTGGAGCTCTCTGCCCTTTACCAATCCAGCCACAGGCCCATCCATCTGGCCCATCAAGACTCACTCTCATTTCATCAGTCCATAAAACCTTAGAAAAATCAGTCTTGAGATATTTCTTGGCCCAGTCTTGACGTTTCAGCTTGTGTGTCTTGTTCAGTGGTGGTCGTCTTTCAGCCTTTCTTACCTTGGCCATGTCTCTGAGTATTGCACACCTTGTGCTTTTGGGCACTCCAGTGATGTTGCAGCTCTGATATATGGCCAAACTGGTGGCAAGTGGCATCTTGGCAGCTGCACGCTTGACTTTTCTCAGTTCATGGGCAGTTATTTTGCGCCTTGGTTTTTCCACACGCTTCTTGCGACCCTGTTGACTATTTTGAATGAAACGCTTGATTTTTCGATGATCACGCTTCAGAAGCTTTGCAATTTTAAGAGTGCTGCATCCCTCTGCAAGATAGCTCACTATTTTTGACTTTTCTGAGCCTGTCAAGTCCTTCTTTTGACCCATTTTGCCAAAGGAAAGTTGCCTAATAATTATGCACACCTAATATAGGGTGTTGATGTCATTAGACCACACCCCTTCTCATTACAGAGATGCACATCACCTAATATGCTTAATTGGTAGTAGGCTTTCGAGCCTATACAGCTTGGAGTAAGACAACATGCATAAAGAGGATGATGTGGTCAAAATACTCATTTGCCTAATAATTCTGCACGCAGTGTAGTGCTATATTCTTCTTTGTCTAATAGTTGTAATTTTTTTCTCATCTGAAGTTCACATTGGAAAAAAAATTACAACTATTAAAAAAAAGATTATAGCACTATATTAGCTAAATTGCTCTATATTAGTTTTTTTTGAATATTCGCTATATTGCTATAACCTTGTTTTTTCGAATATTCGTAATATTCTAAAACAAGAATATATAGCAATATAGCGAATATTAGAAAAAAACGAACATAGAGCAATTTAGCTAATATAGTGCTATAATCTTCTTTGTCTAATAGTTGTAATTTTTTTCTCATCTGAAGTTCAGATTGGAAAAAAATGACAACTTTAAAAAAAAAAGATTATAGCACTATATTAGCTAAATTTCTCTATATTCGTTTTTTTCCAAATATTCGCTATATTGCTAAAAAAGAATATATAGTAATATAGCGAATATTCGAAAAAAAAAGAATATAGAGCAAAATTCGCAAACAACACTACTCCTAAAGTATATTGCAGCCTTCTTATTGGCCCACAAGCTAGATCATGTGTACTGATTAAAAAAAAAAAAATCGAATATAAAAAACAATAAAAAAAATTGAATATTCGAAATTACGAATATATATCACTATATTCGAAATATTCGCGAATTTTCGAAGTACCTATATTCGCAATAAAAATTCGAAATTCGAATATTCGTGATCAACACCATTAGTATGGTGTTCCTAATAATTCTTTAGGTGAGTGTAGTTAATCTGTTAGCTTATACATAGACTTACTGTGCCTCAGTATAAAAGAGCGGTCTAAGGCCTCTTGCACACAACTGTGTTTTTTCACTGTCAGTGATTTGGCTTCAGTGGTCCGTGTCCGATTTAGCTTCAGTTGTGTTTCCCTGTGCCTTCCTCTTTTTTTGTCTGACAGGGGAAAAAAAAGGAAGGTTAATGAAAAGTGTAATTTTATTGCACCAAGGTCTTGTAGAAAAAAACGGACACGGACGCGGACACGGATGACATACCAGTTGTGCATCCATTTTTTTTGACGGACCCATTGACTTAGGCCTCATGCACACGACCGTTGCCGTTGTGCCGTTTTCCGTTTCTTTTCGCGGACCCATTGACTTTCAATGGGTCTGTGGAAAAATCGGAAAATGCACCGTTTTGCAGCCGCATCCGTGATCCGTGTTTCCTGTCCGTCAAAAACCGACCTGCCCTATTTTTTTGACGGACAACGGTTCACGGACCCATTCAAGTCAATGGGTCCGTGAAAGAACACGGATGCACACAAGATTGGCATCCACGGCCGTGATCCGTGGCCGTAGGTTACTTTCATAAAGACGGATCCGAAGATCCGTCTGCATAAAAGCTTTTTCAGTCGTGAAAACTCATATCCGACAGTATATTCTAACACAGAGGCGTTCCCATAGTGATGGGGACGCTTCTAGTTAGAATATACTACGAACTGTGTACATGACTGCCCCCTGCTGCCTGGCAGCACCCGATCTCTTACAGGGGGCTGTGATCCGCACAATTAACCACTCAGGTGCTGCACCTGAGGGGTTAATTGTGCATATCATAGCCCCCTATAAGAGATCAGGGGCTGCCAGGCAGCAGGGGGCAGACCCCCCTCCCTCCCCAGTTTTAATTTCATTGGTTGCCAGTGCGGCCCCCCTCCCTCTATTGTAATATCATTGGTGGCCAGTGTGCGGCCTCCCCCGGCCCCCCCTCCCTCCCTTTATTGTATTATCATTGGTGGCCAGTGTGCAGCCCCCCGGCCCCCCCTCCCTCCCTCTATTGTATTATCATTGGTGGTCAGTGTGCGCCCCCCCCAGCCCCCCCTCTATTGTATTAATATCATTGGTGGCCAGTGTGCGGCCTCCCCTCTCTCCCCCCCCCCCGATCATTGGTGGCAGAAAAGATTCCGATCGGAGTCCCAGTTTAATCGCACTGGGGCTCTGTTCGGTAACCATGGCAACCAGGACGCTACTGCAGGCCTGGTTGCCATGGTTACTTAGCAATATTACAATATTAGAAGCATCATACTTACCTGCTGCGCTGTCTGTGACCGTTGGGAGCTCCTCCTACTGGTAAGTGACAGATCATTAAGCAATGCGCCGCACAGACCTGTCACTTACCAGTAGGAGGAGCTCCCGGCCGGTCACAGACAGCACAGCAGGTAAGTATGATGCTTCTAATATTGTAATATTGCTAAGTAACCATGGCAACCAGGCCTGCAGTAGCGTCTTGGTTGCCATGGTTACTGATCGGAGCCCCAGAGCGATTAAACTGGGACTCAAATCGGAATCTCCGCTGCCACCAATGATCGGGGGAGGGGGAGAGGGGAGGCCTCACACTGGCCACCAATGATATTAATCCAATAGAGGGGGGGGCTGGGGGGCCGCACACTGGCCACCAATGATAATACAATAGAGGGAGGGAGGGGGGGGCGGCCGCACACTGGCCACCAATGATAATACAATAAAGGGAGGGAGGGGGGGGCCGGGGGAGGCCGCACACTGGCCACCAATGATAATACAATAGAGGGAGGGAGGGGGGGGCCAAGGGGGCCGCACACTGGCCACTAATGATAATACAATAAAGGGAGGGAGGGGGGGCCGGGGGAGGCCGCACACTGGCCACCAATGATATTACAATAGAGGGAGGGGGGGCCGGGGGGGTCTGCACTGGCCACCAATGAAATTAAAACTGGGGAGGGAAGGGGGTCTGCCCCCTGCTGCCTGGCAGCCCCTGATCTCTTATAGGGGGCTATGATATGCACAATTAACCCCTCAGGTGCAGCACCTAAGGGGTTAATTGTGCGGATCACAGCCCCCTGTAAGAGATCGGGTGCTGCCAGGCAGCAGGGGGCAGTCATGTACACAGTTCGTAGTATATTCTAACTAGAAGCGTCCCCATTACTATGGGAACGCCTCTGTGTTAGAATATACTGTCGGATATGAGTTTCACGATCTAACTCATATCCGACAGTATATTCTAACATAGAGGCGTTCCCATGGTGATGGGGACGCTTCAAGTTAAAATATACCATCGGATTGGAGAAAACTCCGATCCGATGGTATAATAGGAACTCCTGACTTTACATTGAAAGTCAATGGGGGAAGGATCTGTTTGAAATTGCACCATATTGTGTCAACGTCAAACGGATCCGTCCCCATTGACTTGCATTGTAATTCAGGACGGATCCGTTTGGCTCCACACGGCCAGGCGGACACCAAAACGACTTTTTTTCATGTCCGTAGATCCTCCAAAAATCAAGGAAGACCCACGGACTTAGGCCTCATGCACACGACAGTGTTTTTTCACTGTCAGTGATTTGGCTTCAGTGGTCCGTGTCCGATTTTGCTTCAGTTGTGTTTCCTCGTGTCTTCCTTTTTTTTTGTCTGACAGGGGGAAAAAAAGGAAGGTTAATGAAAAGTGTAATTTTATTGCACCAAGGTCTTGTAGAAAAAATACAAGTCGTGCATCCTTTTTTTTTGACGGACCCATTGACTTGAATGGGTCCGTCCTTCGTTTTCCACTGACAAGAATAGGACAGGTTTTGGCCTCATGCACACGACCGTTGTGTGCATCCGTGGCCGTTGTGCCGTTTTCTATTTTTTTTCGCGGACCCATTGACTTTCAATGGTTCCGTGGAAAAATCGGAAAATGCACCGTTTTGCAGCCAAGACCGTGATCCGTGTATCCTGTCCGTCAAAAAAATATGACCTGTCCTATTTTTTGGACGGACAACGGTTCACGGACCCATTCAAGTCAATGGGTCCGTGAAAGAACACGGATGCACACAAGATTGGCATCCGTGTCCGTGATCCGTGGCCGTAGGTTACTTTTATACAGACGGATCCGAAGATCCGTCTGCATAAAAGCTTTTTCAGAGCTGAGTTTTCACTTCGTGAAAACTCAGAACCGACAGTATATTCTAACACAGAGGCGTTCCCATGGTGATGGGGATGCTTCAGGTTAGAATATACTAAAAGAACTGTGTACATGACTGCCCCCTGCTGCCGGATCATGGAAACGGATCACGGACGCGGATGACTATCTTGTGTGCATCCGTGATTTTTCATGGACCCATTGACTTGAATGGGTCCGTGAACCGTTGTCCGTGAAAAAAATAGGACAGGTTTTCACGGACTGGAAAAACGGATCACGGACGCGGAAGCCAAATGGTGCATTTTCCGATTTTTCCACTGACCCATTGAAAGTCAATGGGTCAGCGAAAAAAAACGGAACAACGGCCGTGGATGCACACAACGGTCGTGTGCATGAGGCCTTAATCTGTTATTTTACACATAGGCTTAGGCCCCTTGCAGACGAGCGTGTCCTGATTAGGTCCGGATGCGTTGCGTCTGCGATCAGGGAAATTCGTGTGAGTAGGTACGCAATCGCAGTCAGCTTTGACTTAGATTGTGTTCCGAAGCTCAGTTTTTATTGCTCGGGTGCTATGCGTTTTGCACGCGCTTGATAAAAAACTGACTGTGGTACCCAGACCTGACCCCGGACTTCTTCACTGAAGTTCGGGTTTGGGTTAGGTGTTCTGTATATTTTATTATTTTCCCTTATAACATGGTTAATAGGGAAAATAATAAATAGAATGCTTACTAAAATGTGGCTTTTGGGGTTAAAAAAAAATTTCATTAAATTAACTCACCTCATCCTGTTGTTTGCGCAGCCGGCATCTTCTTCTTTCTTGACCTGCCAAAGGACCTTTGACAACGTAATCGCGCTCACCACGTGACGTCAGCACAGGTCCTGCTGAATGAAGATTACGTCAACGTGGTGATTACGTCATCAAAGGTCCTTTGGCAGGTCCTGAAAGAAGAAGAAAGAAGAAGATGCCAGTTGCACAAACAACAGGATGAGGTGAGTTAATTTTTTTTTCTTTTAACCCCTAAAGCCACATTTTAGTAAGCATTCTGTATTAGGAATTCTATTATTTTCCCTCATAAAGGTGGGTTCACACTAGCGTTATGGAGTCCGTTATGGCTTTCCGTTATAACAGGGTTATAACGGAACATAACGGAATCCATAGGATGGAATGCAAATCGGAAGCCTTTAAGAGGCATTCCGTTTTGCTCTGTCCTAATAGAAGTCTATGGGAAAACATAACGGATCCGTCTGGGTCCCGTTATGCAAGATGGAAAACAAAGTCCTGTCGACAGGACTTTGTTTTCCGTCTTGCATATCGGGACCCAGACGGATCAGTTTTGATTCCCATTAACTTCTATTAGAACGGAGAGCAAACAGAATGCCTTTTAAAGGCGTCCGTTTTGCATTCCGTCATAATGCAAGTCTATGGGCAGCCAAACGGATCCGCCCTTCCGTCTTATGGATTCCGTTATGTGCCGTTATAACCCTGTTATAACGGAAAGCCATAACTGACTCTGTAACGATTTTTACAGAGACCCATTCATTTCTATGGGGCCTGCATTGCATGAAAAACACAGAATATAGAACATGCGATGCGTGAAAATCACCGCTCATCTGAACAGCATCATTGAAGTGAATGGGTCCGGATTCAGTGCGGGTGCAATGCGTTCACCTCAGTGCGGGTGCAATGCGTTCACCTGAAAAGAATGGCGTGTCTTTGTTATTATTTTGTTATATTGCTATATTGATTATCACATCCACATAATTGCTATCTTGTGTAGGATGTCTATTGTGGTACTTGTGGTTCGCTGCGGGCATCCTCCACTGTATGCATTTTTGCTGGGGATCGCCATTAGCAACGGGCCACAAGTGCAGGATTTGCTCCCCTATATATATGCACAACTGCATGTGGGTTTGAGCACTTCCTGCTTGTTTAATACCACGCTAGTCTTTTCAGTTTGTATATATAGAGATGCCTGGAGGTGTATAAACTCCAATTTAAATGTGCCTGTTTTCCATCTACAGGCCACATCTAGGTGCACCTGTGAGGCCTGGGCCTTATCAGCCAGTCTTGAGTGGGACTCGCAGACTCCTCCCTCCTCCCATTGCAAGCATGGCCACATGCTGGAGGTAACTGGTGAGCTGTTTGTGAGTCGGCCTCATGCTCCTGTAATTTGCCCACTGGCTCCTGGTAGTGCCCATACGGCGCAGGTAGGTGAGTGTTAGGTCCTGGGCTACTTGAGAAACCTTGGTGCGGTGCCCGGGCTCAGACATGTCCTACACCGTAGGATATGTTGGCTAATCTCTCAATTTTAAAATCTGTTTGAGGGCTTAGTAAGACCGCAGAGTGCACCTGTCTTTGCTATTATTTTGTTATATTGCTATATTGATTATCACATCCACATAATTGCTACCTTGTGTAGGATGTCTACTGTGGTACTTGTGGTTCGCCGCGGGCATCCTCCACTGTATGCATTTTTGCTGGGGATTGTCATTAGCAATGGGCCACAAGTGCAGGAATTGCTCCCCTATATATATGCACAACTGCATGTGGGTTTGAGAACTTCATGCTTGTTTAACACCACGCCATTCTTTTCAGTTTGCATCTTGTTCAACAGCTGCTGTATAGTTAATCTACTATTTTACACATAGACTTAGGCCTCTTTCACACGGGCGTTGCGGGAAAAGGTGGTGGGTGCATTGCGGGAACATGCGCAATTTTTCTGCGTGAGTGCAAAGCATTCTAATGCGTTTTGCACGCGCGTGAGAAAAATTGGCATGTTTGGTACCCAAACCCGAACTTTGGGCTTGGGATCGATGTTCTGTAAATTTTATTATTTTAATTTAAGAATGCATAGTACAATAGCGCTGGAGGGGTTAAAAAAAATAAAAAAGAATTTAACTCCCCTTAATCCACTTGATCGCGCAGCCCGGCTTCTCTTCTGTCTTCTTCTTTGCTGTGTGCAGGAAAAGGACCTGTGGTGACGTCACTCCGGTCATCACATGGTCCGTCATATGATCTTTTACCATGGTGATGGATCATTTGATGACGACCGGAGTGACGTCACCACAGGTCCTTTTCCTGCACACAGCAAAGAAGAAGACAGAAGAGATGCCAGGCTGCGCAAGCAAGTGGATTAAGGTGAGTTAAATTATAATTTTTAAAAATTTAACCCCTCCAGCCCTATTGTACTATGCATTTTGTATTCAGAATGCTATTATTTTCCCTTATAATCATGTTATAAGGGAAAATAATAATGATCGGGTCCCCATCCCGATCGTCACCTAGCAACCGTGTGTGAAAATCGCACCGCATCCGCACTTGCTCGATTTTCACGCAACCCCATTCATTTGTATGGGGCCTGCGTTATGTGATAAACGCACAAAGAGGAGCAAGCTGTAATTTTCACGCAACGCTCAAGTGATGCGTGAAAATCAACGCTCGTGTGCACAGCCCCATAGAAATGAATGGGTTAGGATTCAGTGCGGGTGCAATGTGTTCAACTCACTCATTGCACCCGCGCGGAATACTCGTCCGTGTGAAAGGGGCCTTACTGTTTGTCAGACTTAGGGCACATTCAGACGGCCGTATGTTTTTTTGCAGTCCGTAAAAATGCGGATCCGTTTTTTTGTGGACATTTCAGACTGTCCGCAAAAAAACGGAATGTATGTTGTGAGTGATTCAGTATATCTTCTGTTTTTTGCAGATTCGCCAAAAAATTTAAGGTGACAATTCATTTTTTTTTTAATAAAGATTTTATGAGTTATCTCAGAGAAGCGGTGATGCACCCACCCAAAGCGGAAGATTGGCTGCAAATCGCTGAGAGTTTTTATCAATCAACGCAGTTTCCAAACTGCATAGGAGCGTTAGATGGCAAGCACATTCGTGTTCAAAAGCCGCCTCACTCAGGATCCTGATATTATAATTTTAAGCAATATTTTTCTGTAGTGCTGTTGGCCTTGGTTGACAGTAATTGCAGATTTATTATTGTTGATATTGGGGCCTATGGAAGCACAGCAGACTCCTGCATCTTCTGTAATTCCAGAATGGGTGAACTGCTTTGTGCCAACCAACTCTCCTTGCCAGAGCCCAGATGATTGCCAGATTCTTCTGCGCCAGCCGCTCCATTTGTAATCGTGGCAGATGAAGGCTTTGCATTAACTCCACATGTAATGCGGGCCTTCCCACGACGCGATTTGGATGACCGGAAGAGCATCTTCAATTATCGTCTGTCTTGTGCACGTCGATATGTTGAATGTGCTTTCGGAATACTGTCTAATAAATGGAGAGTGTTCATGTCATCCTTGCAAATGAATCCGGAACATGCCACCCTGGTGATCCAAGCATGTGTGATTTTACACAACTTCACAGGGAATCATGATGCACACGCTGAACCTGAAGTGGTCCATTTTCTGGCACCTTCTTCTGTTGGGTTGGAACAAAATCTTCATGGAAGACCTGGACTTGCGGCACTAGCATTACAGGAACTCTATGAAGATTACTTCAGTAGTTCAGAGGGTGCCTTACCATGGCAGTTGGACAGGATTCATGGTAATCATTGAAATCTGCTGGGATTTGGTTTCCAAATTACTTTAAAAAAAAAAAAAAAATGTGCTTAACTAGTTCCCCAGTTATTAGAGTAGGGACTCGCAAGAGAATGAGTATTTTAAAGCAAGATTTATTGTTTGATCATTTAAAGAGTTCATTTTTCAAACTGGTGCTCAGTAGTACTGGCTTATTTTCACTTAGCTATGAAAATGTGGAGAAAGAGGCCTATACATATTTAGACTTTACACCAGTTTGGAAATAGTTTGTGAAAAAACAAAATTACTTGCTTTTAAATGCTTGAGGAATACCTCATAACATGGAAATGACAACTATAAAATGAACCAACTGTTTTTGCTTCTAAATAAAGAATTCAAATCTTTAATGTTACATCTTAATATTTTGAAATAAAGTTGTTAAAATCTTTGAGCGCCGCTGCCTTCTCAAACAGCTGATCGGTGGGGTTCCCAGGTGTCGGATCCTCACTAATCATAAAAAATATTTTGGAAAACCTTTTTAAATCCATCTCTTTCCAGATGTCAATTAACTGCTAAGTGTCCCCTAGGTGTTTCATTATTAGGGAACTGTACTGGCTTTTTGACACTTAGCCCCTCGCAAACCCTCCCTTTTCATCTTGATTGAATAATCTAGTGTTTCCTAAAAGGGCATGGGTCAGCGTGGTAGTCCTTATTAAACCTGGTAGGGTTGACCCTGCTATATTAAAATGATTTTTGTCAAATTTGTTGTGGCTTTCTCAAGAAAAAAGTAAAGCTTCAGTGCACAAGTATGCCTGGTTTCATAGGATTGATCCTGCTGACAGATGCCCCTTAAGTCATCTTTCTTGCCATTGGAATCCCATGCATCCCTGTGTACTCTAGAGCCACAAACCTGCAGTAAATTTCCCACAGAGGGCAGTTCTGAGAGAAAGAGCCATAGACATAAGGGTAGACAATTTGAAGTGATTACTTACTGACAAAAAGCCAGGACATTTCCGTAGTAAGGCAACACTCAGTGGGCACTTAGTGGGTCATTTATCAAACTAGTGTAAAGTAGAACTGGTTTAGTTACCCATAGCAACCAATCAAATTCCTCCTTTTATTTTCCAAAGGAGCTGTCCAAAATGAAAGGAGGAATCTGATTGGTTGGTATGGGCAACTAAGCCAGTTCTACTTTACACCAGTTTCATAAATGACCCCCTTAGCAGCTAATTTACATATTACACAATATAGAATTACCGTAAACTTTGTTATTTCTGATACAATACCATAGGTATGTCTATGCTTCATTTCATTTTCATAAAATAATTCATAAGAATAAAAATACACCCACGCGATAAAAACTGAACATCGGAACGCAATCGCAGTCAAAACTGACTGCAATTGCATCCCTACTCGCTCGGGTTTGCCGCAATGCATCGGGACACATCCGGACCTAATCTGGACACGCCCGTGTGAAAGAGGCCTTAAAGGGCCCCTACTTGAATCTTGGGACCCGGCACAGTTAAGTCCACGAAGATAAATTAGACCTAACGCTAACATTGACTTGTAATAATATTGCACAATAAATCTACATCTAAGAGAAGGGATTAAAAAGCATGTGTTTGCACTGCAACAACATGCATTAAAATAATATTTTTTCAATACTTTATTGGCGCTGCTTCCATTTCTTTATTTAGTTCCTAAAGGAGCAATTTGGACACAGCTCCTGCAGGAGCACGCACGTTCTTTTGCTTTACTGAAGGGTGATGTATGCTTTTCTTTTTGTTTGACAGAAAGGATTATCTATTAATCTTGGTGCACAGTGATGTAGACGTTGGTAAATTACACCTATAATACTAACTGCACAGTACCTACAGAATGGACTAACTATGAATATGGGTGCAATAGAACATAATGCAAATGGCAATATACTCTTCCTGCAGTTTAACTTCCAAGCCTTCACACTGAGATTGGGCCACCAAATTTGATGACTATGATTAGACAGAGTGGCCTGGGTATACCTGATTTATTGCTTTTCATGACAAATTAATTCGTAATAAATCAAATTTTTCAAAACTTCACTCATCTCTAATTATAACCCTTAATCCCATTTGCTATTAGATAAGCATCTGGGAGGTCATTTATTTTACAGAAATACACCAAAATTAGGCATCTTTCTGGTGCAGATTGCAGCGCAAAGGTCCTTTTCTCTATAATCTGCGACTTCTCCATGCTCACACCATGTCTAAAAAGTGGGCATGGCATGGGCAGGAAATGGGGAAGGCTGGCATCTACAAAGTTATCTTACATTTAGAAGCTGTGATGGATCCGCCAAAGTTAAGGAGAGACCTGCACCAGATATGGGGCTTATTAAGACCAGCGTCTAAAACGCCAGTTATTAAATGCTATCAATATTACCTCTTGGGATAGTGCATTCCATATTTTTATCACACCTACATTTTGCAGATACGCAAGGCTGTTCCAGCCAGGAGCAGCCTGCCGGATCCATCAATGCCAGTTGCTGCCAGAATTTCATATGGCCCCATTCATGATAATGGAGACAAATGGAAATCCAGCCGCAACCCGGCAAATATGCCAAGAATCAGCTAGATGAAAAATGCTGCATGCAGTGGTTTTCATCGGTTCACATTATACCTCATTCACACGTCAGTGTTTTGGTCAGTGATTTCCATTAGCAATTGTGAGCCAAAACCAGGAGTGGAGCCGCCGCAGACATAAGGTATAAGGGAAAGATCTGCACCTGTTCTGTGTTTAGAGCCACACGTAGTTTTGGCTCACAAAGGCCTCATATACACGGCTGTTGTTTTGGTCCGCATCCGAGCCGCCATTTTGGCGGCTCGGATGCGGACCCATTCACTTCAATGGAGCCGCAAAAGATGTGGACAGCACTCCATGTCCGTTCCGTGGACCTACTAAAAAAATATAACATGTCCTATTCTTGTCCACGCTTTGCGGACAAGAATAGGCATTTATATTGAAGGCTGTCCGTGACGTTCCGCAAATTGTGGAATGCGCTCGGACGCCATCCATGTTTTGCGGATCCGCGATTTGCGGACCGCAAAACACACCACGGTCGTGTGCATGAGGCCAAACACTGATGGAAATAAGGCTACATGCACATGACCATGCTGTTTTTTGCAGTCTGCAAACTACGGATCCGCAAAAAACGAAAGCCGCCTGTGTGCCTTCTGCAATTTGCGTAACGGGCGGCCCATTGTAGACATGCCTATTCTTGTCCGCAAAACGGACAAGAATAGGACATGCTATATTTTATTTGCGGGGCCACAGAACGGTGCAACGGATGCGGACAGCACACGGAGTGCTGTCCGCATCTTTTGCAGCCCCATTGAAGTGAAAGGGTCCGCATCCGAGCCGCAAAAACGGCGGCTCGGAAGCGGACCAAAACAACGGTCGTGTGCATGAGGCCTTAGGCATTATAGTGAATGGAAGTGTCAGCTAGAATCCAAACCTCTCTGACAGGCTGCTCCCTGCCAGAAGAGCCTGTTGGAGATGCCTTACTACTATAATTGTAAAGAATTATTTCCTGTATTGATGTCTCAATCACCTTTTCTCCATAAGTAATGGATGTCTTCAGGTCCTTTGTAACGTCCTTGAAATAAATAAATTCTGTGCCAGTTCTTTGCACTGACCACATATATATTTATACAAGAAAATGAAATCACCTCTGTGGATTTATGCACACAAACGGGCAGTCTTAAGCAGTCTGGCTCTCCCAGGCAGCACGTCGGCATTCGGACGTCTGCTACTTCCGGGTGTGACGTCATCAGCAAGCGTCCTGCACGAGTCGGATCTCAGAGAAGCCGGGTGTACCTTTCACTTCAGTCTGCAAGCTGTTCAGGTCGTTTTCCATGATAACTGCTTTGTTCGGGGAGCGTGGTAACGTGGAGGAGGGTAGGAGGGGGTGTAGAGAGGGGGAAGTGTGCCGGAGGATCGCTTCTCCTCACTGCGTTCAGGCACATGCAATTCAAGTTTTGGCACCAATGGGCAGCATTGTCACATGGTTGGAGCTCATTGCCTGTCTCAGCATAACCTGTATCTAAGTTCATACAGGGGCTGCGAGTCATCTGGGCTCAGCAGGTTAAACTCTGGCAGCTGGGTCCTGGTGCCATTACTGAGTTGATTACTTACAAGGTTGCTGCTTGTGCACATGTTTGACACTCATCACATACACTACATACATACCTTAGACACATAGTTCGCACATCAGGCAGTTTGACGAAAAAAAAAAAAAGGGTACAAGTGGATTGTTAAATAAAGAAAAAAAAAAAAAAACTTTATCCACCAAGCTTCATCCATACACCTCTAGCATAGGTACATCCGCCAATACAGCTACACGCTCGCACGACATACACACCCCGTTTCATCTCGTAGACTAGTGTCATACGTCATACGGTCTGTTTTCCACAAATCCTATACTTACATACATCACCTACCACGTCTGTAGGTTCTTTAGCCCGCAGTATTCGTTTTTAATTAATCTGCCACGTCACAGATTCACACAAACTCGGGCTCGCTTCATACGTCAGTGGAAACAACTATCATACTCCCTGTCAGCCTCGCAGGCTTTTCGTTCAATCGTTTCACGCTGCTGGGGGGGGGGGGAAGGGGAGGGGCTTAGATTCCGTCAGCTGGGTCCTGGTGCCATTACTGAGTTGATTACTTACAAGGTTGCTGCTTGTGCACATGTTTGGCACTCATCACATACACTACATACATACCTTAGACACATAGTTCGCACATCAGGCAGTTTGACAAAAAAAAAAAAAAAAAAAAAGGGTACAAGTGGATTGTTAAATAAAGTAAAAAAAAAAAAAGTGGGTTGTTCAAATAAAGAAAAAAAAAAAAAAAAAAAAGTGGGTTGTTCAAATAAAGAAAAAAAAAAAAAAAAGAAAAAACCTTTATCCACCAAGCTTCATCCATACACCTCTAGCATAGGTACATCCGCCAATACAGCTACACGCTCGCACGACATACACACCCCGTTTCATCTCGTAGACTAGTGTCATACGTCATACGGTCTGTTTTCCACAAATCCTATACTTACATACATCACCTACCACGTCTGTAGGTTCTTTAGCCCGCAGTATTCGTTTTTAATTAATCTACCACGTCACAGATTCACACAAACTCGGGCTCGCTTCATACGTCGGTGGAAACGACTATCATACTCCCTGTCAGCCTCGAAGGCTTTTCGTTCAATCGTTTCACGCTGCTGGGGGGGGAAGGGGAGGGGCTTAGATTCCGTCATCTTGTTTGTCAGCTTACGGGCAGCAGGTCGTAGGGTTAACAGGTTGTTTTTTTTTTTTTTTTTTTTTCTTTTTTCGTTTTTTTTTTTTTTTTGTTGTTGTTTTGTGGTGTTTGTTGTGTTGTTTGCAGTGGTCTACGCCATCTGCAACTTCAGCCAGTGCAGGCTCCTGCATGTCTGTGCCACATGTTTTAGGGCACATCCGGTCACGGTCTGCACATTGAAGCCGGCGTGACTGAGCCGGGTGAATGTGGAGGCACTAGACCAGCTGCTGCGGCTTCATCCGGTTCAGCCGTTCCGTACATTCCTGGTGGAAGGGTTTTCACGGGGATTTCACACTGGGCTCATCACCTTGCCCCAGCAGACTCATGAATGCCCCAACTTGCAGTCGGCTTCTAAACATGCTGGTCTGGTGGATTCACTCTTGGCAGTTGAGCTGGTCAAGGGTTTCACCTTTGGTCCTTTCCAGTCCCCTCCTTTCTGCACTTGGAGGGTGAGCCCGGTGGGGGTGGTGCAGGGAAAATATTCCAATAAATTTCGTTTGATTTATGATTTGTCTGCTCCACATTCTTCCCACGTTCCTAGTCTCAACTCGTTGATTCCGTCCGAGGAATTTTCCTTGAAGTATACTTCCGTAGACCAGGCTATCCAGGTCATTCTTCAAGACAGGCATGGGGGCTTGGCTGTCCAAAGCAGATGTCTCTGATGCGTTCAAACTGCTGCCCATTAGCCCATCTCTCTGGCAGTGGCATGGCATCAAATGGAGAGATGCGTACTATTTCGCAACCAAGTTGACGTTTGGTTCCTAGAGCAGCCCCAGTCTGTTTGACAGGTTAGCGCAGGCACTGGAATGGATTTTGTTGGAACAGGGTTGCCAGAATGTCATTCACTACCTGGATGATTTTCTGTTGATCGAAGAACCCTCACAGGCACCTGTTGACTTGCAGGTTCTCTTGCAGGTCTTCAAGGAGTTAAACATTCCAGTGGCCGAACACAAAACAGAAGGGCCTGCGCAGGTTGTCACGTTCTTGGGGATCTCTCTGGATTTACGTGCCATGTCAGCCAGTCTGCCACAAGACAAACTCGACAGAATCAAATCAGGTGTCCGTTCCTTGCTCATGTCTCAGGTTTGCAAGAGAGAATTGCAGTCTCTGTTGGGCATGTTATACTTTGCCATGAGGATCATTCCTCAGGGTAGAGCATTCATTTCAAGATTGCTAGTCTTATTACAACAGACCAGTGATTTGGACGCATCAGTGCATCTTAATGCGAACGCCCGAGCAGATCTGTTCATGTGGGACAGATTTCTCAGTGGGTGGAACGGCATTTCCATGTTTATTCCGAGGGCCACTTCCGATTCTCCACACGTATTTTCAGACGCGGCTGCCTCGGTAGGTTTCGCGGCCATATTTGGCTCACATTGGTTCGCCGGCTCATGGCCCACACACGTGCTACAGTTGCCGGGGTTTTCTCAGATGTCGGCATTGTTCGAGATCTATCCTATCGTAGCAGCTGCTATAGTCTGGGGGCATAGGTGGTCGGGTCACACGGTGGTTTTCCACACTGACTACATGGCGACCGCAGAGATCATTAACAAGGGCAGATCTAAATCGTTACTTATCATGTCTTTCATGCGTAGATTGACCTGGGTAGCTCTGGAACGGGGGTTTCATTTTCATGCCCGGTTTTTGGACGGGGTCAGCAACGTTGCAGCTGATGCTTTATCTCGTTTTGATTTTTCTCGCTTTTTCTTACAGAACCCAGAAGCAGACTCAGTGGGCACCCCGGTACCGGACTGGCAGCTGCTGGTCTTGGATTAGACTCTCTGATGGTGGTCGCCAGTTCACTCATTACCAAGTCTTTGTCGGCCAGTACGTTGCGGTCGTACCGCCGAGCGTGGGTGGTTTTTTCGAACTTTAAGTTGGCATATCCTAGAGGTGACACAGGTCAGGTCAAGTATATGGTGGCTTTCGTGCCTTATTGTCATTCGGTATTGGCTTTATCCTACAACACCATTAGGCTATATTTGGCTGGGGTGTAGCATTTTTTTTGGCACTTCAAGAGCCAGACAGACCCTCTATATTTTCAGCTCACCCGATCAAGGCCATCCTCAGAGGCATTCAAAAGAGCCAGGTCACGGTCAAGTCGGTCCGTCGACCTATTAAGGGGGACACGTTTCGTAGCCTGTCGGAAGTTCTCACATTCTCACCATTCAGAGTCCTTCCCAGCCTGGTGATCAAGGCGGCGATGTACTTGGCGTTTACGGGTTTTTAAGACCAGGTGAAGTGACACAGGCCAGACAAGGGGCGGTGGCTCTCCGCAAGGGAGATTTAGTCAGGATAGGCAGTAACTCATTTGCAGTTGCCTCACAACAAAACAAGGCAGGTAGGTCCCGGCCATGTAGTTAAGTTCTTCCAGACCACAAACGCATAGTGTCCAGTGACAGTCTTGGACAACCTCTTGCTGGCCCTTAGTCTTCACAGCCCCACTGACCCATTACTTCCATTCCCTGTTGGTCCACTGACGTCCAGCCAGTTCATCAAACATATTCGCATCCTGTTGACCAGTGTAGGATTGAATCCGGCTCAATTCTCGGGGCATTCTTTCCGCATCGGTGCGGCATCCGCAGCGTCCAAGCATGGAGTCCCTGTGCATATCATTAAACACTTGGGGCGCTGGCGCTCGGGGTGCTTTGTACGGTATATCCCGAAGCCACAAGCGGAGCTGGTCCAAGCATTCAGTACATTGGCAGAGTAGCACCTAGCACCTCAGGCCTATCCTTCCCTCACTGGTGGGTTTTGCCCCCTTTTTCAGGCATACCGACCTAGTGAGGCCAAGGCACACCTCAGGCCAATTAGGTAGGGGGGTGGTGGTTGGGCATCTTCCACTCGTTTAGGTCCTGACCACAAGTGTTAAGGCTGGCCGCAGGCTAGCCTGGATTTGTGGGAGGGGCCGGTACCTGTCTCAAGCAGTCTGGCTCTCCCAGGCAGCCTGGATTTGTGGGAGGGGCCGGTACCTGTCTTAAGCAGTCTGGCTCTCCCAGGCAGCACGTCGGCATTCGGACGTCCCCTGCCCACCCATTCCCATTCTTCATTCAGTCATTCAATCATCACATTCAGGGTATGCCCCCTTTTTCAGGCATACCGACCTAGTGAGGCCAAGGCACACCTCAGGCCAATTAGGTAGGGGGGTGGTGGTTGGGCATCTTCCACTCGTTTAGGTCCTGACCACAAATGTATTTATCCCGTATGGTGAATGAAGTAACGGAAAAAATCTAAATGTCCAATTCACCATTTTTGTTGCTTCATGCGCGGGAATGAGTTGAGTCACTTCGGTGGCCAATCCCGTCCTGCAGCGCGTGATCCCGCAAGACCTGCCGCTGTAGGTCACGGGTCTCGCGGGATCACGCGCCTCAGGATGGGATTGCGCACCGAAGTGACTGAACTCATGCCCATGTAGCCCGCAAGTAGCTGATCAGTGGAACAAGTACAAGGTGGGTGGGGGGATGATCTGTGGGGTTGCCCAGATGGCTAGGCCCTTCACAGTAGTTATTAACCCCTTTCAGCAGTCCCCCATTCACTGATGGGCAGACTGCTGAAAGGGATTAATAACTACTGTGAAGGGCCTCCCCCCCTTTTACAGTAGTTATGCCCAGATATGTGCCCCCTTCACAGTAGTTATGCCCAGATATGTGCCCCCTTCACAGTAGTTATGCCCACACTGCTTCTAACAGAGGCTCACTAATGGACGCTGAGATTAGATCACCCCGTATGAGAGCATTGAATCAATGCTTTCCTATGGGGAAAAATTTGACCCTGGAGGTCATCATGCAGAGTGTGAGGACGTCCAGCGTCAGATACCAGACCAAAGGTCTGTTTTAATCCAGGAAGCTCTCAGGTGGCTGCCGGCCACTAGAGGCCGACCTTTTGCTGGAACGTAAACAATGCAGTTTCTCTATAACATTGCAGTTCGATTTGCAAAAGGGACACTGTACCCAGACCACTGCAATGAGCCGAAGTGGTCTGGGTGCCTTTTGTGTCGCTTTAACTTTGAAATCTTATTAAAGATTGTGTAGGGTGTGGCTGGAGGCGGGGCATGGAGGCGGGACAAGGGTGCGGCTTGCAGCAGAACATGGGTGGGGCCTGTAAGGGGGCCCTTGATTTATTTTGCCCGGGGGCCCTGAGGGTTCTCGAAGTGTCAGAAACAGACTTCATGAAGGTGGTATGAGGGCCCGACATCCACAAGTCTATGTTGTGCTTACAGATCAACACATTCCGGGGGCGAATGGCATTTGCCAGAGAACACCAAGATTGGCAGATTCGAAACTGGCACCCTGTGCTTTTCACGGATGAGAGCAGGTTCGCTCTGAACATATGTGACAGACGTGACAGAGTCTGAAGACACCGTAGAGAACGTTCTGCTGCCTGCAACATCCTCCAGCATGACCAGTTTGGTAGTGGGTCAGTAATGGTGTGGGGAGGCATTTCTTTGGAGGACCGCATAGCCCTCCATGTGCTAGCCAGAGGTACCCTGACTGCCATTAGGTACTGGAGATCCTCAGACCCATTGTGAAACCATATGCAGGTGCAGTTGGCCCTGAGTTCCTTCTGATGCATGACAATGCTAGGCCTCCTGTGGATGAAGTGTGTCAGCAGTTCCTGCATTATGAAGACACATTGATGCTATGGACTGGCCTGCCCATTCCCCAGACCTAAACCAATCGAGACATCTGGGATATCATGTCTCGTTCCATCCACCAGCGCCATGTTGCACCACAGACTGTCCAGGAGCTGACTGATGCTTTAATCCAGGTCTGGGAGGAGATCCCTCAGGAGAACATCCGCCACTTCATCAGGAGCATGCCAGGCCATTGTAGGGAGGTCATACAGGCACGTGGAGGCCACACACACACTACTGAGCCTCATTTCCTTGTCTCGAGGCATTTCCACTGAAGTTGGATCAGCCTGAATTTTTATGTTTTAGTGTTCTCAACACATTCCACTATGTAATGAATAAAGATTTGCAACTGGAATATTTCATTCATTGAGATCTAGGATGTGGTATTTTAGTGTCCCATTTATTTTTTGAACAGTGTATATAAATGTGGTATAGCTCTAATCATACTGACCCAGAGAATAAAGCTGACATGTCAGTTTTACCACTTATCGAACAATGTAAAAACAAAACCCATGAAACTGTAGCATGTTTTTCCCAGTTCCTCCTCATTTGGAACTTTTTCCACATTCCCACCACATCGTATGGAATATAAATTGTACCAATTAGAAAGTACAACTTTTGCTGCAAAAAAAATAAAAAATAAGCCCATATAAAAAGTTGTGGATCTGGGAAGACTGGGAATGAAAACAAAAATGCAAAATTGGAAAATCCCTCACTTTGCTCTGAAATTAGACAGCTGTCCAGGAACCTGATTGAGGAGTTCTCCAGGAATGAAGAAAATGAAAATACTTAAATATTACTTTATTTTAACCCCTTAGGGTGTGGCATGACGTACCGGTGTGGCATGTTTCCCAAGTCCTTAAGGACACATGACGTTCTGATCACGTCATGTATTGTTC
Organism: Bufo bufo; assembly: GCF_905171765.1. Lineage (NCBI taxonomy): Eukaryota > Metazoa > Chordata > Amphibia > Anura > Bufonidae > Bufo > Bufo bufo. The sequence goes on from NC_053392.1 coordinate 314,233,680, forward strand.
CTGGCCCCACCGGAACAAGGTGCCTGCTCAAATCATTGAGCAGGCACCTCAGCTAAATGCGCGGGGGGTCCCGTGACCCCCCCGTGTCGGCGATCGCCGCAAACCGCAGGTCAATTCAGACCTGCGGTTTGCGGCTTTTTATAGTGCGGCAGCAGTGCCATAGGGTCCCCATGGGGCTGTGGGGGGACCCGATGGCATGGAAGGCAGCGCGATGCCTTCCGGTAAAGAGCCTGTGGGACATATTAGGTATCGCCGCGTCCGTATCGACCGGCTCTATAAACATATCACATGACCTAACCCCTCAGATGAACACCGTAAAAAATAAAAAATAAAAACTGTGCTAAATAAACAATTTTTTGTCACCTTACATCACAAAAAGTGTAATAGCAAACGATCAAAAAGTCACACGTACCCCAAAATAGTGCCAATAAAACTGTCATCTCATCCTGCAAAAATCATACCCTAACAAAGGTAATCGCCAAAAAACTTTAAAAATGATGGCTCTCAGACTATGGAAACACTAAAACATGATTTTTTTTTGTTTCAAAAATTATATTATTGTGTAAAACGTACATAAATAAAAAAAAAGTATACATATTAGGTATCGCCGCATCCATATCGACCGGCTCTATAAAAATATCACATGACCTAACCCCTTAGAGGAACACCGTAAAAAATGTAAAATAAAAACTGTGCTAAATAAACAATTTTTTGTCACCTTACATCACAAAAAGTGGAATAGCAAACGATCAAAAAGTCACACGCACCCCAAAATAGTGCCAATAAAACTGTCATCTCATCCCACAAAAATCATACCCTACCAAAGGTAATCGCCAAAAAACTGAAAAAATTATGGCTCTCAGACTATGGAAACACTAAAACATGATTTTTTTTGCTTCAAAAATGAAATCATTGTGTAAAACTTACATAAATAAAAAAATATATACATATTAGGTATCGTCGCATCCGTGACAACCTGGTCTATAAAAATATCACATGATCTAACCTGTCAGATGAATGTTGTAAATAACAAAAAATAAAAACGGTGCCAAAACAGCGATTTCTTGTTATCTTGCCTCACAAAAAGTGTAATATAGAGCAACTAAAAATCATGTGTACCCTAAACTAGTACCAACAAAACTGCCACCCTATCCTGTAGTTTCTAAAAAGGGGCCACTTTTTTGGAGTTTCTACTCTAGGGGTGCATCAGGGGGGCTTCAAATGGGACATGGTGTAAAAAAAAACTGTCCAGCAAAATCTGCCTTCCAAAAACCGTATGGCATTCCTTTCCTTCTGCGCCCTGCCGTGTGCCCATACAGCTGTTTACGACCACATATGGGGTGTTTCTGTAAACTACAGAATCAGGGCCATAAATATTGACTTTGGTTTGGCTGTTAACCCTTGCTTTGTAACCGGAAAAAAATTATTAAAATGGAAAATCTGCCAAAAATGCGACATTTTGAAATTGTATCTCTATTTTCCATTAATTCTTGTGGAACACCTAAAGGGTTAACGACGTTTGTAAAATCAGTTTTGAATACCTTGAGGGGTGTAGTTTCTTACATGGGGTCACTTTTATGGAGTTTCTATTCTAGGGGTGCATCAGGGGGGCTTCAAATGGGACATGGTGTCAAAAAAAACAGTCCAGCAAAACCTGCCTTCCAAAAACCGCATGGCATTCCTTTCCTTCTGCGCCCTGCCGTGTGCCCGTACAGCTGTTTACGACCACATATGGGGTGTTTCTGTAAACGAAAGAATCAGGGCCATAAATATTGACTTTGGTTTGGCTGTTAACCCTTGCTTTGTAACCGGAAAAAAATTATTAAAATTGAAAATCTGCCAAAAAAGTGAAATTTTGAAATTGTATCTCAATTTTCCATTAATTCTTGAGGAACACCTAAAGGGTTAACGACGTTTGTAAAATCAGTTTTGAATACCTTGAGGGGTGTAGTTTCTTAGATGGGGTCACTTTTATGGAGTTTCTACTCTAGGTGTGCATCAGGGGGGCTTCAAATGGGACATGGTGTCAAAATAAACAGTCCAGCAAAACCTGCCTTCCAAAAACCGTATAGCATTCCTTTCCTTCTGCGCCCTGCCGTGTGCCCATACAGCTGTTTATGACCACATATGGGGTGTTTCTGTAAACTACAGAATCAGGGCCATAAATATTGAGTTTGGTTTGGCAGTTAACCCTTGCTTTGTAACCGGAAAAAAATTATTAAAATGGAAAATCTGCCAAAAAAGTGAAATTTTGAAATTGTACCTTGAGGGGTTTAGTTTATAGAATGCGGTAATTTTTGAGTGGTTTCTATTATGTAAGCCTCGCAAAGTGACTTCAGACCTGAACTGGTCCCTAAAAATTGGGTTTTTGAAAATTTCAGAAAAATGTCAAGATTTGCTTCTAAACTTCTAAGCCTTGTAACATCCCCAAAAGATTTAATATCATTCCCAAAATAAACCAAACATGAAGTAGACATATGGGGAATGTAAAGTAATAACTATTTTTGGAGGTATTACTATGTATTATAGAAGTAGAGAAATTGAAACTTCGAAATTTGCAATTTTTAAGAAAATGTTGGTAAATTTGGTATATTTTTATAAATAAAAAATATTTTTTTTTACTTCATTTTACCAGTGTCATGAAATACAATATGTGACAAAAAAAAAATCTCAGAATGGCCTGGATAAGTCAAAGCGTTTTAAAGTTATCAGCACTTAAAGTGACACTGGTCAGATTTGCAAAAAATTGCCTGGTCCTTAAGGTGAAATAGGGCTGAGTCCTTAAGGGGTTAAATATATTCCTAAATAACTTTCATTAGTTATAACGTCTCATTTTTTCTAGGGAGGAATCATTAGGAGAAATACAATGGTCACTGTACTATTAGTACACCCAAAACCTGTCCTAATCACACAGGGGGACAAGTTACTTCACAAAATTGAGCTAAATAGATGCCCCTGCCTCTTCTCTGCTCTACTTGTCAGGGATTATGATCCTGAATATGGATAATAAGATCTTCAGCTCAATCTCTGTAGGAATGGAGTTCATGAGGAGACATGGGGCAGATTTATCAAAACTGGTGTAAAGGAAAACTGGCTTATTTGCCCCTAGCAACCATTCAGATTCTACCGTTCATTTTCAAAAGGAGCTCTGATTTTAATAAATCTCCCCGATGAAGTACAGAGAGGATTGTGGGGTTGTGGTTAATGAGCAGCAGTACACAGTATGCAGTCTCCATTACCAAAGCCCCGTCTGTCCTGTCCATCCTCGCTGTACTTCATGTCTCCTCATGAATTGCATTCCTACAGAGATTCAGTTGAAGATCTTATCATCTGTATTCAAGATCATAATCCCTGACAAGTAGGACAGGAGGATGAGAAGTAACTTCTCCTGCTGTGTGATTAGGACAGGTTTTGCATGTACTAATAGGACAGTGACCATTTTATTTTTCATAATAATTGCTCTCTAGAGAAAACAAGCCATTATAACTAATGAAAGGCATTTGTGAATATATTTATAATGAAGTAATAATAAAGTGCTTTCATTTTCCTGGTGAACCTCTTTAACCTTTAGGCTCAACAAACCGGCTTGGCTGATTGGCATGGCAACCCTCCTGGAACAACCAGGCCCAGGAATGTGGCTGGGCAAGTTCCTGACAGACACATTAAATGACAAACTTAAAGGATAACTGTCATATATTTTTTTTTATATAATTGGATTTGTCTCACTATGTTTACATTGGTGCCCTAGTTTATACTTTTGGCTAGGTATTAAATTACCATGTAATTCCTGCATGTTCGGTCCTCCCTCTGGCATTTTAGCTTTGCCACTAAAAGAGTGTTGTTAGGTGTCCTCCGTCTCCCAGCTTCTTCATACAGAAGACGGAGGACGTAGAAGTGGGCAGTCCCGCACCCTGCGTGCTCGCTCCCGTCTGAACCCGGAAGTTACTTCCTGCATAGAGAGCTGTAAATCACGTTCTACTAAACATTACATCAGGTACCCAGCCACAAGTGTAAAAAAAGGCAATATACATAAACATAAATCCCTGCACTGATGTTCAGCAGAACGGCTCCGATCCCCTCAGTAAGTGTTGAGGAGATCGAGCCGTGCTGCTGTGTTTTTAATGCCCCGATCTCCCCTTCAGGATGGCCGAGCCAGAGAAAATTGCTATTTCAAACAGGGAGGCAGTCCATCCCCCCTCCCCTCCTCTTCCCCGCAATTAAACAGGATGGCTGAGCGGTTTAGTAGATTGTCAGCTGTAACATACAGCTGACAATCGACTGTAACGGCCGACATCAATGGATATCTGCCCTTTAAACCCTACCTTGAGGCGATCCGTAGGGACCGCTGTATGGAAGGGGTTAACAGTGAGGAAGCTCCCCCATCCCCCCTCCCCTCCCGACGCTGCACTGCTGTGGCAGTGTCCGGATTCATCATAACAGAGGTAGGGAGGTATTTTTATGTGTCCAGGCTGAAATGACGCGCAACAATACAGCCACTTGCTAAAATGTATGGGCTCTCAGGAGGAAGAGGGTTGAAGTGTAGACAATTCCGATTGGTTGAGTTGAGGCAGCGCATTCCTGAGATTAGCGCAATGCATTTTGGGTAGTAGGGGAAGGCGGGCTTAGCCGCAGGGTGAGGGCATCTGTGGCCTCTTGAGAGGAGAGGCAGAATGATGTCTGGTGAAGAACGTTGCTATGGATGGAATCTTCTTAAATAGGGTGTATGTGAGGAAAAAAATGAGTGATTATGGATTATCACCTCAGTAGGAACTACATATGTGAAAATTTAATTTTGCGTTAAAATATAAAAGTTATCTTTTAACATGATCACATTTGATATGGCTTCCCAATCATTTGAACAGGCACTGTTTAATACTACATTTCCATTTCAGTAGAGAGAAGTTGTCAGACCCGCAGTGATCCCATTTCATAGACATGATAATCCAATTTGGAATATATACAAAAGTAAACACAAATAGCACACATACATTGCTGTGGGGTTTGTGAAATTTTCTAGTGCTATTAAGGTGGACAAGTAAAGTTTATTGACCTATTTATTCTATTGATAAAAACATATCAATTATCCTTTGTACAAATGCTGTTGAAAATGCATCAAATATGTTAGCTTTCTCACACAACAGACCTACGCAGACTACTTCGGATACAAAATAGATTTTTTTTTGTTTACATTTTTAAATTAGACCTAAGTACTTTGGCATTTGGGCTTTTTGTAGGTTTTTGTGTAGTTCTGTCTTAACTATTTACCATATAGATTTTTATCTTTTTCCCTGGATGGTTACAATACATTTACAGTTCCTAAAAGTTCCTTTCTTGCTGCCCTTCCAAATAGTCTTTTAAAAGATAAGTCAAATATTGTTTTGCTCTTATGAGTTTTAACTGCCCTTTTGCCTATACATTAGCGACTATTTTTAGGTTTTTCTTACACTGATAATTTTGTTCATCCTTGTTGTGGTCTCAACCCTTGGATGATTTTTAATACAGCAATGAGGTCTGTAGGTCTCCAGTTGTTTCCAATGATCTCCAGATCTGTTTTCCTTAAGACAAGGACCAAAATATACATGGAAAACTGGAGGTGTGAATAGCACCATTAACTTTCAATGGTCCATTAAAGTCCACATGGACTGCACACTGATCTAAATTAGGTTAGTATGAATTAGGCCTTCCTCAGTGTCAGCAATTTTTTTCCCTCACATATATAATATGTTCAAAAAGATGTGGGCAACTCAGCAGAGTAGACAAGCAATGGATTTAAAGTACCTATGAACAGACAAAACATGGTCGAACTTATGGATTTAAGTGTTGTATGGGGGCCACAAAATGATCCCAAAATATCTGGTGTCAGAATAAAGAAGAAGCGTGTTGGATCAAGCATACCTAACAGTTTGTTTCCATGACAGTTAAAGGTATTCTCCAGTAATTTATTTATTTTACTCACTTAGATAGCACTGAAATATTTTGCAGTTGTTTACAAACAATAATTATTTGCCCAGAATTAGGCACTTAGAGGAACAGAACATTATAGCTTTGGCCAGACAGAGAATGTTTTGATTCACATCAATTCCTCATTAATTTGATTTGTTGATAACATTTTAGATAGTAGAATATAGAACTGGAGGGAATTATCTTTTCTTAGAAAAATCCAGGGTTGAATGCTGCATCTTGCAGAGATATTCCCCCAATTTGCAGGATCATAAACTAACAAGCATCTTCATATCACATAAAAAAAATATTAAAGCCTGACTGTCCTTAACTGCCACTAGATGGTGCTTAGGAGCATACTGCATACTGCATACTGTTATATGAATGGAAAGCAGTACTCTCCTAATATTATTCTAGTGGTGGCCGAGGTCAGCTAGAAAGATTACTGTTTATGTGTAAACAGAGGATTTGCAGCTCTGTATCAGAATTCTAACTGCTATAAAGATATATTCAGAAATGACTGATTCCTATAAAATTTACCTATTTAGAAGAAAAAAAATGGTGTCCAAGGGTCACATTGTGTTTTTTCTTGTACCTAAAATCAATAATATATATAATTAGACCTTAAGTGCCCATGCAGCATACAATGACATATGGCTACTTTCACACTCGCATTTTGGCTTTCCAGTTGTGAGATCCGTTCAGGGCTCTCACAAGTGGTCCAAAACAGATCAGATTGCATTCTAATGCATTCTGAATGGAAAAGGATCCGCTCAGAATGCATCAGTTCAGTCTCCATCACGCTTTGGAGATGGACACCAAAACGCTGATTGCAGCGTTTTGGTGTCCGTCTGATGAAACTGAGCCAAACTGATCCGTCCTGTCACACAATGTAAGTCAATGGGCACTGATCAGTTTTCTATGACACAATCTGGCACAATAGGAAATGGATCCGTCCTCTATTGACTTTCAATGGTGTTCAAGACGGATCCTTCTTGGGTATGTTAAAGATAATACAAACGATTCTGTTCTGAATGGATTCAGACAGTTGTATTATCTGAACGGATCCGTCCATGACGGATCCGCACAAAACGCGAGTGTGAAAGTAGCCTTACTGACTCGCAGTACTTGTGGTGCTTTAATTAGCAAGGCACATTTCTGTCAGACTCTCTATTTTAATGAGCGGTCACTGACTTGTCACTATGTTCTATTATCTGTTCGGTGTATATGTCATTTTTTATGACTTGCTCTTCCAGTTAAACTGAGATGATTTCAGTAAGTTACAGTATTTCATACACTCAATGTGCAAAATATAATTATATATACAGTATAATAAATATATATATATATATATATATATATATATATATATATATATATAGGAGCATTTTACGATTTGCAAACACTGCACGTACATTAGTTATAAATATGCAGTTAAGGCATAAATACTGAATGCACAATAAGTACAGACCTAAACCTGACACAACATGTGACATGTCATCTGCATTGCATTTAGTTACTTCTAACCAGAGTGATCAAAGTCTCCCACATTGATTAAATTCATATGTTTCTATCTACTGTCCTCCTATCTCAAACATAGCAGAGGTTTTATTTTTTATAAAATAAGTAGCTAATGTTTTGCTGCAGAAAATAGATGCCAACCGAATTTGCATAAGTAGAAAGACTGTTGTTTCCTGATACACTGTAGCATTAGGAATGTGAACTTTTCAACTACTGAACTATGAGATTATTTGGCTAGTAGCTTACAAGAAAGTCCTTAAGATAAGTGGATTTTAGCGGCTTTAGTCATCCGCTTTTAATATAAGCTAATGTGTTAATGTATATTTATTTTGTTCTTTAAAAACATATTTGCAAAACTATAACAGCACTATATGATCAGCACCTCAAACTTCATTTGACTTTTTAAGCCCCAAAGTTATTAAAAAAATATAAGAAACCAGAATGATCTGGTAGCAAAATCCATTTATGTGGAATGCTTACAACTGGGAGTGAAATTCAGACTGGAAGCCAAGAACAAAGCTGAGTTCAATAGTTTATTAGACCATAGCAAATCATGTAAGAAATAAATAGTTTGAATTGTACTTTTTTCAGTTCTTATACTGCTCACAAATGTGACTTAGGATCATTATATGTATATAGTAGTAATATTAATGGGGATTAAACAGGATTAGCAACTAAAGAAAAGCATAAATAAAGAGATAAGTATACAATTATAGATGTATTCATGTATCTGTCATATTAAACCTAACAGTGTGCAGCGGCTACAGAGGGAGACACATTTTGTACCTCTATTACAGTATATTCACTCAAGCACTTTTTTTTGCAGAAAATATTGTGACTATCGCATTCATATGAATGGGTATTCTAGTCCTTTCCATCAAAACAACGCCATTCAAATGTCTGGAACTAATTTTAAATAGCAGAAATGTCTGCAACAAATCTGCAGTGAATATTCCCTAATAGAGGTTGCAATAATGTATATAAATAAGTTGACACCGCGCTCAGCCTATCACTGATGACCCTTACTGCCAATTTACTAGGACCATGTTGTACTGTTCCACATTAGCCTTGTCATCAAGATTACCTTGTTTCCGATGTATGGAGTCGTGGTACCGCTTTGTCCAAAGTACCGATCTATACAGATTCTTCTGCGCTATTCCCTGACGAAGAGCAGCGCACTGCTCGAAACGTGTTGGATGTTTTTTGGCACTCACAACAGCCCGTAGCTCAAAGTGGTGATGTCACCGTCTCCCTTTGTGAGCGTGAAGATAAGCGCAGTTTCGCTACCGGCCGGGGTGAACTCCTAATTACTAGCCTTATACCTGCAAGACCTCCTGCGCAGAAGAATCTGTATAGCTCAGTACTTTGAACAAAGCGGTACCACGACTCCATACATCGGAAACAAGGTAATCTTGATGACAAGGCTGATGTGGAACGGTACAACATGGTCCTAGTAAATTGGCAGTAAGGGTCATCAGTGATAGGTAGCGGAGCGCGGTATTAACTTATTTATATACAAGTGATTTGTAAAGTTTTCTGTGGCAGCTATTATGGAGCTGTGAAGACACTGCTGCTTGTTTGTTTTAATTAGTGCCGGTGGTCAATACATTTTACATTAGGTTGCAATAATGGCTGCCTCTAAAACCAGTCTTGGTGAATGCTGCACGAAACTAAGTTTAATGAAGTTTTCATTATTTATAGGATATCCTTGATCAACCACTGCAACCTCCACCTATCAAGATAAAGGAGGTAATCTGAGGCCCATTCTGTAAGGAAAGATGGCCACCAGCAGCCTGCAAGAGATGTGAAGATATAAGCCACCTCTGTATGTGGTCACCTAACCTTGTAGGACAAGGATTAGGAGATCTACAGTGGGGGAAATAATTATTTGACCCCTCACTGATTTTGTAAGTTTGTCCAATGACAAAGAAATGAAAAGTCTCAGAACAGTATCATTTCAATGGTAGGTTTATTGTAACAGTGGCAGATAGCACATCAAAAGGAAAATCGAAAAAATAACTTTAAATAAAAGATAGCAACTGATTTGCATTTCATTGAGTGAAATAAGTATTTGAACCCCTACCAACCATTAAGAGTTCTGGCTCCCACAGAGTGGTTAGACACTTCTACTCAATTAGTCACCCTCATTAAGGACACCTGTCTTAACTAGTCACCTGTATAAAAGACACCTGTCCACAGAATCAATCAATCAAGCAGACTCCAAACTCTCCAACATGGGAAAGACCAAAGAGCTGTCCAAGGATGTCAGAGACAAAATTGTAGACCTGCACAAGGCTGGAATGGGCTACAAAACCATTAGCAAGAAGCTGGGAGAGAAGGTGACAACTGTTGGTGCGATTGTTCGAAAATGGAAGGAGCACAAAATGACCATCAATCGACCTCGCTCTGGGGCTCCACGCAAGATCTCACCTCGTGGGGTGTCAATGGTTCTGAGAAAGGTGAAAAAGCATCCTAGAACTACACGGGAGGAGTTAGTTAATGACCTCAAATTAGCAGGGACCACAGTCACCAAGAAAACCATTGGAAACACATTACACCGCAATGGATTAAAATCCTGCAGGGCTCGCAAGGTCCCCCTGCTCAGGAAGGCACATGTGCAGGCCCGTCTGAAGTTTGCCAATGAACACCTGAATGATTCAGAGAGTGACTGGGAGAAGGTGCTGTGGTCTGATGAGACCAAAATAGAGCTCTTTGGCATTAACTCAACTCGCTGTGTTTGGAGGAAGAAAAATGCTGCCTATGACCCCCAAAACACCGTCCCCACCGTCAAGCATGGGGGTGGAAACATTTTGCTTTGGGGGTGTTTTTCTGCTAAGGGCACAGGACAACTTATTCGCATAAACGGGAAAATGGACGGAGCCATGTATCGTGAAATCCTGAGCGACAACCTCCTTCCCTCTGCCAGGAAACTGAAAATGGGTCGTGGATGGGTGTTCCAGCACGACAATGACCCAAAACATACAGCAAAGGCAACAAAGGAGTGGCTCAAGAAGAAGCACATTAAGGTCATGGAGTGGCCTAGTCAGTCTCCGGACCTTAATCCAATCGAAAACCTATGGAGGGAGCTCAAGCTCAGAGTTGCACAGAGACAGCCTCGAAACCTTAGGGATTTAGAGATGATCTGCAAAGAGGAGTGGACCAACATTCCTCCTAAAATGTGCGCAAACTTGGTCATCAATTACAAGAAACGTTTGACCTCTGTGCTTGCAAACAAGGGTTTTTCCACCAAGTATTAAGTCTTTTTTTGTTAGAGGGTTCAAATACTTATTTCACTCAATGAAATGCAAATCAGTTGCTATCTTTTATTTAAAGTTATTTTTTCGATTTTCCTTTTGATGTGCTATCTGCCACTGTTACAATAAACCTACCATTGAAATGATACTGTTCTGAGACTTTTCATTTCTTTGTCATTGGACAAACTTACAAAATCAGTGAGGGGTCAAATAATTATTTCCCCCACTGTATCTCCTACCAATAGTTTTTAGTCCCAACAGCCATTTGTGGCAAAAACCATGGAATGGTCATAAAAGTCTCAAGTGGGAAAACAACTGTAAAGAGACACTTCACATAATTAACTAAAAATGTACTTCTGTCCAGAGTCATTGGTCTTTTATTTTAAGGATGCCATTATAAAGAACCTCTTCTGTTGCCTGCTAGGTTGAAGAAATAACATGTGATCACATACAGTAACAGATGTTAAGAAACACTTGTGAGGGTAGTCCTAGCAAATATACTCAATGCATTGCCTACTTTTACAGTGGTACAGTGATCTTTCTTATGTTAGTCTGGTTTAAGATCCCCCTGCCAGAGTGTTACAGAAAGGAGCATCAAAGGGCCATTTTGGGAAGTTTATCCTTGATAAGCCTATGAATAATACTATTATTATATAAATGTATGTTCTTTTTTTTTTTTTTTTTCAATATATTTTATTTTCCAAAAGATAAAATACAGCAATCTTCTATTTCAATATCACAAAGCGATAAGATAGGAATACATTAATAAATTCATCTCATCCTATATTGAGTTTCCATTTTATTTATAAACCCCCCTGTCCCTCCCTCCACCCCCCCTTTTTCTTTCCGCGGGGCTGCCGTGTCTACATCTTAATCATTATTTCCAATTGCCCCCTTTCTTTTCCGCAGGGCTGCCGTATCTACATCGACTGTCGTTATTTCCAGTTGCCCCAGATCCGCAGCCAGACTGCCTTTTTCCCTGCTGTTTGGGCTAGAATATTTTCGTACTGCCTAACCCTATTCATCCACTCCATCCACTCCTGAAAAATGGGGTATTTCATGGTGCCCCAGTGTTTAACAATTATTATTTTAGCTAGTGCCATGCCCCGAAACCACAGTATCTGCTCAGTTTTATTTTGGTCTGTCTCTGGGAATGTACCCAGGATGGCATAGTCAATGCATGCCTGGTACTTCATAGGGGAGCGATCCTGCAGTTTCTGAAATATTTTAAGTCAATATTCCTTTATCCCTGGGCATTCCCACAGCAGATGTTTATAGTCTCCTTTGTCTTTGTTACATTTATAGCAGTTCTGTCTCCTATCTTTATAAATGATATGCAGTAATGCTGGTGTATAATAGAGGCGGTGTATAATTTTCAAAAGGATCCATGCATGGGCGGGTGACACAGTCGATCTTTTAATATTTCTGTACACGGTGTTCCACATAATAGGTTCCCGTTTATGTAGGTCTCTTTCCCATTTAGCCTCACCCCTAAATGTGATCATTTTTGTGTATTCATGTTTAAGCTTAGCGTAGATATGTGATATAGAAGTATTAAATGTCATATCTTGACAGAAATCTAAAAAAGTGTTCCTTACTATCTTCAAATAATTCTTATTCTCCGTGTGGTATATAGCGTGATGTAATTGTTCATATCGAAATTTATCAATAAATCCCAATTTAATGTCTGGTAATATTTCATTTAAGGGCTTAATCAGTCCTTGATGAAAGACTTGTGCAATTAAATATATCCCATGTTTTTCCCAATATTCAGCGTGGCCTAATTGCATAACTTGTGGTAAGTGTGCATTCCCCCATAGTGGGGTGTACTGAACTGCTTCAGATGCACCCACCATATCTCTAATTTGTTGCCAGATATACCCAAGCATTCTACTAAACGGGTTTGTTATTGTCTTAAAAATACCAGTTTCCAGAATATGAAAAAGATCCGACCATGGTCTACAATGATCCCCAAAAAAAAGGCAAATGCATTTATTCTTTCGATTCCTCACACACCATCTTAATTGGGCAGCTAGATAGTATCGTTTTAAGAAAGGGATGGACATTCCACCCTCTTCTTTATACAGATACTGAATCTTAATTCTGACTCGTTTGCGGCCCCATATCAATTCATTAAAGAGGGTCTCTAACTTATTAAAAAAACTTGTCTTCTATCATAATTGGACTAGCGTTGAAAACATATAATAACATTGGTAATAATGTCATTTTAATAAGAACTATTCGATTAATTTGTGACAGAGGGAGTTTTAACCATGTTCTAATTTTTCCCTTAACTTTATCAATTATTGGGAGTATATTAGTTTCAAATAATGTTCCAGTTTGGACCCTATCTGGATACCCAGATAGGTTAAGGAGTCTGCTAGGGTCAATATGCTAACCCGGAAATTATGGCCCAGTGGAACCGGGCGTCTTAATGGAAGAAATTTTGATTTTTCCCAGTTTATATCGTATCCAGAAAGGGATCCAAACTCATCCAGACTTTCCATGACACTGGGCAAGTTTATATACCCCTTCCCCAGGAAGAGCAGCATATCGTCCGCGTATAAACTAATTTTATCGGCTTCTCCCTCGCACCCGAAGCCGGATATTTCCACATCTGTTCTGATTTTACATGCAATTGGCTCCAGGAACAGCGAGAAGAGCAAAGGGGAAAGGGGGCAGCCCTGGCGTGTTCCTCGATTCAGGGGAAATCGGGCAGAGTACTCACCATTAATTCGGACCCTAGATACCGGGTTTTGGTACAAAATGCGAACCCATCTGGAGAAATATTCACCTATCCTCACCCGCGACATTACTCTCCAAAGGAAGGACCACTCCACCCTGTCAAAGGCCTTAGCGGCATCCAAGGACAGGATGGAGCAGTCCTCCCCATCCCCCATCTGAATGTTCAAGAAAGCCCGCCTTATATTATCCTGTATGTTCCTTTTGGAAATGAACCCGGTTTGGTCTGCATGGACGACTTTGTGTATGACAGTTTTTAATCTGTTGGCTAACAGTTTGGCAAGAATTTTATAGTCTGTGTTCAACAGAGAGATGGGGCGATAGGAAGCAGCTAACAGCGGATCTTTCCCTCTTTTGGGGATCAATGTGATGGTGGCTTCCATCCATGAGGGAGGTAGGGAACCCATTGTCCAAGAACCACAAACCTTCTTGGAGGCGTTGCGGCATGACGTGAACAGACGTGCGTGCAGCGGTCCTCCCCCCTCCCATAACGCCCACTCCGGCTCCTGCTCTCGCTGCGGCAAGGGGGCGACGAAGCTGATGCGCTGATGCGCCACTCGACACGATGAGCTTGTCCCCCTGTTGAGAAGCTGACCCACTTGATCGACGTGTCCGCTGGGTCCGCCGGTCTGTCCCCCTTCTGTGAAGCACTGCTGCTCTCCCCGCTGAATCGACTTCGGAGGTTGGACGTCCGGGGTCCTCACCAGGGGGCTTAACTCTCCCAGGCTGCCCTTCTATGCCCGCTCCGGGCTGCTCAAGATCGGAGGTCCTATGCGGTGTCTGAAGATTGGGAGTCGCGCGTGGCGTGAGTAGATGCCTCCTCGTGTGTTGCTGTACTGCTGTCTCTGGGAGTCCCGTTTGCCTGGTGCTGTTTGTTGGGAGCGGTCGTTTGTGAGCCGTTTCCCTGGTCTTATCTGCCCTGCTGCCGGGTTGCCCTGAAGAGAAGGGGGCTGACCGATTCACTATATGATTTCCTGCCTTGCTGCAGGGTGGCCCTGAAGAGAAGGGGGCTGATTGCTTCATTATATGCTGCACTATACGTTGCTTCACCCGTCAGCCTTTTTTTTTGATCTACCTGTGGGGTTGCCACGATAGCTGTTAAGTTCAAAACAGCCTTATATCAGCCACACCAGTATATATCACCACTGCCGCTGTTTTGTTGTTGGACATTGCACTGCTTCGTGGTAAAATCTTCCCCACCCCCCCTTTGATCCCCAGACCCCGGAATCTACGAGCCCCAGAACTGGGACAATTCTATTCAGGAGTTTTTTTGCGATTCAGGTGACTGGGGGCCTATATGCAAGATCCCGGATTTATTTAATCTCTCTGGGTGCTATAAGATATACACGGTTGTATGTATAAGGAACATTGAGATCTGTGTAATATCTATTCTGGAATCACCGTGTAAGAGGTCGAAAGGGGAGGGGATCAAGGGGGTAAAGGGGGGAAAAGAAAGGGAAAAAAAAAAAAATGGCCCCAAAACCGCAAAACAGAAAGTCCATTGGAACCTCTCCATCCAAAGGGGGCGCTGTAAGGACGCAGCTTGATAAATATCTTAAATCCCCACCTCTTTTGCCCAAGACAAGGGGTAATCAGAAACAAACATCACAGATGGGGGATTATGAAGAGAATGAAAACCCTCTAAATAAGGTGGGAGAAAACCGGGTAGCAGAAGTAGATAACCAGATGAGTAACATTGATCACAAATTAGCAGGCATACTGGAAGCAGTTAGAACAACCAACCAATCATTAAGTACTCTAACGACAACGGTGGCAGCAGTGCAGACCGACATCTCGGTAATACGGGACGATCTAAATAAAATGAGGCAGCGCGTCAAAGAGTATGAAACCTTGACTACAGAGCTGCAAAAAGAATCCAGCCAGATTAAAAAAAGGATGGCAACAGTAGAGAGTGATAATAAGGCACTGAAGGAAAAAATGGCCGATTTGGAGGACAGATCACGGAGAGATAATCTCAAATTAGTGAGTTTTCCAGAAGGAGCAGAAAAAGATGACCCTATAGGTTTCATACAAAAATGGCTGTCAGATAATATAATAGCCTCAGGAGCGGTAATAGCACCCATAGTGGAGAGAGCACACCGTATCCCAACAAGAAAACCTCTACCAGGGCTAGCACCAAGGCCGTTGTTAATTAAAATGACCTCTTCAAGGGACCGGGATAATATCCTTAGGTGGAAGAGAGAAGCACAAACGGTGAAATACAACGACGCTAATATAGAGATATACCCGGATTTTTCGAAAGCTACGCAAGATAAAAGAAGAGAATATAAGGATGTTAAAAAGAGACTGATACAAGCCCAACTAAAATATTCCATTATGTACCCTGCGAAACTACGGGTTATCTATAAAGAAACCGTTCAATTCTTCTCCAACCCAAGTGACGCAGCCGATTGGATGGACTCTAAGGGCATTAAATAACCTGCTCATGATCGCGGTGGGGGAGAGTCGGGGGGGTCGACGGCGGGGGGGGGGGGATAGTCTACAGTTAGAGACCAATGAGCCGCAGTTTGCGACTCGTAGGTCAGAATGGGATTGGGGTTTGGGGGGTTGGGGGAGGGGGTTTCTTTCCGCGGGGGACTGTCATGGTGTTGAGGGTATGTTGCTGGGGGTTCCCCTGTTCCTCCGCTCAGTGCTGCCTTATTCTTCAAAATGTCTAGTATATTGACATGGAATATCCGCGGTTTTGCGGATAAAATTAAGAGGTGCGCAGTGTTTGATTTAGTTTCTAGACATTTACCAGCAATAGTGGCCCTGTTAGAAACACATCTTACAGGTGAAAAAATAGCAGCGCTGGGCGGAAGGAGATGGGCCTCTCACGAATACCATTCCTGTCACTCTACATATTCCAGGGGAATTAGCGTTTATATTCATAGACAGGTAGATTATGACCCAATAGAACAGCTAATCGATCAAGAGGGCCGGTACATCTTTTTGCACTGCTATTGGCAGGGGCAAAGGAGAATTATAGCATTTATATATATCCCGCCACCCTTTACTACCACAGTACTATGTAAATTAATGGACTATATCGCAGCACGAGAGGAGTGCCCGGTGCTGGTGATGGGCGATTTCAACTCGGTCATGGACATTAAAAAAGATAGGATCTCCGCCATAACCAATTATGAACCAAACTCAGGATCAAGTACAGTACTATCTAGAATCTGTACAGAGATGGCACTGGTTGATATATGGCGATCTCTTTATGGAAATAAGCAAGTATTTTCATGCTTTAGTAACACATATAGGTCCATGTCCCGAGTTGATCTGGCCCTCGCCAGCCCCGGGCTCATTAATAGGGTCAAAAAAATGAATTATGAATGTCATGGCATCTCCGACCATAGCCCGGTTATGGTAATACTGGACAGTCCTAATAAACCAAATCAAAATAGAACTTTTAAACTTAACCCCCATTGGATGACATTGATAAAGGATCTAGATAAGATTAATGAAGAAATAAAACTCTTTTGGAGGGATAACGTTAATTCAACCCATATCCACATGGTTTGGGACTCGCTTAAGGCATACCTTCGGGGTATATATGCACACGAAATCAGGAAACAGAAAAATCTCTTTGCCCTAACTCAAAAAGAAATAGAAGGGAGGCTTAACCAGATAACGAATGAGATTAGTCACGTAAATACCCCAGAAAAACAACTTCAACTTAAAAAAGTACAAGATGAATATAAACAATATTTACACAAAAAAGCACAGAACAAAATGTTCTTTTCAGGGTTGAGGAGTTTCAGCGAGTCCGGCAAGCCAAGTAGATTACTTTCTATGATAGTAAAAAACCAAAAGGGAGGTACTAATATCATCGGAATTAGGACAGAGGTAGGAAATATCCTACGAGACCCTGAAGACATCTTAAGGGAATTTACGAGGTATTTTTCGACATTATATCAAGCCGGGTCTAAAAATCAGGGAGGAAAAATAGATCAATATCTGGACAACATTGAGATCCCTGAATTTGACCAACAAGACATTGACTGGTTAAATAGACCTATCCAACTGACCGAGCTACAGACCACGTTGCAATCTATCAAGGGCAATACATCCCCAGGGGTGGACGGTTTCCCATTTGAAGTATACCGAAACATGAGGGAACTATTTTTCCCCAAATGTTGGAGGTACTATATAAATATATGTTCAGTTTTGAATTACACTGAAGCCTTAACTCTTTTGTGCACCTGGGAATAACAGAAACCCCAAGGTGCACAAGGTGTGTATGGAGCAGGCTCTGGGGCTGTGTCTGCTCCATACATAGTGCATGTCAGCTGTATTAAACAGCTGAAACCCAGCCACAGTGGATAGTCTTAGAGACAGTTCCAATCCCAGCCTAGCATACTTTTGCAGTCTATGGTATAATAAATCAGAGAATCAATTGCTGAAGTCTAGACTAATAATTACCATAAAAAATGATTTTTTTTTTAAATAAAAAACGAACATATTAAAAGTTCAAATCGCACCCTTTCCAAATATTATATATAAAATAAACAGTAAAAAAAAAAGACATCCGCAAATGTCCAAACTATTAAAATATAAAAAATATATATATCATGTACGGTCAATGGCAAAAAATGAAAATAGCGGATTAACAAAAAGTTAAAGAAAAAGCAAGCAAAAAGACTTAACTACCCTAATAATAGTACCAATAAAAATGACAGTTTGCCCCACAAAAAACAAATCCTAACATACCTATAGAAATATACTGTATATAAAAAATTATGCATCAGAATATGATGAAGCAAAATTAAGGTTTATTTTCTCAAAAGTTTTTATTTTTATAAAAGATGTAAAACATGATAAAATGATACAAATTCATAATCATAATCATGCTGACCCCCAGAATAAGGCTGTCATATTATTTCTGACCAAGCGCTTGAAAGAATAAGGAGCCAACACAAATCTACAATGTTGCTTTAGTTCACAAGGTTTATCTGCATTTATTAAATGCATGTATTAATAAACAGTGGCAATATTCGAATTCGCGATCTTTCACAAATATTTGGGTTAATAGTCGTCATATAGTCGCTAATTTGAGAATTCGTTATCTCCAGTCATTATTTTCTTGATCGCAAAAATCGTCAATCGGAACATTTGCGATAAAAATTTGCAATACGAAAATTTGCTATTAACACTACTCCTAGGACTTTAGGCAACTTTCCTATTGGTTGCTAGGGATGTTGCTAAGTGCCAATATTTGTGATAAATTTGCGATAAATTCACAATTAGAATATTCGTGAATACAAATATATAGCACTATATTAAAAATATTCACGAATTCTCGAAGTGGCGATATTCGCAATTAAAATTCACGATTCGAATATTCACGCTCAACACTATTAATAAACAGGTGGACATTATGTCTTCTTTTTTGCAGCTCCTTTTTGTATAATTTTTTATGATTCATGACGCATCATTTCAAAATGCAATTAAAATTTTTTACCACTGTGGTAGAATCTTAGTTGTGTGTCTATTGGCATCTACATAGAGAGGGAACTAAAATACAGCTGACCCAGTAACTAGACAGAAAACATTTATTCCAAGGAAAAGCCACCTGATTTCTAAAATGTAGCAAATACACAGTTACCGCATATAGCCTTTGCTATAAAAAAAAAAAAAAAAAAAAGAGACTGATATGAGTGATGACAATCTCTTCACATGCACTATATAGGCAATGCAAAAATAATAATTCTCTGAAAATATCTTGTCAAAATGAAGGCGCATACTCAGCAGGCTATTTCACCAACATTCATAATTGAGAATACATCTTCTGGTCCATACCCATTTATTAAAGAGCTATCAACATTATTGGCAGAGCACAGATTTAATCCTTTCTTTCTTTACTACATGCAAATAGTAACTGTCCCAAGTGATTATGTTATGTATCTGAATTGTTTCTTTCCTATCATTAAGGCCTCTTTCACACGACCGTTGTGTGCACCCGTGGCCGTTGTGCCGTTTTTCGTTTTTTTTCGCGGACCCATTGACTTTCAATGGGTCCGTGGAAAAAACGGACAATGCACCGTTTTGCAGCCGCATCCGAGATCCGTGTTTCCTGGCCGTGAAAAAAATATGACCTGTCCTATTTTTTTCACGGCCAACGGTTCACGGACCCATTCAAGTCAATGGGTCCGTGAAAGAACACGGATGCACACAAGATTGGCATCCGTGTCCGTGATCCGTGGCCGTAGGTTACTTTTTATACAGACGGATCCGAAGATCCGTCTGCATAAAAGCTTTTTCATAGCTGAGTTTTCACTTCGTGAAAACTCAGAACCGACAGTATATTCTAACACAGAGGCGACCCATGGTGATGGGGACGCTTCTAGTTAGAATACACTACAAACTGTGTACAAGACTGCCCCCTGCTGCCTGGCAGCACCCGATCTCTTACAGGGGGCCGTGATCAGCACAATTAACCCCTTCAGGTGCGGCACCTGAAGGGGTTAATTGTACTATCATATCCCCCTGTAAGAGATCAGGGCTGCCAGGCAGCAGGGGGCAGACCGTCCCCCCCTCCCCAGTTTGAATATCATTGGTGGCCAGTGCGGCCCCCCCCTCTATTGTAATAATAGGTTGGTGGCCAGTGCGGCCCCCCCCTCCCTCTATTGTAATAATTCGTTGGTGGCACAGTATGCGCCCCCCATCGGCCCCCCCTCCCTCTATAGCATTAACAACATTGGTGGCCAGTGTGCGGCCTCCCATCTTCCCCCCCCCCATCATTGGTGGCAGCGGAGTTCCAATCGGAGTCACAGTTTAATCGCTTGGGCTCCGATCGGTAACCATGGCAACCAGGACGCTACTACAGTCCTGGTTGCCATGGTTACTTAGCAATAGTACAATAGTAGAAGATTCATACTTACCTGCTGGTGGCTGCTGCGATGTTCGTGTCCGGCCGGGAGCTCCACCTACTGGTAAGTGACAGGTCTGTGCGGCGCATTGCTAAATAAACTGTCACTTACCAGTAGGAGGAGCTCCCGGCCGGACACAGACATCGCAGCTCCCAGGTAAGTATGAATCTTTTACTATTGTACTATTGCTAGTAACCCGCTGCCACCAATGATCGGGGGGGGGGGGGGGGAGATGGGAGGCCGCACACTGGCCACCAATGTTGTTAATGCTATAGAGGGAGGGGCGGCCGATGGGGGGTGCACACTGTGCCACCAACGATTTATTACAATAGAGGGAGGAAGGGGGGGGCGCACACTGTGCCACCAACGAATTATTACAATAGAGGGAGGAAGGGGGGGGCGCACACTGTGCCACCAACGAATTATTACAATAGAGGGAGGAAGGGGGGGGGCGCACACTGTGCCACCAACGAATTATTACAATAGAGGGAGGAAGGGGGGGCGCACACTGTGCCACCAACGAATTATTACAATAGAGGGAGGAAGGGGGGGCGCACACTGTGCCACCAACGAATTATTACAATAGAGGGAGGAAGGGGGGGGGCGCACACTGTGCCACCAACGAATTATTACAATAGAGGGAGGAAGGGGGGGGGCGCACTGGCCAACAATGATATTCAAACTGGGGAGGGGGGGGTCTGCCCCCTGCTGCCTGGCAGCCCTGATCTCTTACAGGGGGATATGATAGTACAATTAACCCCTTCAGGTGCGGCACCTGAGGTGTTAATTGTGCTGATCACGGCCCCCTGTAAGAGATCGGATGCTGCTAGGCAGCAGGGGGCAGTCATGTACACAGTTTGTAGTATATTCTAACTAGAAGCGTCCCCATCACCATGGGAACGCCTCTGTGTTAGAATATACTGTCGGAAATGAGGTTTCACAATCGAACTCATATCCGACAGTATATTCTAACATAGAGGCGTTCCCATGGTGATGGGGACGCTTCAAGTTAAAATATACCATCGGATTGGAGAAAACTCTGATCCGATGGTATAAAAGGGACTCCAGACTTTACATTGAAAGTCAATAGGGATGGATCAGTTTGAAATGGCACCATATTGTGTCAACGTCAAACGGATCCGTCCCCATTGACTTGCATTGTAATTCAGGACGGATCCGTTTGGCTCCGCATGGGCAGGCGGACACCAAAACGACTTTTTTTTCATGTCCGTGGATCCTCCAAAAATCAAGGAAGACCCACGGACGAAAAAACGGTCACGGATCACGGAAAAACGGGACCCCGTTTTGCGGACCGTGAAAATATACTGTCGTGTGCAATAAGCCTAACACTGAAAAACACTCTCCTTCTTGATTGACAGAGCCAAGTGAAATGACTATTCAGGAACCTGGCACTCTCAATCAAGAAGGTGAGGGAGGAGTCTGCAGAGAAAGCAGAAAGAGCATGGGTGCACAGAGTGATTTGGGTTTGTTCTCGGTGCAACTAACCGCTCATTTGGATATGGATTACAAATCCTTTTTCTCGAGAATGAAGCATGGGATCACTAAGTGAAAGGTATTGCTTTCATCTAATTTAGCTAGCCCTACAAGATAGGTTTAAAAGTAAATTTCCTGTTGACAGATTCCTTTATTTCAATAAGCACAAAGGATAGTAATGACTAATGTTGAGAGAATAAAGACTTTGTTTTAATCCTATACAGAGACCTGTCTCCATACAGCATTAGGCCTGGTTCACACTTCAGTGCTTGGTCAGTGATTTCCATCAGTGATAGGCCTCATGCACACGACCGTTCCTTTTTTTGCGGTTCGCAAACCGCGGATCTGCAAAAAACGGAAGCCGCCCGTGTGCCTTCCGCAATTTGCGGAACGGAACAGGCGGCCCATTGTAGAAATGCCTATTCTTGTCCGCAAAACGGACAAGAATAGGACATGTTCTATTTTTTTTGCGGGGCCACGGAATGGGGCAACGGATGCGGACAGCACACGGATTGCTGTCCGCATCTTTTGCGGCCCCATTGAAGTGAATGGGTCCACATCTGAGCCGCAAAAAAGGCTTCTCGGATGCGGACCCACACAACGGCTGTGTGCATGAGGCCATAGTGAGCTAAAACCAGAAGTGAAGCCTACACATAGATAAGGTATAATGGAAAGATTCACACCTATTCTGTGGTTTTGACCCTCACCTGGTTTTGGCTCACAAATCACTGATGGAAATCACTGACCAAACACTGAAGTGTGAACGAGGCCTTAAAATGTATTGCCTCCGTGGAGGCGAAATTTGTTAAACCCAAAGTCACATAAGAAGGTGAATGAATTTGGTATTCAGTTCTAAATCTTTAAAAATATTTCTAATTTGGAATCGGAAGTTGGGTTTGGTACCGACTGGAATCACGGTACCAAGCCCAAATTGCTAATTTAAAATCTTTTTAAAGATGTAGAACTGAAAACCAAATTCTTTCACCAAAGTCTTGTGTGACTTCGGGTGAAACAAATTTCGCCCTCACGGAGGCAATACATTTTAATGCTGTATGGAGACAGGTCTCCGTACAGCATTAAAATGAATTGTTAGAACGAATTGACTTTGTATCTATGATCCGAAGTACGATTTTCTCAACACTATTAATGACACTTGTGCAGAGTCTATTTTATAACTACTATCAGATTGTTTTGCTTTATGTTGTTAAATAATACCAATCCTTTAAAGCTAATTTGCAAAAAGAAAATATTCTTAGCTGCTGAACAGTGACATACAGTATATGCCTAAAATCTGGATGCAAGCAAGACACAATAATGCACTCAATAATACCAATCCATACCTGCAAGAAACTTTTATTTTCTAACATATTAATCACTACCGTTTCTTAAGTTGCTACAGAAAGGTAAAAAGTTCATTTCTGGCCTCTGGCAAACCATACAGCCCATGCCCTTGCTGAAGAATATGAAGCAAGTCAGCTTTTCAAAAAAGGCATCCTTTGTCAGTCATTCTGCAACAGCTAACAAGGAGGAATGAACATTTCAGGAGACCTGGTGCTCTGGGCAATGGGTTTGATCTGACTCTGGTTTTGATTAGGTGACCTAAATCTGAAAAGAAGATCAATCTTTCAGCTACCTATCTAAGCCAGTAATGAGTTGTATTGTATCATTATTCTATAACAATGATTCTTTTTTTCAAAAGTTGAAAAAGGGAAATCCCAAAAGTTTTCTTTTTTTGAGTAAGGATGATTTTTAGAATTTAAGGTTATTCAAGTAGTTTGACAACATTTAATACAGGAAAATGAATTTTGTAGCATGAGTTGCCCAATATTTGCAGTCATTTTATAAGTACATATGATCTGGGCTATTTTCAGTTCAGATATTATGTAATGCAATAATCAGTAGTACTTGTGCATTTAAGAAAGTGTGTGATAAATTGCATCTATTTAGGGAAAAGAGGCACCTTACTGCAGGAGAGGGTACAGTTGCAGTTCTTCACTCTTTCTCTATTGCATGCTGTAAGTAGGGAGGCAGAACTAAAATGGTAAGCTATCTGATTGGCTTAGAATGCTGAGAACAGCACAGGTCTGGTGGGGTCAAGGTAGAGCTTGACCGCTCATATAAAATGCTGATGGTAAAAGGCTAAACAATCACAGGTTAGGTGCACAGCATCTGGCTGCAATAATAAACACAGTAAGGGTGGGTTCACACTAGCATTAGGGATTCTGTTATGGCTTTCCGTTATAACATGGTTATAACGGAAAATAACCGAATCCATAAGACGGAAAGACTTGTATTATGACGGAATGCAAAACGGAAGCCTTTAAAAGGCATTTTGCTCTGTTTGCTCTCAGTCCTAATAGAAGTCTATGGGAATCAAAACGGATCCGTCTGGGTCCCGTTATGCAAGAAGGAAAACAAACCTGTCTTCACTCTGTCTGAAAATAAACTTGGAGAAGATTAAGATTTTCATTTTCTCTTGTCACAATCTGCTGTCATACCTGAAATATCCCTCTTCTGTATAACAGCTCTTTATAACTCTCTCCACAAGCATTTTGCGTCAAGGTAATATTTGACTCAGCTCTAACAGTGTAGTCCCAAATCCATATTTGCACCACCCTCTGTTTTCTACAATTTAAAACATTACCTGTCATGTTCCTTTCTCACACAAGAGACTATCAATTGCTAGCACGCAAAGTTTTAATATCCTAACTACTGTAACCACCATTCACTCTAAGCACAATCTGCGGCCTAGAGGTCACATGTGGCATGCAAAGCTTTCTGTGCAGCCCCCATTCATGTTGCACAAATCTTTAGAACCCTGTGAGGTAATCCAGAAAGGTTCAGATGAGGTGGCCATGCATGCATGCAGCTATCTTCATTGTAGTTTATTGGAAGCAGAGAAATTAAATACAGTACAATGAAGATAGGTACAATGAAGACTTTATCACTGAAGTTCTGTGTTCGGGTGATTTTATTACTTTCCATTATGACATGGTTATATCAGAACATAATAGCGTTTTAAGACAGAATGCAAAACAATATGGCCATGTAGGGGTTAAAAAACACCAACTCACTTCATCCACTTGATGACACTGCAGCATTCTTCTATTTTCACTGAAGGGAACTGTGATGTGCGCGATGATGTCACCCTGCTCTGCCACATGGTGATATCATCAAGGAATATCGGAGGTCCTTTGGCAGGTCCTGTTCAGTGAAGATAGAAAAAGCTGCTGTAGCATGATCAAGTGGATGAAGTGAGTTGTTTCTTTTTATAACCCCTAAATGGCCATATTGTTTTGCATTCTGTCTTAAGAGTGCTATTATATTCCACCATGTTATAATGGAAAATGAAAAAGTGAAGTTTGGGCCCCGATTGACTTCAATGGGGGCCAGAACTTGATCCCTGAACTTTGACCTGAAGTTTGGCCGAACCTGAACTTTCACAGGTTCGCTCATCCCTAGTGTCACGGCCTTTGGTGTGCGCCGTGACACGGTTGCCGTGCATGCTGTTGCCAGCGGCAAAGTGTTGTGGTTGCAGCATGTAGGTGCCTCCTCCTTTCTCCTGGGGCCTTTCCTGTCTGGTGCTAGAGGGGTTAATTATCTAGCTGGTGGGGATTTAGGTGTGTCCAGGGTGTGGCCACAAGGTGGTTGTTGTCTTGTCTAGTGGTTGTTACATGTCTGGTTTGTTAGTGTCTATAGTCCAGCATGTTTGCTAGACGTGTTCCCTGTGTGGTATGGGTCTGAAAGGGGGTGTCAGGGTTCCCCGGAGGGACAACTACAAGTCTGTATGCTGCTCTGCCTGGGGTCGCCATGCATCCTGTTTGCATGGGGGTTTCCAGGCAGTAACTGGTGTGCTGGATACCTGAGTGTATTTATTTGTACTGTATCCTGTGTGGTGTGTGGGCACCAATACTCATGTTAGGGTTCCAGTCAGTGTTTCTGCGGCAGGTAAGTGTGTTGTATGGTGTGCTTACCTGCTGATCCATTTAATGTATACAGTCTCCTCTTTTTCCTTGCAGCTAGGCCGGTGGAGACTCCTGTTCATCCGTGTCTGGGATGAACAGGTCGTCTCTGCCCTTTCTTTATTTGAGGGATTATCAGGGTGACTCAGGGTCATAGGTTTCCTGGGTTTGAGCCGCTTTACCATCCAGGTCCGCTCATACGGTGAGGAGTTAGGGACGAGGATTTAGGGTTAGGGACGAGGATTTAGGGTTAGGGACGAGGATTTAGTTTATTGTCAACTCTGTCACATGGCTCTACCACTTCTTGTGTTCTTCTAATGCCACCGTTCTTTGTTAGTACTGCCACTAGCTGTCCGTCACACAAAATAATCCAATTCTAAATTTTTATTTTAACCTTTAAATACCCTTCCAATTTTTTTATGTTTTAGATTTATTTTTTAATTTATTGATAACATCAAACATGCAACAAGACATCTCTGGCTTCACTCTTCTTTTTCATACTTCATTCCTCTTTCTAAGGGCTCATGCACACGACGATTGGATGTTTTGTGGTCTGCAAATTGTGGATCCACAGAACACGGATCCCAGCCATGTGTATTCCGTATTTTGCAGAACAGCTGGCCCCTAACAGAACGGTCCTATTTTTGTCTGTAATGCGGACAATAATAGTTCTATTTTTTTCGGCCATGCGGAAATACAATAACAGAATGCACATGGAGTCCTTTCCGTTTTTTGTGGCCTCATTGAAGTGATTGGTTCCGCATACGGGCCGCAACAAAAAACGGAACTGACACAGAAAAAAAATATGTTCACGTGCATGAGCCTTAACACTCTGATTTCCTTCAAATTGAAATTCACTTTTTCCAGCAAGCATACAATTAGGCCTGAAGATTCCCTCAACCTATGTTTCTACCTGATGTGTTAAGAGCTGCTCACTTGCCTAAGTGTGTGCATTTATTTCTTATAGGGTGGGAATTTGTGTGGCTTCTACCTACTGTATATTGTAAATCTGTACTTGATTGTATCACACTATGGCAGACATATCAATCTTACTGTGCCTGGAAAATGTCTTGATCTGTGCCAGAATTTGTGGCACACACTTGCTGTGTCAAATGTATGAAGCCAGAATTTTCTTTCATTTATGACATGCTAGACGTTAGTTTTTTAGATAACTTGTGCACCAACTTTTTCCTTTGTCCTAGTTTGCACCTTGTTTTGTCACAGTCTTAGATGGTTTTTGGCACGTTTTAGACAAAAACTATGCCAGATTTGTGGTGATATTAAAAGCGGTTTAACATTCTGGATAGTACACAGCCCAGTGGCGCATTGCAGTGCAAATAGGGATATTTGTGGCATATTGTGTTGTAAATAGGGATCTTTGTGACTCATTGTGTCACATGTTTGCTTTACCACTTTCTAATACATCACAGATTTAGACACATTTAACAATCAAACTCAGAAATATGGCACAAACTGAAAATGGTCTAGGTGCAATATAGTGCCGCAGAAAAACATATATTAAAGGCGTTGTCTGATATCAGCAAATAGCATTTATCATGTAGAGAAAGTTAACACAAGGCACTTACTAATGTATTGAGATTGTCAATATTGCCTCCTTTACAAGCCTGATTTATTTTTACATTATATTATATACTACTTGTTTCCATGGTTTATGACCACCCTGCCAGGGCTTTTTCCTGTAGTGTGCAAGCATGGCCACCACAGCTGGATTGCAGGGTGGTCATAACCATGGAAACGAGCAGTGTATAATGTGATGGGAAAATGAATCAAACCAAAAAAGGAAGCAATATGGACAATCACAGTACATTAGTAAGTGTCTTGTATTAAGTTTGTCTACATGATAAATGCCATTTGCTAAAGTGGTGCAACCCCTTTAATATCCAGTGTCTTTGCCCACTGTTTGGTAACTGATAATGTGTCTAACCTCAATATTATGCTATGTAAAACTGAAGATAATGACTCTATACAAATAAATAATAATAGTTACAAAATGATATGCTGATTTATATACCTTATATTACCTTCAGATGAGCCTATTTTATATAGAGCTACAAATCACCTAGACATAGAATTAAAGAGTACTTATCACTTTCCTCACATGTCTGCTTTAGTAACTACTTGCGTTCCACATAAAATAACAATTCTGTAGCAATAGTTAATATAACATTCACTTTAAGGGACCCCTGTCATTAAAAAAATATGTTAATCGGTTGGTTGGGGTCTGCTGAGACTCCCATTGATTAGTGGAATGAAAATGTAGCAGTGATCAGCTGTATGCTGTGCCGCCTACGTTCTGGTGAACTTTATACAGTATGGGAAAGCCAAGCAGAAAAGTGTGCAGGCTCATATAAAGTCTATGGTCCATATACCAGTAGCCCTACCAGTTATTTTACATTCAGGCATATTTATTTCCAGAACTTTAAATGGCTGGTCTGACTTTTATGCCATATCCACAGGAGGTAATACCTGCATCTATCAAACTGGGTAAGATACACCATATGTTTTCATCTCATACATCCACAGTTTACCAAAAAAAGGTGCTAACTGCAATCATATTAGGATGAAGTATATAACAACTAATATAGTGTACTGTAATTGTAGGTTTTCCATAACCTGCATTTATGTATTACTATTCTAGCATTATTTCTGTGGCAGGTAGTTAGTATTCGCTTCACATATCTGATGATATCAAAAGCCTTCAAGCATGTTCTTCAAAATGACTCTCAAATTGCATGCTTACTGCATATTGTATCACTACTACATAGACAGAAATCATTAAAGAGCTTTTTCTTTCATGGCAATTCTTGTCAGGATGTAGAAACCTGAAATATTGATCAACAGCTTCTTTCTTCAGAGCATGAAGTAAATGATGGATCAATCTGTGTATGCATATATACCTAATGCCATAGGTGAAGGATAAATGTGCTCATGAGACAGCTATCCATCAAGAAAGGGCTGGAATCTTACCTGCTGACATAACTGAACTTATTCAACTAATGGTGCAAATAATGACTGAATTTGGATTTTCTCATCTCTAGTGATAAATATGAGCATGATGATGTAATATAAGATCACTTAGCAATTAACAGGGAGGACATAAGTCATGTCCATGCAGAATTGCCTTCCTGCACCATGTGACATAAGGAAACCTTTGCTTTTATGATCTACAATTCAAAAGTTTGCTTTGGCTATCCATCTTTAACCCCTTACTTACTATCCACTGGATATTCATATATCACTGGGCAGTAGGACATCAGAGATGACTTACTGCCTTTAACAAAGTCAGGGAAAGATAATCAAATTATCTTCCCTTTGAAAAGGAAAGAAATTTAAGCAAAATGAAGCCTATGATGCCAGCAGATGTAAGATGTGCTGTTTTGCATATATTTTTCCCAGAAACCCAGAAGAGCATTGCCTGGATCACAATACTCCTCACGCATACTCAGCACTTTCCATAAGGTGAAATACTACCCCAATCAAGGCCACTCAGGCAGCTAAGCTACTTCTCTCTGCTCAGCTCTGATAACGGGCAGTCACGCAGAAAGTGCTGTTTGCTGGTTTGAAACACTCAGTGTCTCCTTTCCTTTTGGAAGAAGGACCAGTTTCCCTGTCTCTTTTCCAGAGTTGGAAACAAAGGTGAACACATTTAGTTTTCTTTCTTTTGCATGTCTCTCTTTCATAGGAGCGCTACGAGTTTCTCTCTCTGATTTGTCTAAAACAAATTTTGAGAAATTCCGAGTGAATTCCAAGTCAATTTGCTAATCTCTGATTATGACATGCTAGACGTTAGCATCACTGAGTTCAGTCGTTTAAGATTTAACAGCATTTTAATTGTTTGTCTTTCCCATTATAGGCTGCTTCATAAATTTGAGAATTAGGTTATGCTTCTCCTGACCTATGTATACACCTTCACCAAAATGCTAAGTGAATTTAGTGAATTAACTCTAAAGGTATTCAAAGGAAAGTTATTGAATGGTATGGGAAAGTAACACTACTTGAATTTCACTGGCAGGTACCAAGACAGCTAAAACATATATTTCAATAGATAATAGGTCGGCACTACGTTTCTTTTGAAGTTGCGGTGCACGTGTCAATGGATTGGCGTCCGATGAAACAATGTAGCAAAAAGACCGGCACTTCGCAGAATTTCAATCAGGAATTCGATTTATTGGTCACATATTATTTCATAGTGACGCGTTTCAGCACCAGTGTGCTTTCTATCAGACTATAGTCTGAAGAAAGCACACTGGTGCTGAAACGCGTCACTATGAAATAATATGTGACCAATAAATTGAATTCCTGATTGAAATTCTGCGAAGTGCCGGTCTTTTTGCTACATAGCTAAAACATATATGTGACTGCCAACTTACAGTATCACAGCTTCAGGGACCTGGAAGATTGTGACTTGGTTATTATAAAGAGGTTAACATAAGCAAAACTAAAGCCCTTCTACATGAGCTGATAAGCAGACGACAGAATGTCCTTGTAAACCTTCATTCTCGATCACTGCCATATGTAAACATGCCCAATGTTCATCCAACAAACGACCTTGTTTGTCGGTTGATCACATCTTTTATGTTGGCATAAAAATCATTTTCAACAGAACATCTCCCCATCTACACAGGGGATGTGCTACTAGCAAATGCATACCAAATGGGGATGAGACAATGAGCAATCATATTAATAATCTTTTCCCCCATACACATTGAATGTTAACAATGATTGCGCCATCATTATCAATCAGTTTTGTCTTTAGTTGCAAATTCAAAGAAGTAATATAAACCACACTGAACAAATAATCAGATAATTAAAGCCCCATACAAGAAATTAAGTTATCACCTTAACCCCTTATGACCGGGCTCATTTTCACCTTAACCACTTCCCATCTGGGCCCTTTGCCCCCTTCCTGACCAGGCCAAATTTTGCAAAACTGACATATCTCACTTTATGTGGTAATAACTTTGGAACACCTTTATTTATCCAAGTCATTCAGAGATTGTTTTCTCGTGACACATTTTACTTCATGATAGTCATAAATTTGAGTCAAAATATTTCACCTTTATTTATGAAAAAATCCCAAATTTACCCCAAAATATGAAGAATTTGCAATTTTCTAAATTTCAATTTCTCTGCTTTCAAAACAGAAAGTGATACCTCATAAAATAGTTATTATTTAACATTTCCCATATGTCTACTTTATGTTGGCATCATTTTGGAAATGTCATTTTATTTTTTTAGGACGTTAGAAGGCTTAGAAGTTTAGAAGCAATTCTTAAAATTTTTAAGAAAATTGCCAAAACCCACTTTATAAGGACCAGTTCAGGTCTGAAGTCACTTTGTGGGGCCTACATAGTGGATACCCCCATAAATGACCCCATTGTAGAAACTACACCCCTCAAGGTATTCAAAACTGATTTTACAAACTTTGTTAACCCTTTAGGCGTTCCACAAGAATTAAAGGAAAATGGAGATCAAATTTTTAAATTTCACTTTTTTGGCAGATTTTCCATTTTAATCAATTTTTTTCTTTAACACATCGATGGTTAACAGCCAAACAAAACTCAATATTTATTACCCAGATTCTGCGGTTTACAGAAACACCCCACATGTGGTCGTAAACTGCTGTATGGGCACACGGCAGGGCGCAGAAGGAAAGGAACTCCACATGGTTTTTAGATGCCATGTCCCATTTGAAGCCCCCTGATGCACCCTTACAGTAGAAACTCCCAAGAAGTGACCCCATTTTAGAAACTAGGGGATAAGGTTCCAGTTTTATTAGTACTATTTTTGGGTACATATGATTTTTTGATCATTCATTATAACACTTTATGGGGCAAGGTGACCAAAAAATTGGTTGTTTTAGCACAGTTTCTATTTATTTATTTTTACAGCGTTCACCTGAGGGGTTCAGTCAAGTGACATTTTTATAGAGCAGATTGTTACGGACGTGGCGATACCTAATATGTATACTTTTTCTCATTTATTAAAGTTTTACACAATAATAGCATTTTTGAAACCAAAAAATTATGTTTTAATGTGTCCATGTTCTGAGAGCTATAGTTTTTTTATTTTTTGAGAGATTTTCTTATGTAGGGGCTCATTTTTTGCGGGATGAGGTGACGGTTTTATTGGTACTATTTTGTGGGACATACGCGTTTTTGATCACTTGGTGTTGCACCTTTTGTGATGCAAGGTGACAAAAATTGCTTGTTTTGACACAGTTTTTTTTATTTATTTTTTACGGTGTTCACCCGAGGGGTTAGGTCATGTGATATTTTTATAGAGCTGTTTTTTACGGACGCGGCAATACCTAATATGTATACTTTTTTTATTTGTTTCACTTCAACACAATAATAGCATTTTTGAAACCAAAAAAATGATGTTTTAGTGTCTCCATGTTCTAAGAGCTATAGTTTTTTTATTTTTTGAGAGATTTTCTTATGTAGGGGCTCATTTTTTGCGGGATGAGGTGACGGTTTTATTGGTACCATTTTGTGGGACATACGCGTTTTTGATCACTTGGTGTTGCACCTTTTGTGATGCAAGGTGACAAAAATTGCTTGTTTTGACACAGTTTTTTTTATTTATTTTTTACGGTGTTCACCCGAGGGGTTAGGTCATGTGATATTTTTATAGAGCTGGTTTTTACGGACGCGGCAATACTAAATATGTCTATTTTATTTTATTTTTTCTATTTTTAATTTTTTTTTTTTATTCCTTACTTGGGATTTTTTTTTTTTTTTACATGTGAACCTTTTTTTTATTTTATTTTTTCAACACTTTATTTTATTTTTATTTTATTTTACACTTTTCGTCCCCCATAAGGTCATACAAGACCTCTGGGGGACATTTACTTCACTTTTTTTTTTTTTTTTCACTGTTGATTTCTCCTGTAACTGGGGCTGACATAGTAGCCCCAGTTACAGTGGAAATGCACCCCTATAGAGGCTGTACAGCAGCAATCCTGCGCTGTACAGCCTCACAGCAGGGCTGATCGAGGTCTCTGAGAGACCTCACACAGCCCCTGCACTCTCCGGTCCCGGCGGTCACATGACCGCCGGGCCGGAACAGGAAGCGCACAGCGCTTCCTGCTCTGCAGACACACGATTAGCGTGCTGCAGACACACGTTTTAAAACGTGCTGTCAGAAATAGACGTCCACCCATAGGACGTTTATATCCTATGGGCGGACGTGAGGCGGTTAAGGACCGGGCCATTTTTTGCAAATCTGACCAGTGTCACTTTATGCATGAATAACTTTAAAACTCTTTGACTTATCCAGGCCATTCTGAGATTGTTTTTTCGTCACATATTGTACTTCATGACACTGGTAAAATGGAGTAAAAAAAAATATTTTTATTTATAAAAAAATACTAAATTTACCAAAAATTTGCAAAAGTTAGCAAATTTCCAGGTTTCAATTTCTCTACTTCTATAATACATAGTAATACCTCCAAAAATAGTTTTTACTTTATATTCCCCATATGTCTACTTCATGTTTGGATCATTTTGGGAACCTGAGTGTGTTTTTTTTGTACTGTATCCTGTGTGGTGTGTGGGCACCAATACTCATGTTAGGGTTCCAGTAAGTGTTTCTGCGGCAGGTAAGTGTGTTGTATGGTGTGCTAACCTGCTGATCCATTTAATCTATACAGTCTCCTCTTTTTTCTTGCAGCTAAGCCGGTGGGGACTCCTGTTTATCCGTGTCTGGGATGAACAGGTCGTCTCTGCCCTTTCTTTATTTGAGGGATTATCAGGGCGACTCAGGGTCATAGGTTTCCTGGGACCATTTTTTGGGGATGTTACAAGGCTTAGAAGTTTAGAAGCAAATCTTGACATTTTTCAGAAATTTTCAAAAACCCACTTTTTAGGGGGCGTGGCCACGCAGCCGAGGAGTATGGCCGCTTGATCACAGAGCTCCCGCTCCAGAAAAGCGTTCCAGTCTAGCAGAACCCGCTTTTTGCTCTTTAATCTCGACCCTCGGTGCCTGCCGGTACCGGAACCTTCCCTGAAGATGACCAGGGGAAAACGGAGCATGAAGAAGCAAGGCAAGCTAGAATTTTTCTTTGGCCAAGATCGGGACAAAGATGGCGCCGGCACACGGGACCTGCATGCAGAGCCTACCTCCAGTCCGACATCCTCCGCAAGTTCCTGCTCTCCCCGAGCCTCAGACGATGGAAGCTCGCAACGACAGAGCCCTCGAGGTTCCCCGCAGCATACCCAGTCAGGTGAGAATGTGAACAATATAAGAGGGGACAAGACGGGGCGCAGTAGTGTGTCTCCAGGCAACCCTGCTGCGCAACGGTCCCCTACTACAAGTCCGGCGAAGCAGAGGCCTAGGCTACAAGGCCCTGTGGCAGAAGAACATGATGCCTGTGAAGGCCAGGGCCTGGAAGATAATGGCACCTTGACAGAGGTGCTTCGCAAATTCCCTACGGACGATAAACCTGCATCCAGCATCTTACTAAAAGACATGCTTCTGGCCTTTAACCACTCGGTCACCACCCATTTGTCGCAGCTAATCGTGCCTATTCAAACATCTGTCACTGAACTAGACAACAGAGTTCAGCATGTTGAACAAAAGATGGGCGAATTCGCTGAGTCACATAACAGCTTGATAGACTCTCACGATGCCCAGTCGGAGGAAATTACATACCTTCAAGCAAAGGTGGCAGACCTAGAGGACCGGTCCCGCAGAAACAATTTGAAACTGCGTGGAGTGCCAGAGACGGTCCTGGCCACGGACCTACAGGCCTACATCAAAGGGCTGATTAAACTTCTTTTCCCTGCCTGCACCGAGCAAGAGCTCATCATTGATCGGGCCCACAGGATTGCTAAGCCAAAGCACTTACCTGACGATACGCCACGGGATGTTTTGGCCCGCTTGCATTTCTACCGTGCTAAAGAGGACACCCTGGCGGCTGCAAGGAAAATGGACGCCTTGCCGGCCCCGTACCAGCAAGTGAAGCTTTTCGCTGATCTATCTATAGCCACCCTGCAATTACGCCGTACTCTAGCTCCCATTACCCTAGCATTGAGATCTCACTCCATTCCCTACCGTTGGGGTTATCCTGTAAAATTGCAAGTTCAGAGAAATGGAGACGTGGTAGTTATACGCTCGGTGGAGGAGGGGAAAGCTGTGTTAGCCACTTGGAATATCAAGGCGGCTGAGGTCCCTCCTGCGAAACAGCACCAATATCTACCAGAAGATGGAGAGTGGCATCGAGTAGAAAGACGCCGTCAGAAGAAAAACAGATGAAGGGTTCTTTCATATACTTTGCATTCAGCAGGAGCGGGGATTTGTTCTACCCTCTTTGATCCTCCTTGTGGTAGGCATGACTGTTTCCCCCTCACGAAGATCACAAGGGGTTTTGCATTCTAACCCTTGTGCTACTCCATTACTGCCCCAATACTTGGGCAGCCAGTTCTGGTTCTCTATGTTTATGTTCACAGTTATCTATCTGTACTTTTCCTTTGAGCCGTGTCCCAATTTCACCATGCATCTGATTGTTATGCAATGTGTTAATGTGTGCCTCCCTCTGCATCATCTGAGCGATTTTCCATATACAGCTCTACACCTAATACGATGGTATTGACAGTAGGTTCCTTAAATGTCAGGGGCTTAAATAGTCCATTCAAGAGGCGGATGATGTGGAGGGAAGCCCTTTCGGTCAAATGTGATGTTTTTTGTGCACAAGAGACACATATAGTGAAGGCAGATGTTGGGAGGTTAAAGCATCCAACTTTTACGACCTTGATTCATTCCCACAGTATAGGCAAAAAGAGGGGAGTGCTTTTAGCAATACGGAACTCAGTGGCACACACGGAGAAGATCACAGTAGTAGATTCAGGGGGACGTTATGTCATACATGTGTGTTCTATAAATAATGTCACTTACACTCTAGTAGGGGTGTACGCCGCGAATGTACGGCCTATGCGGTTTCTAAACAAGCTCTTTAAAAAAGTACAGTCCCTGCGGGAGGGTAGAGTTATCATTTGTGGGGATTTTAATTTAGTCCCTGACCTGTCCCAAGACTCCTCCTCCCTCACGTGAACTTGCCCCATTGCTCTTGCACTGTCACTACTGGCTAACTCCCTGTATGACGTATGGCGCATTCATCATGCCTCTGAGAAGGATTTCTCATATTACTCACCTGAACATCAAACCTACTCCCGTATTGACCTGATTCTAGTAGGCAGGGCTTCCCTAACTGCTTCCGTATGGTCCTCTATAGGGACAATTTTCTTGGTCGGATCACGCTCCAGTGTCCTTGGAATTGATGATGATGAGGAGAACGAGGATGACAGCATGAAAGTGGGGTCATCCTCGTCCTCACTGGGGCTCTCGGAGTCGGAGAGCAGCTGGGTGTATGCTTCCTCGGCCTAGAACTAGGGATGTCGTGAACATAAAATTTTCCGTTCGCGAACGCGTGAACGCAAATTTCCGCAAATGTTCGTGAACGTGCGAACTGGGCGAACCGCCATAGACTTCAATAGACAGGCGAATTTTAAAACCCACAGGGACTCTTTCTGGCCACAATAGTGATGGAAAAGTTGTTTCAAGGGGACTAACACCTGGACTGTGGCATGCCGGAGGAAGATCCATGGCAAAACTCCCATGGAAAATTACGTAGTTGATGCTGAGTGTGGTAAGTTGAATTCGCATTGCGATTTAATATAACCTGCATTAATCGCAATGCGATTACAACTTAGATCTGAGTTCCTAATGGTTGTATTGCTAGAATTGACGAATATAGCACTATAGTCTCAATCTTTGTTATATTCTAGCAATACTTCCATTAGGAACCCAGCTCTAAGTTGAATTCGAAATGCGATTAATATAACCTGCATTAATCGCATTAAGATTACAACTTAGATCTGAGTTCCTAATGGTTGTATGGCTAGAATTGACGAATATAACGAATATAGCACTATATTCTCAATCTTTGTTATATTCTAGCAATACAACCATTAGGAACCCAGCTCTAAGTTGAATTCGAAATGCGATTAATATAACCTGTATTAATCGCATTGCGATTACAAGTTAGTCAAATTTGTGACACTGCAGCTTCGGAATGAATCGAAGATGGATGGTGTCCTTGCTTTTTGATAGGAGTTGGGAGGGTCTGGGAGGGAGGGTATGCTGATTGGCTGGAATGTGTCTGCTGACTGTGAGGTACAGGGTCAAAGTTTACTCAATGATGACGAATAGGGGGCGGACCGAACATCGCATATGTTCGCCCACCGCAGCGAACGCGAACAAGCAATGTTCGCCAGCGAATTGTTCAGGACATCTCTACCTAGAACATCCATCGGGCCATCTTAGAACGCTAAAGGGGAGTGCGTGTGTGTAAAACTTTATTTAGTGTGTGTGGGGGGGACGGTCTGTTTTGAAATATACCCTAGCCTAACAGAATCCCCGAAAAATTGCTCACGCCCCAAAAACTCGCTGATCAGCGGTACCAAGCTGATTAGCGGTGGGGTGGGCGATGCGCTAACAGTGGCCGGGCGCTCTTTTACGGCTAAGAGTGCCGGCCACAGTCAGCGCACCAACAAAAAGAAAAAAAATGGGC
Organism: Bufo bufo; assembly: GCF_905171765.1. Taxonomy (NCBI): domain Eukaryota; kingdom Metazoa; phylum Chordata; class Amphibia; order Anura; family Bufonidae; genus Bufo; species Bufo bufo. Next base: position 314,271,061 of record NC_053392.1, read on the forward strand.
TTGCGCCCCAAAATATGTAGGGGGGGGGGCAGCTGCAGCACCCCTGGGGGGACAGGGGTCGCACAGGGTGCTGTGGACCCCAGACACCCTCAGATCACACAAAAAAAACTTTTTTTTTTTCCACTATCCCTGCCTTACCTAAGGTGGTGGTGATCACTCCTATTCTGGGTCATCGGGTCACCAGAGACCCGAATAACCCGGAAATACTGCGATTGCCGATACGGGGGGTCACAGGACCTCCCTCGGCATTGTCACAGGGTGCCTTCTGAATGATTTCAACAGGCACACCGTTCCGATCACCGCCCGCCGCGCAGCGGTGATCGGAGATACATAGGGTGTACCTGTACGCCCTGTCTCCCTAAGGACTCGGACATCAGGGCATACAGGTACGCCCTGTGTCCGTAAGAGGTTAAAGAGGCTCTGTCACCAGAATCAACCCTATTAGACCATACATACTGCCTGGTAGGGCTCATTATGCTGATTATGTATGATAAATAGCTGCAGAGATATCTCAGTTTTTATTCATATGAAAATAAAAAATTTGAGCACTCAAAAGGCGGGGCTGAATATTCTGAGCGGAGGAAAGCAGACTGTCAGTAAGATAATTTGGTTTGCAGATCTGTCAAGAGGCAGTGAATCTGGCAAGTCTCCTCATCAGCTACTCCAGAACACGCCCAAACTTTCTCCTGCTTGTATTTGCTGGGAGAGCTGGAACATGCCTAACCACAGTGGACTAGCGAGACCCCTAGTGGTCATATCTTTGCAGCTTATGTTTGGGTGGATGACGACAAATAATTGCAATCAAGTGATTTACAGATCTGATAATTAGACTCCTTCCTAAGAAATAAGAATACATTATTATATTGTACAGTGACTGTTTCAAGACAACAAAAAAAAATAAAAAACTCAGTCACCTGGAAATAGATGAAGATACAGTAAATTAGTGCCCCCTTTACTATAGTGCTGCCCATGTACTCTTAATAAAATAAAAAAGGTCTACTTACATCACACACCACTTGAATTTGTCTCTGATATAGAGCTCTATAAAATATAAAATATAAATTTTATTAAAAGACTGAAAGGGGTTTTGAACCCATGAACACTACATGCCAAGCAAGTGTCTTACCACTGAGCTATAGCTTTAGACACCAAAGGTGGGGATTGTTTTGATCTATGAGATGTAGTATACCAAAAAACACAGTAAACCTAAAATTGTTTGTGACACTGACAAGTGAAGGAAGTCAGATATCAGCGTCACACATCATTTAAATTTGCCTCTTATCTAGGGCTTAATAAAATGTAAACATTTTTTAGCTGCTTAAAGGGGTTTTGAACACAGAAGCACTGGGTATTAGGTAATTGCTTTACCACTGAGCTATCAGCTATGCACTCATAAAACACTATAATGTATTAGCTTACAGCATTTTAGGCACAGAGCTATAAGCTGAGCAATAGACGTACTTTGGTTGTGTGATTTCGCATACAAATACATAGTATATCTATAACTCATTCTAACTTTGACCATGACCTATGAAGAGCATAAGTCAAACTCAGATGTCAGACTCAGATGTGAGAGTCAGGTGTCAGGGTCAGGTGTCAGGGTCAGGCGTCAGAGTCAGAGTCAGAGTCAGGTGTCAGGGTCAAGTGTCAGAGTCAGGTGTTAAAGTCAGGTGTCGGTGTCAGGTGTCCCATTGGCATTATTTTGATACTTGACTATGATATCTGACCATGTCCTAAAATGAACACTGTATAGGCAAGATCAGCTGCTGAAACGTCATTATTGTAGGAACTTTATAGATGAGACTTTGATTGGAACAAAACATCACGATCCTTGCCCCATGTAATCATGCTAGGTCAGTCAACAATGAGCAAATTATGGTTTGTCCGGTCAGTGGTGGTCTCATCTTTTATGTAGTACCTAAAGTCATCATTAGACAGCAGTGTCTCAACCTGTGTAAACAGGCGATGTGCTGCTGACTAATGAAATCTGAAATTACTATTCATTCATCCCCATACAGATAATTGCCACATGTAAGTACACGTATCAGATGCTGACCAGCATGCTGTTATTGCTGATAAACACTCTTTACTGGGCAGACCTTAACAACTGCCCAGCCTTGCCTCGCTTGCAGCATCTCTCTCTCTCTGGAAAGAATACCTGGCCAGCCTCACAGAGGGAGATATGTTTTAACACAATTACATGACAGGGATTATGCAGGGATGTATCACACTGAATATAACATCTAGAAGATAATCTACAAAGCAACAAAAGTCTTTATAGATAATTAGCAAGTGAGTAATGTCAGTTGCTAACTGTCTTTGAACATTGTCTCTATGGTGTTCTGAAGATGACAGAACCCCACCCCTAAATAATAAGTTGTTCACCATATTACATAATTCATGTAGGCAAAAGTCACTGAAGTATTATAAATAGAGATTACCAAAGTTAGGAAAAATTTGATTCAGCTGCTTCCCCGAATTTCATAAAAAAATTTGATTTGTGATGAAGAAGTGCATTTTTTTTATGTAGTGGCGCATTAACGGGGAGCTTTTTTTAAGTAAAAATAGATTTGTTACCACAAAGCTCAAGGAAATTCAGCTTTGCGGCAAAACAAATTTGTCCTGAAATTCGAATCAAAATCGATTTGTTTGACTTCAATTCACTCAACACTAATTATTAAGTATGCAGTATGCGAGGGTTTCAAGGTTAAATGGGGTTTCGCCTTTTTGATCCTTATAAATTTACTTTTGATCTGTTAGGAGAAAACTCCTGTAACAGAAAACAAGGGAATTTAAAAGTAAAAGCACATACAACTCACCAGTCAATGCTGTAAACAAGCATACTTCCATTCACTGTGAAAAAGCACAATATATCATAATGAATTAAAACAGAAAGTATTTTAGGAAGTTTAACAACTTTTATGTTATTCATTATTTACAAAAGACTGGAGGATCCCTTTAACAGAGAAAAGAAACTTGGAATATATATAGAGTGTTATTTTCATAAATCCTGTGACAGAAACCAGGGTCAGGTGCAGACAGAACTTGCTTTCCTAATTTGGGAATGGATATCATTATATGCATCTACTATACTTCAAATGTGTGCTTCCGATATACATTAGAGCTACACTTCTCTAGGTTCATCACTGTACATTGTATCTGTAATCATAATCAGGGCTGCTTTGTTTTTGTATAATGGGTTGTGCAGGCAGAAATATACAAGATCAGCAGTATTGTTCAGACAATCTTAAATAATGGCGAAACTAAAAATAAATTGATATAAAATGTTGGATTTCTCTTGAATAAGTATGAAAAATAGAATTGCTCCAGAATTGCTTCTCCAAACTAATCTTTTCTGTAATATATGTTTAGACATTGAAAGCTGCCATTTATGACTTGTGCACTCCATGTTGTTTCTTTTGAAAATCTAAAAGCACTTATAGTGGTGATGAGGGGGATAATGGAATACATTTTCTGAATATGAAAGAGTAAAGCTAAAGTTAAATCCTGAGAGCTAAAAATCTAAAGAAAACTTTTGTGCTTTGTGTTTTTCATTAAACCAAATGTCCATGGATCAAAACTTGATTGATGTAATTGTGGTAAATAAATAATCACATTTCTAATTAATTCTGTCAAGCTGACATGTACACAGAATACAGTTTCATCTGTAGGTATCTAATTAAGTTCCTTTATTAACATGCATGTCCAGCTCATGAGAAAGTTATATTTCTGTAGATGGAAGAAGAATGAGTGGCTGCTTTCCAAGTATGGTGAATATAACAATAAAATAAATAAATAAATAAACAAATAAATAAAATAAACAATAAAATGCAACCACCCACAATCAACTAGTAAAGAAGTAGCACTGTGATGGAAGTGGAAGTAAAGAGCTGCATTTATATGCAGTGCTCACCTCCACTGTGTGGGGATAAGCAAGCACTACCACCATTGCTTCCTTACAGATTAATTGTTCCTGGGTAGCAGAACACAGCACAATCTGTTTTTCAGAAACAATTATTTAAAGTGGTTATCCAATAGTAGAAATACATCCCCCCCCCCCTAATGCCCGGGCCACTCCTATAGACGATACTTACCAGGTTCCCGTCACTCACGTCCCTCCGGATCTCTGCATCTCGTGCAAAGGTTTTGATCCATGCGATGGGGGCAGCAGCCAATAGCAGGCCTCTTCAGTGTCCAGCCTCCCAAGCAATGCAGGTGATGCAAAGGTGGACGTACAGCGGTCTGGAAAGAGGGTCCCGGGGACCAGGTAAGTATCGTCTATAGGAGGGGAACAGGCATTGTGGGGAGGTATTTCTACTATTGGATAACCCCTTTAATGTGCTTCACAAAAGATAATTTCACACCAAAGTGTTTCACTTGTTCACTGGGTGATTGACAACACGTTTACATGGGCCAATTATCAGGAACGAGTGTTCATAGAAACATTTGTTCCTAATAATCAGTAGTAAATTAGGTCATGAAAATTCAGATTAAGTTACCATGGTACAGGTGTGTGCTTCCAAAAGGCCGAACTCATCCACCTCTCCATCATCTCCATTGAGGAGCTGAAATGTTGCGTGTGAACATGGGAAAATAAATCCACATTGGTTTCACTGTATTTATTGGAGTGCTACTGCTTCTTCATGATTGCAGTAGCAAGCACCAGACTGCATGGATATTGTTCTGCTTCGCGTTATTGAACTGTTGTATAACACTAGTCAGACAGCTTAACAATAATTCAGAAGTCAAGAAACGTGAGACATCAGATCTGTATGTATTCTCTTTTCTGAATAACTTTGTAAAACTACAATATAAACATAAACAAAACATATGTGTCAGTACATTACATATAATACAGCAGCCTCACTCCATCAGTGAGAGTACTCACAGACAATTCCATCATTAGTCCAGGAATAGATCAAGAGCTCCTCTGCATGCAGCCTGCCACATCCAGGAGCAGTGATGAAATGGAGGAAATACAGTTCCAGGTTAAAGGTTACTGCCTCTGACAATACACTTCCTGTAAAGTTCTGGCGAAGTAGAAACTAACTTTGACCACTAGATGGCAGCAACGTCAAACATAACATTTCAGTATAATCTTTACAGCACATTACATCCATTTATTATGCACAAAATGAGCAGAACAGATATAGCAATCAGCTTCATTGTCTCTGGTTTATTTCCATTTTGCAGATAAACAGTGGCTATGCTTTGGATAAGAATGCCAGCAAGGTGCTAAATCATCAAGACGTAACCTGAATGTTGTACTAATGGTGCACTGTATCACCAATCATCTGGTGTAGTATACTCTCAACTGATAGTTATCTCAGTCATTCTCTCAAGAGAATAAAATTGTCACGGATGTTCTTGTGACAGGTGCCAGGAGATCAGTGAGACTGGCAACACGTGGCTTGATCTGACAGATTCCTTGTGGATCTATTCATGTCTGCGTTGTTTCTGGTAATGGCCACACCCCTTGCCTCAGGTGTTGCTTATGTGGTCATTTAACCTTCCCTATTAATTGTGGCTTCTCCCACCATGCTGTGCAGTTTATAACTTCAGTTTCGTTGTGGATTGCTGGTTTTTGGATCTCAGCGGAGTTCCTGTGCTTCCATAGCCATTTGAAGTTGAGTCTCTCCTTCCCCTGTCGTTTATTTTGGGGTTTTCTTGTGTTGTTCTTTTCCCTGCCATTTGTGTTTAGGCCTGAGGGATACTCCTGTTCATCCTACCATTTGGAGGAACAGGTTGTCTCTTGTCCTGACATTAGTACCAGCGTCCTACAGGGTGAGTTAGGACTTTAGGTTCCTGTGTATGAACTCACCTACCTGTGGGGTCAGTTCATACCTACAGTCAGTCAGGACTTTGATTAGGGTTTCTATAGGAGGTGACCTGCTCCTTTCCCTAGTTACCAGGCCTTTTCCCCTCACCCCTTTCCCTCCTATGTTCGGTGTGGGTTTCCATCCCACACCGAAGCGTGACATTATAAACCCACAAACCATCATTTTTTTTATTGTGTCAGTACAGCCATGGATTCTATCGCTGCACTCACCGAACAGCTGCAGGGGCTGTTTTTGGAGGTAGTTGACCTTCGCACGACCATCTCGCAGATCCAGAGACCATGGGCTGCTGGTCCTAGTGGTGGTTACCAGACCTGTCCTGAACCAAAAGTGGCCCTTCCAGACAGATTCTCTGGGGAAAGTGATCATTTCATTTTGTTCCAAAAGGCATGCAAATTTTATTTTTATTTTTTCGTAGGAAAGGTGTGTGTTTTTTCTGCAGACAAAAGGGACATTTTATCAATGTATGTCCATGCATTCAGCATCAAAAAGAAAAGTGGACGTCTAATTCCCATCTGACTTTTGGAGCGGTAAGAGGGGAGTCAGAGAACGTGCATTTGTCTTTGACTGGTAGTATCCTATTTCTCCTGACTGCCGAGGTGGCGCTAGAGTCCAAGACTGTGGGGATGGAGGTGTTTATCAACAGTGGGGCAGGGATAAATCTAATTGATGGTCAGTTCGTCCGTTTGCACAGGTTGTCACAAAGTGCATTAGAGAAAAACATTTCTGTTTTGGCCATTGATTCTGCATCTCTAACTGAGAAGTGTTTGTCTCAGATGGTGCATGGCATCCAATTAAGAGTGGGTGACTTTCTTCAGGAGTGATGGAAGGTCTCCCTGCTCCATTGGTTCTGGGTTTAACATGGTTAAGCAAGCATAATCCAACCATCGATTGTCTTTTTCTGTTTTAACCACTAAAACATTGCCCTCTTTTATATTAGATATTTCAATATTGTATTGCCCGCCAGAGGTTTCCTATAGGTGGACGTGTGAATCATGGAGGTGGTGGAGTCCATCTGATGGTATGGTCGCTACATCGATAACCTGTTGTTTATATGGTCTGGCGATGTGGCGACCATACCACACTTCACCCAATACCTCAATTCATGTTTGGAGACCATATTTTTTGATGTCCATCATGGAAAGGAGGAGGTTAATTTCTTGGATTTGCGCCTGAGGGGTGACTCCACCTCCATCATTCACACGTCCACCTATCGGAAACCTCTGGCGGGCAATACAATATTGCACGGATCATCTTGCCATCCACTACATACATTGCGGAATATACCGAAAGGTGAGATGATCTGTGCGAGACGGAATAGGCAGAAATAGACCAAGGAGGTGTAAAATGTGCAGCCATGAGGGCCCCTACCATAGCAAACTCAGTTAGTCCCAGTCTGTATCAGGATGGAAAGAAATCACAATCTACTGTACATGGCTGAGTACTAAAGGCAGCTACAAGTATGGTTATGGCAAATGTGTTTGCTGTGACCAAACAGTGACTGCTAAAACATTTAAATCCACTGTGAATGGTAATGAATTTGATATAAAATCTTACCTTAATTGTAATACTACATTTGCTATGTATTTGATTACCTGCACAACCTGTGAATTACAGTATGTCGGTTGCGCGACCAATGCGATAAAAGTGAGGGCACGCAGACACATATCTGACATGCCACACCATGGGAGCCGCAATGTGTCAGCAGTTAGTATGCATTTTGCGGTGGCTCATGGTGGGGACACGTCAGGTATGTGCATACAAGGAATAGAAAGGGTTAAGATGCCAGCTAGGGGAGGTGATCACAAAAGGAAACTCCTAAATAGGGAATCCTTTTGGATTTTTCAACTGAATAGCTGTCAGCCAAAAGGTTTAAACAAAAGATTGGATCAAATTTTGCAACAATGATATGATATAGCTCCCACCACACATTCTGTGTTTTTATGTATTGATATGTTTTTTTCTGTATAAGATTTTTTAAATAGAGGAGTGTTTTTGTACCTGATTGCCGGCATGTTCTCAAGTCACATGACGCCCTAATCATAGGTGCAGCTGTGTGGCTGGCTTATATGCTGGAATCATAGGTATCCTCAGTATGTCATTAGTAGGGGCAGACATCACAACAGCCCGTCCGGTAGACGAGGATTTTGTTTAACTGGATGTTTGATTTTTAACCGCTGAAATAAAGTATTGCTGCACTGTCTGCGTATTGAGCTGGATTGCCTTTCTTTCTACTGGATTTCCACTTACCCGCATCCAAGTGCGGTTGTTCCGTGCTCATAGCAGATGAAGAGCAGGTGAGAGCCGTTTCATCTTTTTTGCTAGGTACTGTAAAGTGTTACGGACTCTTCTAACATCCAATATCTTGGAAACCACAAACTCCTTGGAATCATTAACCAGTACCGGCGGCGGAGCGGACTGTGAAGGAACAACAGGTGCAACATGTCTCTTAGGCCTCATGCACACGGCCGTTGTTTTGGTCCGCATCCGAGCCGTCATTTTGGCGGCTCGGATGCAGACCCATTCACTTCAATGGGGCTGCAAAAGATGCAGACAGCACTCCATGTGCTGTCCGCATCCGTTGCTCCGTTCCGTGGCCCCGCTAAAAAAATATAACATGTCCTATTCTTGTCCGCGGTTTGCAGACAAGAATAGGCATTTTTATTAAAGGCTGTCGGTGCCATTTCGCAAATTGCGGAACGCGCACGGACACCATCCGTGTTTTGTGGATTCGCAATTTGCGGACCGCAAAACACACCACGGTCGTGTGCATGAGGCCTTAAGCAGAGATTTGTGGAAGACGTCATGTGGAAGACTCGGGCAGTTTCAACCTAAAAGATACTGGGTAATTACCTCCATAATCTCGTACGGACCTATAAAACGAGGTGCAAACTATTTGGAGGCCACCTTAAGAGACAAATTTTTACAAGATAGCCACACGTTATCCCCAACCTGAAAATCCATCCCCTTAGAATGTTTCTTATTCGCTTTGATTTTAATCTTGTTTTGAGCTTTTTCTAGGTTCGACTGAACCCGAGCCCAAACTGTGTACAGTTCTGACGAGACCTTATCTGCCTCGGGGTTAGATGAGGAGACGGATGACCTAGAATGAAAACGAGGATGGAAACCGTAATTACAAAAGAATGGGGAGACACCAGCGGAGGAATTAACACGGTTGTTTATCGCAAATTCTGCCAAAGGAAGGTACTTAACCCATAATTGTTGATCATCAAGACATATGACCTGAGAAACTGTTTAAGTGGTTCAGTCTGGCCGTTACTCTCAGGATGATAGGCAGACGAGAAAGACAATAAAATTTGGCTACTCTGACAGAAGGCTCTCCAAAATCTAGACACAAACTGGACCCCCCTATCCGATTCAATGTTTTCGGGAATACCGTGCAAACGTACAATTTGTTCTATCAATACAGCGGCCAGAGTCTTAGCATTAGGAAGCTTAGAAAGAGGAACAAAATGTACAATCTTGCTGAACCTATCGACCACTACTTAAACCCCAATTTTACCCTCTGCAGGTGGCAGGTCCGTGATGAAATCCATAGAAATATGAGACCTGGGTCTACTGGGAATGGGTAGGGGTTGCAACTCACCAGCAGGGAGAGTTCTAGGGGTTTTAGGCTTGGCACAAACCTTACAGGCCGACACATAGGACTTGAAATCCTTGACTAGGGTGGTCCACCAGTAAGACCTTGATACCAGCTCTTTAGTACTCTTGATACCAGGATGTCCACACAAAACAGAGTCATGACACTCACCCAACAGCCGTAGATGGAATTGTTCGGGGACAAACAACTTATCTGTTGGTATGGGTGACGGGGACAGATGTTGTTCTGCCTTAATAAGAGCCATAAGGTTTCTAAAAAGACATTAGCTGGCAGTATGGTTTCAGGCGGTGCGTCCGTAGGCTGAAACGCACAAAAACTCAGAGATAAGGCATCTGCCTTCATGTTCTTACTTCCTGGCCTGAAAGTGATGGAGAAATTAAAACATGTAAAAAACAATGCCCATCTGGCCTGAAGGGGATTCAACCTCTTAGCAGACTCCAGAAACATTCGATTTTTGTGATCAGTGACAACGGTGACACAATGTTTAACCCCTTCAAGAAAATGCCTCCACTCCTCAAACGCCCATTTAATGGCTAGCAATTCCCCACGTCATAATTTTCGGTGGGAGAAAATTTTCTGGAAAAGAAGGCGCAAAGCCTTAAATTGGTAAGAGTAGAGGGGCCTTGAGAGAGGACCGCCCCTACTCCGTCCTCGGAGGCATCCACCTCCACAATAAAAGGTCTCTCTTGATCTGGCTGAATCAAAACAGGAGCGCTACTGAAGGCCTTTTTAAGAGTTTCAAATGCTTTAGTAGATTCAACAGACCAGTTATCCAGGTTCGCTCCCTTTTTGGTGAGGTCGGTCAAGGGTCTAGCAATTACCGAAAAATTCTTTATAAATCTGCGGTAATAATTAGCGAACCCCAAAAAACTTTGTAAGGCCTTTAAAGACGATGGCCTTACCCAATCCATAATTGCTAATACCTTGCTAGGATCCATTTTAAAAGAGTGAGGAGTGAGAACATACCCATGATATAATATCTCTTGTACCCCAAAAATACATTTCTCCTGTTCGGCAGCTAATTGATTCTTTCTCAAAATCTCCAACACTTGTTTAACATGAAACACATGACTCTCAAGGTCAGGGGAAAAATATTAAAACATCATCAAGGTAAACAATCACAAATTTACCCAAGTATTCTCTGAAAATATCATTCATGAAATTTTGGAACACCGCTGGCGCATTGCTAAGTCCAATGTGGCCATCAGATTGCCTGTTTAAATAGGGCGCTGGTGGAGTCATGTGACGTGGCCAGCATCACATGACTCCTGAGTTCTAATACAGCCAAGCACTGAGTGAGCAGCTCGGCGCTCAGCCCCATTGCGGTTACCATGGGAACAGGCGACACCGGGCGCGCTAATGACGCGACCGCGCCCCGGCCGTCCCCGCCTCCGCACAGAACGCACTGTGACAATTGGACTGGGATCGACCCGAAAATCTGAAGGCTCTTATGCGGTTTTTGGGGATCACCAACTATTACCGAAAATGTATTAAGAACTATTCGACAGTGGTGAGACCCTTAACTGACATGACTAAGAAAGGGATGGATGTCTCAGTGTGGTCCGATTAGTCATTGCGAGCCTTTTCTGCGGTTGAGGAGTGTTTCGCTTCTGCCCCTATATTGTGAGCCGGATGTGTCACAGCCTTTCATTGTGGAAGTTGACGCGTCCGAGGTGGAGGTAGGAGCAGTCTTATCGCAGGGCCCGTCACCTGGTAAATGGCCCCCATGTGCATTTTTCTCTAAAAAACTCTTTGCCGCAGAGAGAAATTACAATGTGGGTAACAGAGAGTTGCTGGCCATTAAGTTAACTTTTAATGAGTGGCAACATTGGTTGGAAGGGGTGATTCATCTGATCACGGTGTTCACAGATCACAATAATCTGGCTTACCTGGAATCGGCTAAACAACTGAACCCGAGGCAGGCCAGATGGTCTTTGTTATTCACCAGATTCAATTTCATTGTCACTTATCATCCTGGGGTTAAGAAAGTCAAAGCAGATGCCTTGTCACGTAGTTTTCCTGGAGGTAGTGATTTTGAAAATCCAAGTCCGATACTATCGGAGGGGGTGGTGATATCCACTCTACACCCTGACCTAGAGGTGAAGGTGTTAATTAGAGGCTCAGGGAGACGCACCGGATTCTTGTCCCTCTGGGAAATTGTTCCATCTGAATTGCGTCACAAGGTCCACTGCTGACCTCGTTTCTCGTAGATTTTGGTGACCGGGGTTGCGTAAGTGTGTTGAGGACTATGTGTCAGCTTCTATCACTTGCGGACAAGCTAAGGTGACACATACTCGGCCTTCCAGATCTCTACTTCCGTTGCCCATCCTGTCCAGACCATGGACTCATTTATCCATGGATTTTATCACTGTTCTACCTAATTCTTCAGAAAAGACAGTGATGATTCTGGTGGTAGTTGATCGCTTTAGTAAAATGGCACACTTTATAGCATTGCTGGGCCTACCTAATGCTAAAACTCTTGCACAAGTGTTTGTTAATAACATTGTGAAACTACATGGCATTCCCTCTGACGTGGTCTCAGATCGTGGGACTCACCTTGTTTCCAAATTCTGGAGGGCGTTCTGTACTAGACTGGGGGTACAACTGTACTTTTCTTTGGCTTTTCATCCTCAGTCGAACGGACAGACGGAGTGAATTTATTCAGTCTGGAGACTTACTTGAGATGTTTTGTCTCATTTTTGTCTTTTGCAGAGTTTGCCATATACAATCGTAGACAGGAGTCCACTGATAAGTCGAAATTTTTTGGGGCATATTGGTTTCACCTGCAGTTTGGCACATTCTCAGGTTCTTATACTTCTGGTATTCCTGAGGAGGAGTGTTTTTCGTCATCATTCTCATCTACTGAATATGGCTGAAAATTCGAAATAACTTGAGGAATATGGGCAATAAGTATAAACGTATGGCTGACAGGAAACGTATGAATGCTCCGGACCAAAAAGTGGGTGATTCTGTGTGGCTGTCCACAAGAAACATTAAGTTGAAGGTACCTTCTTGGAAGTTGGGTCCAAGGTTTATTGGTCCATATAAGATCACTTCCTTATTAATCCGGTAGCCTTTCGTCTTGAACTTCCTCAGGCTCTGAAAATGTATAATGTGTTTCATAAATCATTGTTGAAGAGATATGTTGAACCTTTGGAGCTGTCTTCCTTGCAACCCGCTCTTGTCTTGGTGGTCAGTAGCTTGGAATTTCAGATCGCCAAGATAATTGACTCTTGAGTTCTCTGTAGATCTCTTCAGTATCTTGTTCACTGGAAGGGTTATGGACCAGAGGAGAGGATATGAGTACCGGCATCTGACATGAATGCCAGTCGTTTGGTGAAAGCTATTCACAAGTCTCACCCGGATAAGGTCTGCCCTGGGTGCCCGGAGGTCACCTGTAAAAGAGGGGGTACTGTCACGGATGTTCCCATGACAGGTGCCAGGAGATCAGTGAAACTGGCAACAGGTAATTTGATATGATAGGTTCCATGTGGATCAATTCGTGTCTGTGTTGTTTTTGGTAATAGCCATAGCTCTTGCCTCAGGTGTTGCTTATGTGGTCATTTAACCTTTCCTATTGATTGTGACTTCTTCCACCATGCTGTGCGGTTCATAACTTCAGTCTTGTTGTGGATTGCTGGTGTTTGGATATCGGCGGAGTTCCTATGTTTCCATAGCCATTTGAAGTTAAGTGTCTCCTTCCCCTGTTGTTTATTGTTGGGGTTTTCTTGTGTTGTTCTTTTTCCTGTCATTTGTGTTTAGGCCTGAGGGAGACTCCTATTTGTCCTACCATTTGGAGGAACAGGTTGTCTCTTGTCATGACATTAGTACCAGGGTCCTACAGGGTGAGTTAGGACTTTAGGTTCCTGTGTATGACCTCACCTACCTCTGGGGTCAGTTCATACTTGCAGTCAGTCAGGACTTTGATTGAGAAAGCAGGTCAAAGGATATCCCACTTCTGAGCTAAAGCAATCTGCTGTAATCTGCAAGAGGGTCTGAATGGAATTGTTCCTTTCCCCTGCAGTGCCACCACAGGGCAAATGAAGCATTACATGGTGCTCAATTAAATGAATGTGTCACGAAAAGGTAGGGATAAGTGCAGCCCTAAACTCCACCCACTACTCTATCCCTACCTACTTGCATGGTATGCCCTAACCGACGGGGTACAACTGAGCGGCAGTCCCTAGCTTACGTACGTGCAGGGGCCTAAAGGAAGGAAAAAACGAGGGAAGAAAACAAAAGTCAGAGACAGAACAAACAGAAGCGCAAAGTTTCACAGGCTGGGAAGTACCACAACAGGAACACCTGGAAGACGAGGTCAAGAGCCAGGAGGTAACACAGGCACAAAGTGTAATACAAAATCGAAGTCAATACAAGCCGAGGTCAGGAGCCAAGAGATCGTGTCAGTACAAGGTATAACACCAGGTCAAGGTCATATACAAGCTGAAGTCAAACAAACGAAGTCACACATGCAGAGAACGCTAGTGAGGGAATAAGACCAATCACAGGCAACCTGTGGCCAGCAGGATACCTGTTTGAATAGGTCTAATTGATGGGTCACGTGACATGGCCAGCGTCACATGACCCATGTCCATCAGATCTAAACACCTAAGCGCCGACTCATTGCAATTGACGCTCAGTCCCCCCCCTGCATGTTGTCTTGGGAATGAAGGACGCCGGCCACGCTGAGGAGGTGTGCGCGGCCGGGTCCTCCCTCCTCCACAGGGATAGGATGCCGGCGGCGCTGCATTGAGCGCTGCATTGAGCGAGCGCATCGCCAGCTCCTCGTTACAGTACCCCCCTTCCACGAGGGGCCACCTCATAATCACTGGTGATGGTTTTCCCGGTGAGCCAAATGGAATCTCCTCACCAACCTTGTAGCATGCATTTTACTCGCTGGCACCCAAGACCTCTCTTCAGGACCAAAACTGTTCCAATGAACTAGATATTGAAAAGAATTAAGAAATTTCCTCACATCAATGATTCTAGAAACCTCGTATTCTAGTTTACCGGCAACATCCACTGGCGGCGGAGATTTCTGCGCAGGAGACACGAGCGACACATACTTTTTGTTTGTGAAAAACATTATGAATGCGAAAGAAGTCAGGTAACAGTAACTTAAAAGACACAGGGTTAATGATGTCAGTAATTTCAATAAATTGAGGTGAAAATTCACCCGAAGGTATTTTAAGACGCAAATTCTTGGTGAATAACCACACCTTGTCTCCCAACCCAAAATCCAACCCTCTAGAGCGCCTTTTTTCAGCATTATTCTTTTGAACCTCCTGGTATTTTTCCAGGTTCGTCTGAACCTGGGCCCAGACTGTGCACAGTTCTTTAACTACCAAATCAGCTTTAGGAATCTGAGAGGAAGAGGGCAAGAATGAACTAAATCACGAATGAAATTCAAGATTTCAAAAGAAGGGAGACATACCAGTAGATGAGTTCACTTGATTATTAATGGCAAATTCAGCCAAGGACAAATGTTTCACCCAAAGAGGTTGGTTGTCGAAGACGTAACATCTCAAATACTGTTCCAGAACATTCAGTTTGACTATTATTTTCAAGATGAAAGGACGAAGAAAAAGACAGAGAAATATTAAATTTATGACAAAAAGGACCTCCAATATTTTGAGAAGAATTGATTACCTCTATATGAAACCACATTCTCCGGAATTCCTTGTAGACGTATTACCTGGTCCACGAAAAGGGAAGCTAAAGTTTTAGCATTGGGCAATTTTGACAGAGGAATGAAATGAACCATTTTGCTAAACCTGTCAACGACTACCCACACAACTGACTTATCCTTTAAAAACCGGTAGGTCAGTAATAAAATGCATGGAAATATGGGACCAAGGTCTAGTAAGGATAGGCAGTGGTCGCAACTCACTGACTGGACGGAACCTAGGAGTCTTGGACCTGGCACAAACCTAAAAAGAAGACACATATGACTGGATATCTCTAGACAAGGTGGGCCACCAATAAAACCTGGAAACTAGTTCCTTGGTGGCATTAATGCCAGGATGCCCATTAAAAACAGAATTGTGGCACTTAATGATGTACGGACATCGGCCGGGACAATTCGCTAACGATCAAATGTTCGCGAACCGCAAGTTCGCGGCGGGCCCCATTCACTTTAATGGCAGGCGAACCTGAAAAACCTTCAGGTCATATTTGCAGCCACCAAATACTTACTAGAAGTGCACAAATAGTCCCACAACATGGACAGTGACATACTAGAGGGGGATCAATGAAAAACATTCCCACAAAAAATATGTATTTTAGTCATGGGCCAATTTTTTGCGTCTTAAAGCTAAATTCTCAAAAATGTGCCCTGCTGGAGCATAGAAAATTTTTATTTTAGGCAACGAGAGTACGGGCCTTAAAAATGAGGCATTTACCTGAAAACAAATTGTGATTATGTGGCTCGAGGTACATTATGCAGTCACTGAATAACAATTTTACTGTAGCCCACTGGAGTACAGGCCCCAAACATTAGGCATTCAACGTACAGAGAAGATCAAGTGATTTTGTGGCTGGAGGTATACTAGACGGTCATTGGATGTCAATTTTACTGCAAGCCAGTGGAGTACAGGCCCGAAACATTAGGCATTCAACGTTCAGAGAAGATCAAGTGATTTTGTGGCTGGAGGTATACTAGACGGTCATTGGATGTCAATTTTACTGCAAGCCAGTGGAGTACAGGCCCGAAACATTAGGCATTCACCGTACAGAAAAGATCAAGTGATTATGTGGCTGTAGGTATATTAGATGGTAGAGATGGTCTTGCGGTTCACCCAGCAGTTGTTTTGCGGTGAACTTTGCTCAATCGCGATTCGCCGAAAAGGCTAACATATGGCGATGACCGCCGGCGCCATATTCTTTTGCATTGTGCCGAACTTTGACCCATGACACATTCATCAGGTGGGACAGGCCAGCCAATTTAGATGTTTCAGCACATGGCCACACCCCCTACCCTATAAATAAACCCGATCTGGCCGACATTTTACATTCAGTCTTTTGCCAGTGTAGGGAGAGGTTGCTGTGTGGAGCAGGGATAGACTGTTAGGGAAACCAAACGCTAGCTAATAGGGCCACAAAAGTCATTTTAAGGAATGGTATAGGTGTGCTATCGATAGGTGTGTCATACAGAGGGGTGCGATTTACTTATAATATACTTTCTAA
This sequence comes from Bufo bufo, assembly GCF_905171765.1. Lineage (NCBI taxonomy): Eukaryota > Metazoa > Chordata > Amphibia > Anura > Bufonidae > Bufo > Bufo bufo. Next base: position 314,287,705 of record NC_053392.1, read on the forward strand.
CATAGAAAGTATATTATAGTGCATTTTTATTGTGCAGTAGTTGTGTGCGGTTCTGCTGCGATACTGCAGCTACATAGAGGGACAAACGCTATTGGAATAACTAATTGCAACTGGTGTGATATACCAGTTGCCATCCAAAAAAAAACTTATTGAGGCAGGGGTGTGATATACCTATAATATAATTTCTATATAGTGCATTTGTATTGTGCAGCAGTTGTGTGCGGTTCTGCTGCGATACCGCAGCTATACAGAGGGACAAACGCTATTGAAACATCTAATTGCAACTCGTGTAATAAACCTGTTGCCCCAAAACAAACTGATTAAGGGGTTTGATATACCTGCTTCCAGCAAATAATCATTAAGGGGTTATATATACCTGGGCCCGGCGTGCATGCTGGTAACTGCTTTCCCTGGATATAATGGAGGCCATTTTGGCACCGAAAATGACAGAAATTCAGGCGGATCCAGCATGTAAGTGGAACCTGCACTTTCTGAATTATATGATAGCCGCTATGGCACATAACAGGTATATTTAGTGTTAGGAACCCGTCTAACTAGAGATTGCCTTGACGTGCGGCAGACGGGCTCAAATAATTTTGTACAAAACGATTTGCCAAGTGTCTCTAACTTATTAGTTCAGCATTTGCAAGTATGATGCAATTTTGTACTTTATTTGGTCTGCAGTGAGCTGTTGCATTGCTTGTTTTGTTTAACAGTTATATATACCTGCTTCCATAAATACTGCTCTTCTGTAGGGATTTTGTGAAATGGTCATTTCGAAAATGACAGGCAGAGGAAGAGGCAGGCCATTCCGCAGGGGTCAAAGGAGTCGGGCAAGTGCACCAGGCTGGAGCCTAAGTGGGAAGTTGAAGAAGGTGCCTGCGATTACATCAAAGAAAGCACCAGAGTTGGTTGAGTGGCTCACTTAGCCTTCCACTTCTGCACCATCTTCATCCTCTGTATCAGCACCCTCCTCACTCTCTGCTGTGTGCACCCCAAAGAGGAATTATTTTCCCATCCATTTCCAGATCTTGTCGATGCACAGCCATTCTTGGCATCGGATCAGGAAGAGGAGGAAGCAACGTCCCAGTACTAAGATCAGCCCAAGGACAGAGGTCCCCGCTATTGCTGCCTACTCTGAGATCTTTAATGTCAGTGGTGGTGAAGCTGATGATGATGACGTGTCGATGGACGTCACATGGGTGCCCATAAGAGAGGAAGAGGAGGGGAGTTCAGAGGGAGAGACAGAGCAGCAGATAGGGAGGAAAAGGAGGAGAAGCAGGCAGAACTCGCAGTGCACTGGAGTCAAAAAGCAGACTGCAAATGTATCTGGAGCAAGTCATCCACCATGCCTGGTCACATCTGACATCTGGCGCTCCCAGGATGCCTGCACATGGCTCCGCAGTGTGGGCTTTTTTTAACGTGTCAGCTTATGACAATAGTATTGCCATCTGCAGCCTGTGCTGTAAACGTATAAGTCACGGTAAGCCCAACACTCACCTAGGGACGACAGCCTTAAAAAGGCACCTGGCCTCCCATCACCAATCCCAGTGGGAGCAACACCGTCAGATCCCACAAAGCCACACTCCCGACGCTCCACATCCTGCCTCTTCTCCTTCTCGTTCTTCTTCTCCTCTCTCCTCCCATTTGTCCTCCACTCCACCTTCCACTGTGCAGTCGTCACATTCATCAGGCAAAAGGCAGGCTTCCGTGGCCAAATGTTTGAACGTAAAAAGTTGATGATGCTGGATAAACCTCTTGCCCAACGGCTGCCGCCGGCTTGTCGGAACTGCTAGCCCGCCAACTACTGACATATAAGCTGGTGGACTCGGAGGCCTTTAGAAAATTTGTGGCCATTGGCACACCGCAAAGGTAGGTCCCGGAAGGAAATATTTATCCCAGAAGGGCATCCCAGAGCTATATGGCCATGTTCAGCAGCAAGTGAATGTATCTCTGGCACACAGTGTCGATGCCATGATACATCTGACCACAGACACGTGGCCTAGCAAACACGGGCAGGAAAGGTACATAACTTTTACTGCCCACTGGGTGAACCTTCTGATGGCGGTCAAGCATGCAACCCATGGCACCCATGTGGATTTGGTGTTAGCGCCACGGACTTCTTATCCTCCTCCTACTCCATCCTCCGTCTCCTCCTCGGCTGACTCTTCCTTTTCCACTGCTATTGCCTCTTCCGCTGCACCCCCCCAGCTTCCCAACACCTATTCAACGTGCCAGGTGAGACGTTGCCATGCTGTGCTTCGGCTGTTGTGTCTGGAAGCCAAGAGCCACACTGGTCCGGCACTCCTTTCAGCTCTGCGGAAACAGGCCGATCAGTGGCTAACCCTGCTTAAACTGACAGTTGATAAAGTGGTGTGCGACAATGGTGCCAATCTGCTGAGCGCGCTAAAACAGGGCAAAATGAAACACGTGCTGTGCTTGGCACACGTCCTGAACTTAGTCGTGCAGCGATTCGTTGCCAAATACCCTGGGGTCCAGGATGTCTTGCAGCAGGCCAGAAAAATCTCTGGCCATTTTAGAAGATCTTACACGGCCATGGCTCACCCTGCTGACTTCAGCGGCGACACCACTTGCCCGTCAGATGTCTGATTTGTGATTGCCCGACGGCCTGGAACTCTACCTTGCATATACTTTATAGGCTGCTGACTGCCTGTACGAACTTTGCTGTAGGACAGGTTCTGGGAGCTTGGTTTTTTTCACCGCACCAGTGGGTGCTTATACGCGATGCATGCAGGCTTTTGCGGACATTTGATGAGATCACCAAACTGGTCAGTCGCAGCCAAGGCGCCATCAGTGACATCGTATCTTATGCCTTCTTTCTGGAGCAGCAAGATGAGGAAGTCACAATGCTGAATGAATTCCCAGGGGGGCTACTCTATCTGAGACAAGTCAGCAGGAGTCTGAAGAGGAGTCAGAGGAGGAGGGTGCATGGGGGGGAGGAGGAGGAGCAAGAAGAGTAGGCTTGAAACTTTTCTGGGATCCCTGGTGTTGTCCGTGACTGGGAAGAGGAGACCGAGGACGACATTCTCCTGGGCGATGAGCAGGAGCCAGGGCACTTCACTTCCAATTTAGTGAAAATGGGGGCATTCATGCTCCAGTGCTTGAAGCGGGACCCCCGTATAAAAAGCATAAATGGCAAGGACCAGTACTGGGTGGCAACATACTTAGACCCCCAGTACAAACACAAAATGGCGGACATGTTAACAGCATCTTAGAGGGATGGGAGAATGCAGCATTTCCAGGCCTTGCTTCAAGAGATGCTGCATTCTGCTGTTGCGGGCGCTGGCAGAGGAATTTCCACCCACAGAGAAACAGTTGCGGGTAGCAATCCTACAGCGCATGCAAATAGGGGGCGGTTTGAAGATGTGGCTTGCCCCTCGTCGAGTGTCCTGTCTGAAAGGATGTTCAGCGCAGCAGAGGGGATCGTGACCGATAAGCACACTCGCCTAGCTCACGACAGTGTGGACTACCTCACATTACTAAAAATGAATGAAGCATGGATCTCGGAGGAATTCAACACCTGTGACGACCACGTTTAAAGGATAACTGTCATATATATTTTTTTGGAGTATTGGATTGTGGTGATTAATATCACCTTGGTGGCCCTATTTCAACTTTTCACTGTGTATTCAATTATCCTTTAATTCCACATTTTTGTTCCCTGTACTGCCTACTTTTACCTGTGCTTAAAATAGGGTTGTTAGGCATGGTCCGTCTATCTGTTTTGACGGAGCACGCTGCGTGCAAGGTCACATTACTGACAGCCAGAGACTGTAAGTAAATTATTAAAGCCAGGTCCTCCCCAGCAGCTGATAACAGTGCCTGGGCTGTGTGCACTTCTCCCTGTCCCTGCACTTGGCAGACGCTCCCTCACTCAGCAGACTTGGAGAATGCAGAGTTGAAGCAGCGCACAACAGGGAAGGGAGATCTGCCATCTGCTCAGTGTATAAATTAAAGCAACATGTGGTAAGAGGACCCCTTTGTGCTGCAGGAGATTAACCCTTTAGGGGGAAGGGCTCTGGTTACTGACACTTTTGGGGGGCTATTGTTACTGGCTAGAGAGGGCAGGCAGGATTAGCCTCAGGGTGAGGGCAGTGGTGGCTATCTTAACTAAATAGTGAAATTGCAGTTTTATGCAGACTGGTTGCTAAGGGCTGAATCTTATTAAATATGGGGTAAGTCAGTCTAATAGTAACTGATTCTGGAATATCATGTTATTAGTAACTACATATATGAAAATTGAAATTAGGGTCTAAATGTGACAGTTATCCTTTAATTGAATTTCCTCATTCCAGCGCACACAAATCCGCCACCACCCAGAACAAATAATGGTCCCTGTTTTATGTAAATACAGCGGCACAAAAATGCCTTTTCTATCAGGTGAATGCCTAATGTTTGGGGCCACGGAAGAATTCAACACCTGTGACGACCACGTGTTATCGAATTTCAACTATTATCATTTGGTTTTTTTTCAAGAGGGGGGGATTTCGTTAGCCATGTTTTTAATCCAATTTTATATTTTTAGTTCATTAAACATATGTATTTGACATGTATTTGTACTGGCCTGCAGTAAAATTTATATCCAATGACCGTCTAATATACCTCCAGCCACATAATCACTTGTTCTTTTCTGTAAGTTGAATGAATAATTTTTGGGGCCTGTACTCCACTGGCCTGAAGTAAAATTGTTATCCAATGATCGTCTAATATACCTCCAGCCACATAATCACTTGATGTTTTCGGTCTGGTGAATGAATAATTTTTGGGGCCTGTAGTCCACTGGCCTGCAGTGAAATTGATATCCATTGACCGTCTAATATACCTCCAGCCACATAATCACTTGATTGTTTCTATATGGTGAATGCATAATTTTTGGGGCCTGTAATCTAACTGGCCAACAGTAAAATTGTTATACTGTGACTGTGTAATGTACCTCCAGCCACATAATCACTTGATGTTTTCTGTCCGGTGAATGAATGCATTTTGGGGCAGTAGTCCACTTGCCTGAAGTAAAATTGATATCTATTGTCTGTCTAATATACCTCCAGCCACATAATCACTTGATCTTTTCTGTATGGTGAATGCCTAATGTTTGGGCCCTGTATTCCACTGGCCTGCAGTAAAATTGTTATCCAATAACCGTCTAATATACCTCCAGCCACATAATCACTTGATCTTTTCTGTCTGGTGAATGCCTAATGTTTGGGGCCTGTACTCCACTGGCCTGCAGTAAAATTGATATCCAATGACCGTCTAATATACCTCCAGCCACATAATCACTTGATCTTTTCTGTACGGTGAATTCCTAATTGTTGGGGCCTCAGAGGAATTCAATACCTGTGACGACCACGTTATCGAATTTCACTTATTATGATTTGGGGTTTATTCAAGTGGGGGGATTTCGTTAGCCATGTTTTTAATCCAATTTAATATTTTTATCTCTTTTAAACATATGTATTTGACATGTATTTGTACTGGCCTGCAGTAAAATTGATATCCAATGACCGTCTAATATACTTCCAGCCACATAATCACTTGATCTTTTCTATACGATGAATGCATAATTTTTGGGGCCTGCAATCTAATTGGCCAACAGTAAAATTGTTATACGGTGACCGTCTAATATACCTCCAGCCACATAATCACTTGTTCTTTTCTATACGGTGAATGCCTAATGTTGGGGGCCTGTATTCCACCGGCCTGCAGTAAAATTGATATCCATTGACCGTCTAATATACCTCCAGCCACATAATCACTTGATCTTTTCTGTACGGTGAATGCATAATTTTTGGGGCCTGTAATCTAACTGGCTAACAGAAAAATTGTTATACGGTGACCGCCTAATGTACCTCCAGCCACATAATCACTTGATGTTTTCTGTCCGGTGAATGAATGCATTTTGGGGCAGTAGTCCACTTGCCTGAAGTAAAATTGATATCTATTGTCTGTCTAATATACCTCCAGCCACACAATCACTTGATCTTTTCTGTACGGTGAATGCATCATTTTTGGGGTCTGTAATCTAAGTGGCCAAGAGTAAAATTGTTATACGGTGACCACCTCGTACCTCCAGCCACATTATCAAGTGTTCTTTTTTGTATGGTAAATAAAAAATTATTGCAGCCTGTGGTCCACTGTCCTGCTGTAAAATTGATATCCATTGACCGTCTAATATACCTCCAGCCACATAATCACTTGATGTTTTCTGTTGATATTTGGTGGAAGCTGGTGTAACGCAGGCCTCAATCAATATTTGGTGGAAGCCGGCATATCAATCCCCTCTATCAGTATTTTGTTGAAACAAGTATATAGATCCCCTTAATGAGTATTTGCTGAAAGTCAGTATATGAAACCCCTTAATCAAATTTGGTGGAAGCCGGTGTATCACAAGCCTCAATCAATATTTTGTGGAACAGGTATATCAACCCCCTTAATATTCGGTGGAAGCTGGTGTATCGCAGGCCTCAATCAATATTTGGTGGAAGCCGGTATATCTATGCCCTATATCAGTATTTTGTGGAAACAGGTATATAGAACCCCTTAATGAGTATTTGCTGGAAGTCAGTATATGAAACCCCTTAATCAAATTTGGTGGAAGCCGGTGTATCACAAGCCTCAATCAATATTTTGTGGAACAGGTATATCAAACCCATTAATCAGTATTTTGTGGAACCAGGTATATTGCACCCCTTAATTAGTTTTTTTGGGGGCAACAGGTATATCACACCAGTTGCAATTAGTTATTCCAATAGCGTTTGTCCCTCTATCTAGCTGCGGTATCTCAGCAGAACTGCACACAACTGCTGCACAATACAAATGCACTATAATATACTTTCTATGTTAGAAGGTATATTATAGGTATATCACACCACTTAATCAGTTTTTTTTATTTGGGCAACAGGTATATCACACTAATTGCAATTAGTTTTTCCAATAGCGTTTGTCCCTCTATCTAGCTGCAGTATTGCAGCAGAACCGCACACAACTGCTGCACAATACAAATGCACTATAATATACTTCTATGTTAGAAAGTATATAAGTATATCACACCCCTCAGTATGTCACATCTATCGATAGCACACCTATACAGGTCCTTAAAATGACTTTTGTCACACTATTAGCTAGCATTTGGTGTCCCTAACAGTTTGTCCCTGCTCCACACAGCAACCTCTCCCTACCCTGGCAAAAAACTGAATGTAAAATGGCTGACAGATCAGGTTTATTTATAGTGTAGGGGGTGTTTCCATGTGCCGAAACTTCTCAATTGGCTGTCCTGTCCCACCTGATGGATGTGTCATGGGTCAAAGTTCAGCACAATGCAAAAGAATATGGCGCTGGCGGACATCGCCACATGTTCGCTTGTTCGGCGAACCGCGAATGAGCAAAGTTCCCAGTGAAATGACCATTGAACAAACCGCAAGGCCATCTCTAGTGGCACTTACCTAATAGTCGGAGACTCAAATGACCAGGGATAAACAACTTATCTTTAGGGGATTGTACCGGAGCCAAGTGTTGTCCTGCAATAATCTCTGTTGTCAAATCGGAAGAGACCGCAGCCACAATGATACCTGCCGGCAAAATAGGTTCTGGTGGAGTATCAAGAGACTGAAAGGCACAAAAACTCTGGGATAGGGCATCAGCTTTGACATTTTTGCTTCCTGGCCTGATAGTAATGCAAAAATTAAAGCGTGTAAAGATCAATGCCTACCTAGACTGACTGGGATTCAAACGTTTAGCAGATTCTAAAAACATTAAATTCTTAGGATCAGTAAGCACCGTCACACAATGTTAAAAAATTACGCCATTCCTCAAAGGCCCGTTATATAGCAAGTAACTCTCGATTACCAATATCATAATTTCTCTCAGTAGAAAAGAACTTACGAGAAAAGAAAGAACAAGGCCTCAGGTTCGTGAAAGTTGATGACCCTTGGGATAGTATTGCCCCTACCCCATCCTCGGAGGCATCAACCTCAACCACAAAAGGCCTCTCTTGATCTGGTTGAACCAACACTGTGGCATTAACAAAACACCTTTTGAGTGTTTCAAACTCATCTATGACCTCAGGCAACCAATTGACTAGATCTGCCCCCTTCTTGGTTAGGTCAGTGAGAGGCTTTGCAATAATAGAAAAATGTTTAATAAACTTCCGGTAATAATTAGAAAAACCCATAAAGCGTTGTAATGCTTTAAGAGAGGAGGGTCTCACCCTTTCCAAAATAGCCTGCACCTTCCATGGATCCATCTTAAAGGATTGGGGTGTGAGAATATATCCCAAAAATGAAATTTCCTGCGCTCCAAATATACACTTCTCACCTTTCGCGAATAATCGGTTTTCTCGAAGAACTTCCAGTACCTGTCTAGTGTGAATAACGTGAGAATCCCAGTCAGATGAATAAATCAGAATATCATCTAAATAAACAATCACAAATTTTCCAATAAATTGCCTAAAAATGTCATGGACAAAATTTTGGAAAACCGCCGGAGCATTACTTAAACCAAATGGCATCACCAAATATTCATAATGACCCTCAGGGTTTTTAAAGCCATTTTCCACTCATTCCCCCCCTTAATTCGAATAAGATTATATGCCCACCTGAGATCCAGTTTAGTGAACCAGTGAGCTCCAATAACTTGATTAAACAGGTCTGGGATTAGAGGCAAAGAGTACTGGTTATTAACAGTAATCTTATTTAACTCTCTATAATCAATACATGGTCTCAGTCCACCATCCTTTTTTCCAACGAAGAAAAACCCCGCCCCTATAGGAGACACCGAGGATCTAATACCGTATGTCCTTTTTGTAAGCTCTCCTTCAAGTAATCCCTCATAGACCTATGTTCTGGACCGGACAAATTATAAATACGACCCCTAGGGTACTTGGACCCCAGAACAAGATTGATGGCACAATCATATGGTCTATAAGGGGGAAGGAAATCAGCATCGGACATGGAAAAAACATCAGCAAAGTCATTGATATACGTGGGAAGAGTTTTAGACTCCGTAGTGACTCCAGTCTGAATAATAGGTAGACAGCATGAATCACATTTTGAGGTATAGTAATCGTGGCTCACCAATCGGTGAAAAAATGGGCCGTTGCTCACCCCTCGACACACCCAATGTCGTTCAAAGAAAGGCAATTTGAAGGAACAAACAGGAAGGCACTATCTGAGATCAAATGGTACACACTCAAATCTAGTTCTAAAATGCACGGATTTATTCCAAAATTATAAAACACATAAATTGCTTGAACCTAGGTGCGACTAGTATTTCATATAAAAATATAAAACATACATAGCATAAAATACAAATAATGCAAATGAAACTTGTAAAGACTATAAAATCAATCAGTATAACCATGTACTATTCAATGAGGTGATGGGGATTATCCACATAGTGTGTATCCCCAACAGTGCAGAGAAAAAGCTTTCTTTTTTTGTTGGAATGGCTTGTAATTCAACTGCTGCAATAGGAAATCTGAACTCTATATTTAAATTGTTTGCACAGTATTTGGTAATGTCATCAAAATGTTCCTATATCCAGGCAAACATAAATAGTGCTGTTTCCAATGTACAGTATATTTTACCAACAGTCTTAATGATCAAGTATACATCGATAACAATGATAAGTAATTTCTTTAAAAAAAAATGTCACTATTACTTGATGGATTGCTATATCAAAAATAATCCTATCAAGTATACGTTACCACTCCTTTGGATGTGATGCTTCTCTCACTTGTAGCCGTGCTGTAACGCTCTTTTAGGTCTGTATGTCTGCTGGTTGCTGCGCAAGATCATGTGGTGTCCCACGTGGTCTAGTTGTTTTACTCGGTCTCTATGCAGCCCGTCTGGATGTTATGTGGCTGCTGGCTGCGGTCCTTTGCTGGTAAGTTGACTTGCCTGCCAGCTACTCAATGGTCCACATGTTCCAAGCCGTGTGCCACTACCAGATCACAGGATTTCGGCGGGAGACAGGAGAAATGTTCATATGTGTAACACCAAATTGTCCGGGACAGATGCAGTTAGCGGGGCACGGATAAATACTGTAGGCTTTTATAACAAAGTTTCTGGTTATTTACACTGCTGATACACTAAACGTGTTTCGGGGACCATTCCCCTTCCTCAGTGGTTAGCAGTGATATGCTCAATACCAACTTTTATATGGTATCCGATCTTAAATGGAGCAGTGACCTTTCAAAAAATGGTTAATTGAAAAGCTTGTACTGGATTTGTTTGGGTGTGGTACATTCACATATTCTTTAACCCTATTCACACTTGGATTATATAGCCCTTACATAATACGATACTAAAAGTAATAAAAAAGTGGTAAAAAATATATATACCTGATAATGTGCCTGCTAAGGAATATATAAAGGAACATATACAGATATTGAGATAAACACAGAGACGGTCGAGCTGGTCGTCGACTTCAGGAAGAGAAGGGTAGTCCCCCCCGACCTATATTGACGGATCTGAAGTCGCAAGGGTACCCAGTGCCCGCCTCCTAGGCACGACAATCTCTGAGGACCTATCCTGGCGTCCCAACATCTCGTCCATCATAAAGAAGGCTCACCAGCGGCTCTATTTCCTTCGACAACTGAGGAAGTTCGGCATGGCTCAGGACCTACTGAAGTCCTTCTACTCCTGTACCATCGAGTCGGTACTGTGCTCGTCCCTTCTGGTGTGGTATGACTCATCAGCCAGTGACAAGCACAAACTACAAAGGGTCATCAGCTCGGCGGAGAGAACTACTCGACTGCCACTACCACCCCTTGACTCTATCTTCTCCAACAGACTGCGCTCCAGGGCTCTGAAAATATTCAATGACCACTCCCATCCGGGCCATCATCTCTTCAGACGTCTAAAGTCCGGCCGCAGGTATCAGGCCATCCCTGCAAGGACATTGAGGAGGCTGAACACTTTCTTCCTAACGGCCGTCAGACTGCTGAACTCATCACGCCCCATCTCCCGCCCATAATCCCTCGCCCCTGATGTGCCCATTGCATAACCCCCCCCCCCTTCCACCCCCTAGTACTATGCCTGTACCTGTGCCTAACCCAATTCCGAGCACGATCGACTGTGTCGTGTTTGGGGAATAAAGCTAATTCTGATTCTGATAAACGTAAGAATAAAAATAAAAATAATAAAAGATAAAATACTGCATAAACATTTCTATTGCGGTTTTAATGCATTTTTGCATGTTCATGAGAACTCTTACAGTGCCTTGCAAAAGTATTCACCCGCCTCGACTTTTTTCGTATTTTGGTGCCTCACAACCTGGAATTAACATGGATTGTTTGATGATTTGCATCATTTAATTTACAGAACATGCCCACAACTTTGAAGATGTTTTTTTTAATTATTTTTTTTTATTGTAAAGCAAACAACAAGTAGGACAAAATAACTGAAAAAGTCAATGTGCATAACTATTCACCCACCTAAAGTCAATACTTTGTAGAGCCACCTTTTGCGGAAATCACAGCTCTAAGTCGCTTCGGATAAGTCTCTATGAGCTTGTCACATCTTACCACTGGAATATTTGCGCATTCCTCCTTGCAAAACTGCTCCAGCTCCTTCAAGTTGGATGGTTTGCGCTTGTGAACAGCAATCTTTAAGTCTGACCACAGATTTTCTATTGGATTGAGATCTGGGCTTTGAGTAGGCAATTCCAACACATTTACATGTTTTCCCTTAAACCACTCAAGTGTTGCTTTAGCAGTGTGTTTGGGGTCATTGTCCTGCTGGAAGGTGAACCTCCGTCCTAGCCTCAAATCATGCACAGAGTGGGACAGGTTTTGCTCAAGAATATCGCTGTATTTTGCACCATCCATCTTTGCCTCAACTCTGACCAGTTTTCCAGTCCCCACAGCATGATGCTGCCACCAACATGTGTCACTGTTGGGATGGTGTTCTTTGGGTGATGTGATGTGTTGGGTTTGAGCCAGACATAGCATTTTCTTTGATGGCCGAAAAGTTCAATTTTAGTCTCATCAGACCAGAGCACCTTCCTCCATACATTTTGGGAGTCTTCCATATGCCTTTTCGCAAACTCACAACATGCCTTTTGTTTTTAGCTGAAAGTAATGGCTTTCTTCTGGCCACTCTGCCATAAAGCCCAACTCTATGGAGCGTACGGCTTATTGTCGTCCTATGTACAGATACTCCAGTCTCTGCTGTGGAACTCTGCAGCTCCTCCAGGGTTACCTTAGGTCTCTGTGCTGCCTCTCTGATTAATGCCCTCCTTGCCCGGTCATGAGTTTTGGTGGGCGGCCGTCTCTTGGCAGGTTTGGTGTTGTGCCATGTTCTTTCCATTTGGTTATGATAGATTTGATGGTGCTCCTGGGGATCATCAAAGATTTGGATATTTTTTTTATAACCTAACCCTGACTTGTACTTCTCAACAACATTGTCCCTTACTTGTTTGGAGAGTTCCTTGGTCTTCATGGCAGTGTTGGTTAGTGATGCCTCTTACTTAGGTGTTGCAGCCTCTGGGGCCTTTCAAAAAAGGTGTGTATATGTAATGACAGATCATGTGACACTTAGATTGCACACAAGTAGACATCATTTCACTAATTTTGTGACTTCTGAAGGTAATTGGTTGCACCAGAGCTGTTTATGGGCTTCCTAACAAAGGGGGTGAATACATACGCACATGCCAATTTTCTGTTTTCTATTTCTAAACAATAGTTTTATTTTTATATTTTTCTCATTTCACTTCACCAACTTAGGGTAGTTTCACACTAGCGTTTTTCTTTTCCGGCTCAAATCCGGAAAAAAACTGATCAGTTTTATCCCAATGCATTCTGAATAGAGAGCAATCCGTTCAGGATGCATCAGGATATCTTTAGTTCAGTCCTTTTGACTGATCAGGCTTTTCAGAAAACCGTAGCATGTTGTATTTTTACCTCCGGCCAAAAATCCTGAACACTTTGACTGAGCGCCGGATCCGGCCTTTTTCCCATTGACTTGCATTAAACCGGATCCGGCTTTTGCATGTTAAACCCGAAAAAATGTGAAAAAAAATGTTCAAGTCCATAAATGGCGGATCCGTTTTTTTTCCAATGCATTTTTTCATTGTGATCAAAATCCTGATCAGGATTCAAATGTAATCCGTTTTCACACGTTTTTCTGGATCCGGCGGGCTGTTCCAGTGACTGAATTGCACGCCGGATTCAAACAACGCTAGTGTGAAAGTAGCCTTAGACTATTGTGTTCTGATCCATCATAAAAAATTCAGATTAACAAAACATTGAATTTAAGGCTATAATGTAACAAAATACAAAAATAAGTCAAGGGGGGTGAATACTTTTGCAAAGGCACTGTATATTTGAGTGAGACACCACGTTAGTCATACTTATACTATATGGTTGTTGATGTTACCAATTGCACAATTATAGTAAGTAATGCTGTAAATATCTGAATGGAAAGTAGATCGGAGGTGGGTGCCAGACGAGGAGGGGAAAATGAGGTGCTGATGAACAGCAAAAACCTCGATGTCCCACCTCGGAACGGCACCCACCTCATAGTCTAAAGGAATCCAAATATTTCAATTTCAGCATTAAGACCTGCTGGAATCAGAGTGTAAAATTCAAAGATCCTTTTGGATTCTGTTCTTGACATATTTGCTATACTGTTGCCCCCTCTCCATGGTTTTATAATTTTCTCAAAAGCTACATATTTTAATGTAGAGGGGTCACAATTATGGTAGTCCTTATAATACTTGGAAACTGAGTGTGATTCATATCCTTTCTTTATGTTCGCAATATGTTCTGACACTCTTTTTAAACGGTCTTTCCGTTTTACCAACGTATTGTTTTTGACATGGACATTGTAGGATGTAAATAACATCTGTTGAATTGCAAGTTAAACTTTGTTCTCAAATCTCAAATTTAAAAGAGCTATGTGTGGACTGGACTGTCAGAGTCTTCTTAAGAAAATAAGTAATTCTGCAATTCTGACAGTGTTCACATCTAAAGAAACCCTTTATCGACAACCAATTGGATGCAGTCCCACTTAATTTATTTTTGACTATAGGGGCTATTTTCAGACCTAAATTAACTGTCTTAGGCTACTTTCACACCTGCGTTCGGGTGTCCGCTCGTGAGCTCCGTTTGAAGGGTCTCACAAGCGGCCCCGAACGCATCCGTCCAGCCCTAATGCATTCTCAGTGGACGCGGATCCGCTGAGAATGCATCAGTCTGCCAGCGTTCAGCCTCCGCTCAGCGAGCGGACACCCGAACGCTGCTTGCAGCGTTCGGGTGTCCGCCTGGCCGTGCGGAGGCAAGCGGATCCGTCCAGACTTACAATGTAAGTCAATGGGGACGTATCCGTTTGAAGATGACACCATATGGCTCAATCTTCAAACAGATCCGTCCCCCATTGACTTTCAATGTAAAGTCTGGACGGATCCGTTCAGGCTACTTTCACTCTTACAATTTTTTCTGAACTATAATGCAGACGGATCCGTTCTGAACAGATACAAACGTCTGCATTATAGGAGCGGATGCGTCTGAGCAGACATCATACGGACCCGCTCTGAACGCTAGTGTGAAAGTAGCCTTAGTGTAGGTGATCTGAGGGGTCTTTGTCAGTATTGGTCCTATAATTTTGCCCCCCAATAAATGATGCCAATGCTTGGTAATTATTTTTTCAATTGATTTGTATAGGAAATGGAAAGGTAAGACAATTCAAAGGGTTTCTTCTTGATTCTGTTCTTTTTTAGATATAAAGAAATCTCTCCTGTCCATGGTCTTACTTTATTTAGAGAATTTTCAAGTGCATGACTTGGATACTGTTTTTGTACAAATTGTTTTGTCAGTTTTAATTCCTCACATTCAAATTGTTCGCTACTGGTACAGTTACGTTTAATCCTCCTATATTGACTCGTAGGTATATTAATGAGCCATCTGGGGAGGTGAAAACTGGTATACAGAATGAAGCTGTTATGCATTACAGACTTATGGTAAGTGCTACATATTAACTTTTGATTGTTCCTTTTGATCATTAAATCTAGAAATTCAATGTATGTCTTATTTATATTGGATATAAAATTAAGATTTCTATCATTTACATTGATATCTTCCAAAAAATATTTTAGATGTCCCTCTGTATCCTGCAAAATAAAGATGACGTCGTCGATGTAGCGACATCATAGTACCAGACTTGTCCCCAGTCTTGGCCGAATGTAATCATCCTCCCACTGGGCCATGAAGAGGTTGGCGTAACGGGGGGAAAATCTGGTACCCATGGCCATTTCCTTTCTTCTGTACATAAAATTGCAAATTGAATGAAAAATAATTGTGAGTAAGTATAAATTCAATTCCCTCAGTTAAAAAGGAGACTTGATCTTCATGTAGTGTGCCATTGGAAGTCAATTGTTACTTTAAGGCAGCTAATCCCTGAGTATGTTCAATAATGGTTTACAGGGAATTGACGTCCATAGTGCCCATTATCCAGTGTTCTTCAAAATCCAGTTGTTCCAATGTATTGACAATATAAGTGGTGTCCAACGAAGAAAAACCGCGGCCCCATAGGAAACACCGAGGGACTAATATGTCCTTTTTGTAAGCTCTCCTTCAAGTAATCCCTCATAGACCTCCCTTCCGGACCAGACAAATTATAAATACGACCCCTAGGGTACTTAGACCTTGGAACAAGATTGATGGCGCAATCATATGGTCTATGAGTGGGAAGGAAATCAGCATCAGACATGGAAAAAACATCAGCAAAGTCATTGATATACGTGGGAAGAGTTTTTGACTCTGTAGTGACTCCAGCCTGAATAATAAGTAGACAGCATATATCCCATTTTAACCCCCATTTCTCTAATTCACCCGTGGACCAGTTGATGACTGGGTTATGAACCTGGAGCCAAGGCATGGCAAGAACTATCTCCACAGAAAAATTCTTTAAAATCAAAAAAGAACAACACTCCGTATGAAGAGCCCCCACAGTCAAGGTCACCTCAGGGGTACAGTACTCTACTGTTCCGCCCACCAAGGGAGTGGAGTCAATAGCAATAATGTGAATGGGGTTAGCAAGAGACAAAATGGCCACACCAAGGGACAGAGCAAAATTGTGGAACATAAAATTAGAGGCGGACCCAGAATCAATGAGTGCCTTCCCAGAACCCTTACAAGTGCCAAAAGAAATAACCACAGGTAACAATACTTTCTCTTTAACCACCTTGGGGAGTACCTTATCCTTCTGGGCATCAAGACACGGAGAACTCTTGAAGGGAGGGATTTTAGGACATTGCCGTAACCAGTGATCCGATTCTCCGCAATAAAAGCAGGCACCCCTCTGACGTCTTTGATCCCTCATGGTTATTCCGAGCTGCATGGGCTCTTCTAGACGATCCTTCAATTTGAGTCTCAAGGGTGAGGAGTCAGGTTTAGCTACCACCTGTGGAAATGTCAGTTGTTCTCTTTGTCTTTCCCTTATTCGTCTGTCCAGTCTAACAGCTAAAGTCATAGTCTGCTCTAAGGTGTCAGGGACAGGATAACTGACCAACATATCCTTCAAGCCTTTAGAGAGCCATACCCTGAACTGACATTTAAGCGCTGGATCGTTCCAGCCAGAGGAAATGCACCATTTCCGGAATTTGGTGCAGTATACCTCCACAGGTCTGTTTCCCTGGCTAAGAGACTTTAATTGAGACTCTGTCACAGCCGACTTATCTGGTTCATCATAGAGTACACTTAAGGCCTGAAAAAATGCTTTGACAGTTGCTAGGCAAGGGAAATCAGTAGGAAGTGAGTAAGGTCTGCTTGCAACAAAGAGATAATAATATAGGGGGTTGAGTCCGCACAACCTGCCTGCAGGTGCACATCACTATGGCGAAATACATACACAAACGGAAAATGCAAATGTGATCGCACACTACATCCAGCAATCTGCCCTCCATGCTGGATGAGACATTGGTTTATATTTTGGCCAAAGCATAGTAAGCCACTCACCGCGTCAAGGTCGTCTCAATTGAGTGGTCCCTAACTCTTGTTCCTACCTGTTCATGGGCCATGACAGCCACATAAAATCCAGGGAATGCAGGTCAGCATGCAAGCCAAGTACACTTTGCTTGTAACCCCGTCCGGTGCCATTACAGCTTTCATCGGATCCAGGGATGCAAGTACCAACATGCATGCTGAACCCACCATATACTTCTCCTGGAGCCAGATGGCTAATGGTAGGTTCTATATAAGCAGACTCAGTTTTATACTGACTTTAAAACCAGCCTCCAGGACAGATTAACTGGTCAGGTGTGCTTGACTCAAAGGAGATCGCCACGCCTCCAATATATGCTACAAAGAATAAAATATAGGGGGTTGAGTCCGCACAACCTGCCTGCAGGTGCACATCACTATGGCGAAATACATACACAAACGGAAAATGCAAATGTGATCGCACACTACATCCAGCAATCTGCCCTCCATGCTGGATGAGACATTGGTTTATATTTTGGCCAAAGCATAGTAAGCCACTCACCGCGTCAAGGTCGTCTCAATTGAGTGGTCCCTAACTCTTGTTCCTACCTGTTCATGGGCCATGACAGCCACATAAAATCCAGGGAATGCAGGTCAGCATGCAAGCCAAGTACACTTTGCTTGTAACCCCGTCCGGTGCCATTACAGCTTTCATCGGATCCAGAGATGCAAGTACCAACATGCATGCTGAACCCACCATCTACTTCTCCTGGAGCCAGATGGCTAATGGTAGGTTCTATATAAACAGACTCAGTTTTATACTGACTTTAAAACCAGCCTCCAGGACAGATTAACTGGTCAGGTGTGCTTGACTCAAAGGAGATCGCCACGCCTCCAATATATGCTACAAAGAAAAAAATATAGGGGGTTAAGTCCGCACAACCTGCCTGCAGGTGCACATCACTATGGCGAAATACATACACAAACGGAAAATGCAAATGTGATCGAACACTACATCCAGCAATCTGCCCTCCATGCTGGATGAGACATTGGTTTATATTTGGCCAAAGCATAGTAAGCCACTCACCGCGTCAAGGTCGTCTCAATTGAGTGGTCCCTAACTCTTGTTCCTACCTGTTCATGGGCCATGACAGCCACATAAAATCCAGGGAATGCAGGTCAGCATGCAAGCCAAGTACACTTTGCTTGTAACCCCGTCCGGTGCCATTACAGCTTTCATCGGATCCAGGGATGCAAGTACCAACATGCATGCTGAACCCACCATATACTTCTCCTGGAGCCAGATGGCTAATGGTAGGTTCTATATAAGCAGACTCAGTTTTATACTGACTTTAAAACCAGCCTCCAGGACAGATTAACTGGTCAGGTGTGCTTGACTCAAAGGAGATCGCCACGCCTCCAATATATGCTACAAAGAAAAAAATATAGGGGGTTGAGTCCGCACAACCTGCCTGCAGGTGCACATCACTATGGCGAAATACATACACAAACGGAAAATGCAAATGTGATCGCACACTACATGCAGCAATCTGCCCTCCATGCTGGATGAGACATTGGTTTATATTTTGGCCAAAGCATAGTAAGCCACTCACCGCGTCAAGGTCGTCTCAATTGAGTGGTCCTTAACTCTTGTTCCTACCTGTTCATGGGCCATAACAGTCACATAAAATCCAGGGAATGCAGGTCAGCATTGCCAAGTACACTTTGCTTGTAACCCCGTCCGGTGCCATTACAGCTTTCATCGGATCCAGGGATGCAAGTACCAACATGCATGCTGAACCCACAATATACTTCTCCTGGAGCCAGATGGCTAATGGTAGGTTTTATATAAGCAGACTCAGTTTTATACTGACTTTAAAACCAGCCTCCAGGACAGATTAACTGGTCAGGTGTGCTTGACTCAAAGGAGATCGCCACCCTCCAATATATGCTACAAAGAAAAAAATATAGGGTTTGAGTCCGCACAACCTGCCTGCAGGTGCACATCACTATGGCGAAATACATACACAAACGGAAAATGCAAATGTGATCGCACACTACATCCAGCAATCTGCCCTTAATCTGTCCTGGAGGCTGGTTTTAAAGTCAGTATAAAACTGAGTCTGCTTATATAGAACCTACCATTAGCCATCTGGCTCCAGGAGAAGTAGATGGTGGGTTCAGCATGCATGTTGGTACTTGCATCCCTGGATCCGATGAAAGCTGTAATGGCACCGGACGGGGTTACAAGCAAAGTGTACTTGGCTTGCATGCTGACCTGCATTCCCTGGATTTTATGTGGCTGTCATGGCCCATGAACAGGTAGGAACAAGAGTTAGGGACCACTCAA
The DNA here is from genome assembly GCF_905171765.1 of Bufo bufo. NCBI lineage: Eukaryota > Metazoa > Chordata > Amphibia > Anura > Bufonidae > Bufo > Bufo bufo. The sequence continues at coordinate 314,306,994 of NC_053392.1, forward strand.
TTGAGACGACCTTGACGCGGTGAGTGGCTTACTATGCTTTGGCCAAAATATAAACCAATGTCTCATCCAGCATGGAGGGCAGATTGCTGGATGTAGTGTGCGATCACATTTGCATTTTCCGTTTGTGTATGTATTTCGCCATAGTGATGTGCACCTGCAGGCAGGTTGTGCGGACTCAACCCCCTATATTTTTTTCTTTGTAGCATATATTGGAGGCGTGGCGATCTCCTTTGAGTCAAGCACACCTGACCAGTTAATCTGTCCTGGAGGCTGGTTTTAAAGTCAGTATAAAACTGAGTCTGCTTATATAGAACCTACCATTAGCCATCTGGCTCCAGGAGAAGTATATGGTGGGTTCAGCATGCATGTTGGTACTTGCATCCCTGGATCCGATGAAAGCTGTAATGGCACCGGACGGGGTTACAAGCAAAGTGTACTTGGCTTGCATGCTGACCTGCATTCCCTGGATTTTATGTGGCTGTCATGGCCCATGAACAGGTAGGAACAAGAGTTAGGGACCACTCAATTGAGACGACCTTGACGCGGTGAGTGGCTTACTATGCTTTGGCCAAAATATAAACCAATGTCTCATCCAGCATGGAGGGCAGATTGCTGAAAGAGATAATAATGGGCATAGACGAAAATAAAGCTTACACAGAAACTGCTTACGATCCCCAGAAAAACTATCCGGCAACTTAACATGAGGTTTAAGATTCTGAAAGGAGGAGGCAGCTATAGGTGGGGTCTGAACCAACTTCTGCTGCTGTAGCCTCTCTGACATTTCCTGCACCATTTGGGCGAGATTATGTACCTGATCCGTAAGGCCTCGCATAGGGTCCATGGTTTAGGTAAGGCTTTTGATTCTGTCCTGAAAAGGTAGGGATAAGTTCAGCCCTAAACTCCACCCACTGGGCGGCAGTCCCTAGCTTATGTACGTGCAGGGGCCTAAAGGAAGGAAAAAACGAGGGAAGAAAACAAAAGACAAAGACAGAACAAACAGAAGCACAAAGTTTCCCAGGCTGGGAAAGTACCACAACAGGAACACCTGGAAGCCGAGGTCAAGAGCCAGGAGGTAACACAGGCACAAAGGGTAATACAAAATCGAAGTCAATACAAGCCGAGGTCAGGAGCTAAGAGATCGTGCCAGTACAAGGGATAACACCAGGTCAAGGTTAAGTACAAGCTGAAGTCAAACAAACGAAGTCACACATGCAGAGAACGCTAGTGAGGTAATTAGACCAATCACAGGCAACCTGTGGCCAGCAGGTTACCTGTTAAAATAGATCTAATTGATGGGTCACGTGTTGTGGCCATTGTCACATGACACGCTGAGGAGGCGTGCGTGGCCAGGTCCTCCCTGCCCCCTTGTTTCTATGGAGACGATGACACCAGCCGCATCCTCGCTCCTCCTCAGGAATAGGATGCCGGCGGCGCTGCAGGGAGTGAGTGCGTCGCCGGCTCCCTGTTACAGAATGTGATGGTTGTGCATGGATGTGGTTAGTCCTATAAAGAGAGGTGATCTTTGTAGCTGTTGTCTGATAAAACGCAAAAAAACTTCTCGTATATATACACACAATAAAGTCCAATCGCTCAAAAACGCCCACAGCATACAAAGGTTGCATATAAGTCTGTGTGCATAAAATTCACCCTCAATCCAATGCAATGTCCTTATTTTGGAACAATACCACTTGTCGCATCTAAAATACAGTTTAATGCAGGGCCGATCCTACACGGGGTGCAGTGGGTGCCCCGCACCCCAGCGCTGCGGCCCTGGTGACAAGTGGGGGCGGCCGCGGCCGGCGGCAGGGCAGAGCAGGAGATGAGCGCCTCCATTGCGGAAGCGCTCATCTCCATAGTCATCTGTATTGCCGTCCTCAGGACGGCAATACAGATGCCTGTCTGTGCTGCGGCAGAGGAGGGAGAGGTGTGTCCCCTCCTGTTCCTCTGATAGGCTGCCGGCTTAGTGCTGGCAGCCTATCAGAGGCCGGTGATGGCGCGATGACGTCATCGCGTCGCCTGAGCCGTATAGCGAGGGACACAGACGGAAGAGGTGGCCTGCATCGCATCGCATTGCTGGAGGTAAGTATAAGTGTATTATTTTTTTTAATTTTTTTATATAGGTACAATACTGGGCTGGCACATGATAAGGGGGCTACTGGGCTGGCACATAAGGGGGGCTACTGGGCTGGCACATAAGGGGGGACTACTGGGCTGGGCTGGCACATGATAAGGGGGGCTACTGGCACATAGGGGGGCTACTGGCACATAAGGGGGGCTACTGGCACATGATATGGGGGGCTCTGGCTACTGGCACATGATATGGGGGGGCTCTGGCTACTGGCACATGATGGTGGGGGGGCTCTGGCTACTGGCACATGATTGGGGGCACTCTGGCTACTGGCACATGATATGGGGGGCTCTGGCTACTGACACATGATATGGGGGGGCTCTGGCTACTGACACATGATATGGGGGGGCTCTGGCTACTGGCACATGATGGTGGGGGGGGGGGGCTCTGGCTACTGGCACATGATATGGGGGGGCTCTGGCTACTGGCACATGATATGGGGGGCTACTGGCACATGATAAGGGGGGCTACTGGCACATGATAAGGAGGGCTACTGGCACATAGGGGGGCTACTGGCACATAAGGGAGGCTACTGGCACATGATATGGGGGGGGCTCTGGCTACTGGCATATGATATGGGGGGCTCTGGCTACTGGCACATGATGGTGGGGGGCTCTTATTTCTGGCACATGATTGGGGGCACTCTGGCTACTGGCACATGATATGGGGGGCTCTGGCTACTGACACATGATATGGGGGGGCTCTGGCTACTGACATGATATGGGGGGGCTCTGGCTACTGGCACATGATGGTGGGGGGGCTCTTATTACTGGCACATGATTGGGGGCATCTATGGGGGCACATCTTACTGCAGATTATTGGGGGGCACTATAGGGGCATCTACTGAGGCTAAAAAAGAAGATATTTTATATGGGGGCTCTGTATAGGGGCATTTTATACTGGGACACATTATGGTGGGTACTATGGGGAAGGGGGGGGCACTATGGGGGTCATCTACGGGGGCACTGAGAAGGGGTATTTTATATTGGCACATTATGGGAACATTAGCTCAACTGGGGGCATTACAAATGTTTTGCATATTATAAGGAGAATTATTACTACTGGGGGGGCATTATGGTGGGCTTTATTACTCCCCCATGGTATGACCCCCTAGTAGCAGCACCAGCCTCTCCCTGCTCTGCTATCCCTCTGCCCTTTCTCCAAATCCTTATTATGAAATCTTTCTCATTAGGTTACAGCACAACATCAGCTCCGCCGAGCCCCCGGCCAAAGTGTTGAAGTGGCGTCCGAGATCCCCAAGGGCCAAGTCAAGTAACTGTAAGTTTTTATGGGGGTTCTACAAAAGAGCTATCGTGGGGCAAAGTTCATATTCGTGTTTACACACGTGTTTTAAAATGAATGCTTTCTCCTATTATAAACAAGTAAATAATGACGCAATGCTGTGGGGCTGGTGTGCAACTTTTTCCAGGGCTGGTTTTTATCCCCAGTCCGGCCCTGGCCGAGCGAGCCGCCGGGACTTTTTTTTTTTTGACTTTTTTTTTTTTTAAGCCGAGCAGCTGAGCCGCCGATTCGTGGGGCTGAAGTTGTTGCCATAGAAACATTGTAAAGGGGAGGAGTTAGTAAGATAACCACGCCCATGTGGGGGCGCCAGAAATATTTCTGCACCCAGGCGCCTGTGACCCTAGGATCGGCCCTGGTTTAATGCACACTCTGGAGTAGGTATGGACACCTTCAATCCTCCACTTTAAGACATCAGTGTTTGGTCAGTGTTTAATGTGTGATTTCCATTAGTGATTGGGAGATAAAATTCAGGATAGGCGGCTACATAGAGATAAGTTATAATGGAAAGATTTCCTCCTCTTCTGTATTTTCACCAGCTCTTGGTTTTAGCTACCAATCACTCATGGAGACCACTGATTAAACATTGACCAAACATGGTGCTGTGGAGGTCACTGTTAAGAGGGTGGGGTGCTAGGCTGGTCATTGTTAAGGGGATGTGGTGCTGTGGAGGTCACTTTTAAGGGGAGGGATACTATTGAGGTCACTGTTAAGGGGTTGGAGTTCTGTGGAGGTCATTGTTAAGGAGGTGGTGCGCTGTAGAGGTCCAAATTAATGGAACATAGTGTTGTGAAGGTCGCTGTTAAGGGGATGGATACTATTGAGGTCACTGTTAAGGGGTTGGGGTGCTGTGGAGGTCACTGTTAAGTTGGCAGGGAGCTTTGGAGGTTACTGTTATGGAGGACAGTTAAAAATAAAATAAACAGTGTGTAATTGCCAGGGTATATTGTATAGGGCTATTAGCAATTTCCCTATAGCAAAAAATAAAAATGAAAACAAGGGCATGGATTGGCCTCCTGGGCACCAATGAGTCCAATAAACACACAAACAGACCAACACCTCATCCCTGGGCAGTGCCGGGTACTTTTTCTAGTTTACTATTGAGTCTTTTTTCAATGTATTGCTAGTAATATATAAAGCTATTTATTTTATATCATTACCAAATTATATTCAGAGCAGTTTTCCAAATGTATTCTATATGGAAATCCAGCCTCTTTATATATTTTTCACATTCTTCCCAAATGTTTACCTGTCAACTGTCTGAATGACTTCATTACTCGCTGTTAGCTCAGGGCACTCCTGGCAAGGAAATAAATAATTTGTTATATAGCTCTGTGATATTGTGTCATTATTGCGCCTCTGGCCTTTGTATGGTATATTTATAAACATAGGAGCATTGCTATCATTCACAGTTTAGTATTTGTCCTCCATGAATAATCCATAGTACTAGTGTACCTCAACAAGTACATTGCATTGACTCTTTATAGATGCACAGATGTAAATTAAGGGTTTGATATTTGTGGTATGTCTGGTGAATCAATATGTTTAAAGAGCCTCTGTCAGCATGATCAACCCTATTATTAAGCCAGGCATACTGCCTGGTATGTATTGTTGAGCGTGAATATTCGTATTGAAAATTTTTATCGCGAATATCGGCACTTCGAGATTTCGCAAATATTTAGAATATAGCGCTATAAATTTTTTTTTAACAGCACACATGATCCCTCCCTGCTTCTAGCTTGTGGGCCAATGAGAAGGCTGCAAAATCTTTGTCAGAACTTAGCAACATCCCTAGCAACCAATAGGAAAGGTGCCTACCCCTTACTATATAAGAACCTCCCCAGCAGCCATTTCCTGCTGTTTTTTGCAGTTGTGTGAGAGAGAGGAGTGTTGTGCCTTTTATATAATACAGATAGTTAGTGGGAGATACTCAGTGTAGCTTAGTTAGTGAATAATGTAGCTGATAGGTTAAAGTGCAGGGCAGGAGCGTAGCTAGAAGTGACTGGGCCCCAAAGCAAATTTCTGTTTGGGCCCCCCTCCTCCCGCGCACTTCACAACTCCATCCTCCTGTGTATACCCCACTCCTTTGGCTAGTCACGATCTAGACCAGACCAGTCCTTTTCCTATATAATATATATATACAGTACAGATCAAAAGTTTAGACACACCTTCTCATTCAAAGAGTTTTCTTTATTTTCATGACTATGAAAATTGTAGATTCACACTGAAAGCACCAAAACTATGAATTAACACATGTGGAATTCTATACATAACAAACAAGTGTGAAACAACTGAAAATATGTCATATTCTAGGTTCTTCAAAGTAGCCACCTTTTGCTTTGATTACTGCTTTGCACACTCTTGGCATTCTCTTGATGAGCTTCAAGAGGTAGTCCCCTGAAATGGTCTTCCAACAGTCTTGAAGGAGTTCCCAGAGATGCTTAGCACTTGTTGGCCCTTTTTCCTTCACTCTGCGGTCCAGCTCACCCCAAACTATCTCAATTGGGTTCAGATCCGGTGACTGTGGAGGCCAGGTCATCTGGCGCAGCACCCCATCACTCTCCTTCATGGTCAAATAGCCCTTACTTTCAAAGTTTTCAAATTTTTCGGCTGACTGACTGACCTTCATTTCTTAAAGTAATGATGGCCACTAGTTTTTATTTACTTAGTTGCTTTTTTCTTGCCATAATACAAATTCTAACAGTCTATTCAGTAGGACTATCAGCTGTGTATCCACCTGACTTCTCCTCAACACCACTGATGGTCCCAACCCCATTTATAAGGCAAGAAATCCCACTTATTAAACTTGACAGGGCACACCTGTGAAGTGAAAACCATTTCAGGGGACTACCTCTTGAAGCTCATCAAGAGAATGCCAAGAGTGTGCAAAGCAGTAATCAAAGCAAAAGGTGGCTACTTTGAAGAACCTAGAATATGACATATTTTCAGTTGTTTCACACTTGTTTGTTATGTATATAATTCCACATGTGTTAATTAATTGTTTTGATGCCTTCAGTGTGAATCTACAATTTTCATAGTCATGAAAATAAAGAAAACTCTTTGAGAAGGTGTGTCCAAACTTTTGGTCTGTAATGTATATATACACACACACACATTGTCATGTAGTGCCCCCCTGTCACTTATTAACCCCTTATTCACCCTTGATCACCCCTGATCACCCCATATAGACTCCCTGATCACCCCCCTGTCATTGATCACCCCCCTGTCATTGATAACCCCCTGTAAGGCTGCATTCAGAGGTCCGTATGAATTTTACGGATCCACTGATAGATGGATCGGATCCGCAAAACACATACGGACGTCTGAATGCAGCCTTACAGGGGAGTGATCAATGACGGAGGTGATCACCCCATATAGACTCCCTGATCACCCCCCTGTCATTGATAACCCCCTGTAAGGCTCCATTCAGAGGTCCGTATGAATTTTACGGATCCACTGATAGATGGATCGGATCCGCAAAACACATACGGACGTCTGAATGCAGCCTTACAGGGGAGTGATCAATGACGGAGGTGATCACCCCATATAGACTCCCTGATCACCCCCCTGTCATTGATAACCCCCTGTAAAGCTCCATTCAGATGTCCGCATGATTTTTACGGATCCACTGATAGATGGATCGGATCCGCAAAACGCATACGGACGTCTGAATGGAGCCTTACAGGGGCGTGATCAATGACTGTGGTGATCACCCCATATAGACTCCCTGATCACCCCCCTGTCATTGATTACACCCCTGTCATTGATCAACCCCCTGTAAAGCTCCATTCAGATGTCCGCATGATTTTTACGGATCCACTGATAGATGGATCGGATCCGCAAAACGCATACGGACGTCTGAATGGAGCCTTACAGGGGCGTGATCAATGACTGTGGTGATCACCCCATATAGACTCCCTGATCACCCCCCTGTCATTGATTACCCCCCGTCATTGATCACACCCCTGTAAAGCTCCATTCAGATGTCCGCATGATTTTAACGGATCCACTGATAGATGGATCGGATCCGCAAAACGCATACGGACGTCTGAATGGAGCCTTACAGGGGCGTGATCAATGACTGTGGTGATCACCCCATATAGACTCCCTGATCACCCCCCTGTCATTGATTACCCCCCTGTCATTGATCAACCCCCTGTAAAGCTCCATTCAGATGTCCGCATGATTTTTACGGATCCACTGATAGATGGATCGGATCCGCAAAACGCATACGGACGTCTGAATGGAGCCTTACAGGGGCGTGGTCAACGACTGTGGTGATCACCCCATATAGACTCCCTGATCACCCCCCTGTCATTGATTACCCCCCTGTCATTGATCAACCCCCTGTAAAGCTCCATTCAGATGTCCGCATGATTTTTACGGATCCACTGATAGATGGATCGGATCCGCAAAACACATACAGGCGTCTCCCTGGAGCCTTCCAGGGGGGGTGATCACCCCATATAGACTCCCTGATCCCCCCCATGTCATTGATCACCCCCCTGTCAGGCTGCATTCAGATGTCCGTATGATTTTTACGGATCCACGGATACATGGATCGGATCCGCAAAACACATACGGACATCTGAATGGAGCCTCACAGGGGGGTGATCAATGACAGGGGGGTGATCACCCCATATAGACTCTCTGATCACCCCCCTGTCATTGATTACCCCCCCTGTCATTGATCACCCCCCTGTCATTGATCACCCCTCTGTAAGGCTCCATTCAGACATTTTTTTGGCCCAAGTTAGCGGAATTATTTTTTTTTTTTCTTACAAAGTCTCATATTCCACTAACTTGTGTCAAAAAATAAAATCTCTCATGAACTCACCATACCCCTCACGGAATCCAAATGCGTAAAAATTTTTTGACATTTATATTCCAGACTTCTTCTCACGCTTTAGGGCCCCTAGAATGCCAGGGCAGTATAAATACCCCACATGTGACCCCATTTCGGAAAGAAGACACCCCCAGGTATTCCGTGAGGGGCATATTGAGTCCATGAAAGATTGAAATTTTTGTCCCAAGTTAGCGGAAAGGGAGACTTTGTGAGAAAAAAATAAAAAATATCAATTTCCGCTAACTTCTGCCAAAAAAAAAAAATTTCTATGAACTCGCCATGCCCCTCATTGATTACCTTGGGGTGTCTTCTTTCCAAAATGGGGTCACATGTGGGGTATTTATACTGCCCTGGCATTCTAGGGGCCCCAAAGTGTGAGAAGAAGTCTGGTATCCAAATGTCTAAAAATGCCCTCCTAAAAGGAATTTGGGCACCTTTGCGCATCTAGGCTGCAAAAAAGTGTCACACATCTGGTATCGCCGTACTCAGGAGAAGTTGGGGAATGTGTTTTGGGGTGTCATTTTACATATACCCATGCTGGGTGAGAGAAATATCTTGGTCAAATGCCAACTTTGTATAAAAAAATGGGAAAAGTTGTCTTTTGCCAAGATATTTCTCTCACCCAGCATGGGTATATGTAAAATGACACCCCAAAACACATTCCCCAACTTCTCCTGAATACGGCGATACCACATGTGTGACACTTTTTTGCAGCCTAGGTGGGCAAAGGAGCCCACATTCCAAAGAGCACCTTTAGGATTTCACAGGTCATTTACCTACTTACCACACATTAGGGCCCCTGGAAAATGCCAGGGCAGTATAACTACCCCACAAGTGACCCCATTTTGGAAAGAAGACACCCCAAGGTATTCCGTGAGGGGCATGGCGAGTTCCTAGAATTTTTAATTTTTTGTCACAAGTTAGTGGAAAATGATGATTTTTTATTTTTTTTATTTTTTTTATTTTTTCTTACAAAGTCTCTTATTCCACTAACTTGTGACAAAAAATAAAAAATTCTAGGAACTCGCCATGCCCCTCACGGAATACCTTGGGGTGTCTTCTTTCCAAAATGGGGTCACTTGTGGGGTAGTTATACTGCCCTGGCATTCTAGGGGCCCAAATGTGTGGTAAGGAGTTTGAAATCAAATTCTGTAAAAAATGACCAGTGAAATCCGAAAGGTGCTCTTTGAAATATGGGCCCCTTTGCCCACCTAGGCTGCAAAAAAGTGTCACACATCTGGTATCTCCGTATTCAGGAGAAGTTGGGGAATGTGTTTTGGGGTGTCATTTTACATATACCCATGCTGGGTGAGAGAAATATCTTGGCAAAAGACAACTTTTACCATTTTTTTATACAATGTTGGCATTTGACCAAGATATTTCTCTCACCCAGCATGGGTATATGTAAAATTACACCCCAAAACACATTCCCCAACTTCTCCTGAATACGGAGATACCACATGTGTGACACTTTTTTGCATCCTAGGTGGGCAAAGGGGCCCATATTCCAAAGAGCACCTTTCGGATTTCACTGGTCATTTTTTACAGAATTTAATTTCAAACTCCTTACCACACATTTGGGCCCCTAGAATGCCAGGGCAGTATAACTACCCCACAAGTGACCCCATTTTGGAAAGAAGACACCCCAAGGTATTCCGTGAGGGGCATGGCGAGTTCCTAGAATTTTTTGTCACAAGTTAGTGGAATATGAGACTTTGTAAGAAAAAAATAAATAAAATAAAATCAGCATTTTCCGCTAACTTGTGCCAAAAAATAAAAAGTTCTATGAACCCACTATGCCCATCAGCGAATACCTTAGGGTGTCTACTTTCCGAAATGGGGTCATTTGTGGGGTGTTTGTACTGTCTGGGCATTGTAGAACCTCAGGAAACATGACAGGTGCTCAGAAAGTCAGAGCTGCTGCAAAAAGCGGAAATTCACATTTTTGTACCATAGTTTGTAAACGCTATAACTTTTACCCAAACCATTTTTTTTTTACCCAAACATTTTTTTTTTATCAAAGACATGTAGAACAATAAATTTAGAGCAAAATTTATATATGGATCTCGTTTTTTTTTGCAAAATTTTACAACTGAAAGTGAAAAATGTCATTTTTTGCAAAAAAAAAATCGTTAAATTTCGATTAATAACAAAAAAAAGTAAAAATGTTAGCAGCAATGAAATACCACCAAATGAAAGCTCTATTAGTGAGAAGAAAAGGAGGTAAAATTCATTTGGGTGGTAAGGTGCATGACCGAGCAATAAACAGTGAAAGTAGTGTAGGTCAGAAGTGTAAAAAGTGGCCTGGTCTTTCAGGGTGTTTAAGCACTGGGGGCTGAGGTGGTTAAGTTCAATCCAGGGCGGAGGGGGGGCGGAGCCTGTGACAACGTACGTCAGCCAGACGCTAGACGTGCCTGCCTGTGTCGTGCATGCCGCTGCTCCAGTCTCGAATCTCTTAAAGAGACAAGCAGCGGCAGCGCAGGCACAGTCAGGTGAGTCAGCGGCCGCCGGCGCCCGGCGGGGGGCCCCTCCATTTGACTCCAGTCCAGACACCGGACCAGCCGAGTTAGTTTTAATTTATTAATTACATTACTGCGGCGGCGCGGTGTCTCTCCAGACACAGGCACACAAATTCACTATAGAATTATTCAATTAGTAGTTGCGGCCGGGCCGGCGCTGGGGGCCCCTAAGGAGTCGGGGGCCCGGGGGCAATTGCCCCCCTTGCCTCTATGGTAGCGCCGGTCCTGCCTGTGATGTCAGCGCCCATCCATTATTATCATCCTATAACTATCTGCCATGGAAAAGCTGGGTGACGACTGCAAGGTCACCTTTCCCAGAAACAAATTCAACTAAGAACTGACGAGTTACAGACAATCTGATCTATAGGATTAGAAAACAGAGCTGCTTCTGTCCACAAACAGTGCCACCCATGTACACAGGCCAGGTCTGGTATTGTAGCTGGGCTTCATTCAAGGAGGACGTTTAGAGACTGGTGCCATGGTCAGGTCTGGGATTGTATCTGGACTGGTGCCCATTCAATAAAAAGCTGCAATACCGGACCTGGCCAGTTTATAACAGTGGCTCTCTTTCTGGGTTTCTAAACTCAAAAAAATCCCTGTGTTTTTTTTATTTTAGGAGGAAATGTTCTCTAACACAAACTCTTAAAAACCACAACAGGGATGCATCTGATAAGTAGCCCAACTACTACTCCCCTCGACCTCTGGTTCCCCATCGTTAGGTGACTTCTTGAGATACAGCGGTCGGCACCAGAGGAACTTGAACATGAAAGAACATTGCAGAAATAGCAATTCCCACAAGCAGCAGCCGGGGTTCTGACTGACTACAGGCCGCCACAAACAGCAGCCGGGGCTCTGACTGACTACAGGTCGCCACAGACAGCAGCCCAGGTTCTCGCAGACTACAGGCCGGCACAAACAGCAGCCGGGGCTCTGACTGACTATAGGCCGGCACAAACAGCAGCCGGGGCTCTGACTGACTACAGGCCGCCACAGACAGCAGCCCAGGTTCTCGCAGTCTACAGGCCGACACAAACAGCAGCCGGGGCTCTGACTGACTATAGGCCGGCACAAACAGCAGCCGGGGCTCTGACTGACTACAGGCCGCCACAGACAGCAGCCCAGGTTCTCGCTGACTACAGGCCACCATAAACAGCAGCCTTGGCTCTGAGAACAGGTCTAGTAGTGAGTTGCTTGTGAAGGGAAATATATCCTATGAGTCCTTTGTATCTTGTGGCCCCTGGGGGCCCTGTATTGGTGCCATGTAGTATATTGCAAATAGTATCAATGCAGCGCCATCTATAGACTTATGGGGAGTTGCACCCAGGAGTCGGTGCACTACCTTGGTCAGTCTGTGACTATGGGGGGTGTCGAGGGCGGTGGCCGCAGGGCGGCTTTGCTCTCTACGCCCTCTGGTTGCACAACTATCTATATGATGAGCAGATGTGCCCGGGATTAGCACAAACAGACGGCAGAACACGTGCAGGATGAGGAAACTGCCTGCATGATGAGGGACTACAAGTCCCAGCATGTCCAGTATCCACAGGGAGCCCTGGCTGTCAGTGCCAATGTGTGTGGCTGGGCAGCAGCCATTGTGCACCTCAGATGCCATAACCTACAGTGAGGCCTGGGGTCAATGGTGGGGGAAGGGGGTAGTGATTGCGGGCCTGGAGGGGGTGTTGACAATGATGGGTGTGCTGAGGAGGTGGGGTTAGGAGGGACAATGATGGAGGGAGATCGCAACAGTCACCATAGTTTTCATCTTAGGGCACCAAAAGCAGATGGCAGTGACACCTGGCGGGACAGAGATGCTACATAATGGGCATTGTAGAGCTCAGCTTAGTTACATCAGCTTGGTAGATATTATTGCACATGATGGGCTTAGACACACAGGCTCAGCAGTCAGTATCACAATAGATTGGCTTAGATACACTGTTTCACCAGTCAGCATCACAAAAATGATGGGCTTAGATACACAGTTTTAGCAGTCTGTGTCACACTCCAAAGTATTAGATACACAGATTTCTTCAGTCGGGATCGCACTATACACTCTGGTTTAGCAGTCAATCTCACACATGATGGGCTTAGATACACCATTTCACCAGTTGGTATCACACATATGGGGCTTAGATACACTGTTTCTCCACACTGCATGGGCTTAGAATAGATACACTGTTTCACCAGTCAGTGTCACAGGTAATGGGCTAAGATACACAGATTCTCCAGTCAGTATCACACTCCAAGGGCTTAGATACACATTTTCTCCAGTCAGTATCACACTATAGACACAGGTTTAGCAGTCAGTATCATACATGATGGGCTTAGATACACTGTTTCATCAGTCACTATCACACTCCATGGGCTTAGATACACTGTTTCATCAGTCAGTATCCGGCACAGACAGGAGCCAGGCAGGGCTGCGCTGACAAGGGCAAGGAGGGCACACAGGCAGCAGGCAGAGACATACCTGAAAAGCCCAGTGAGTCAGTCACTGATGTGTGCTGCTGTGCTGCTGCCACGCTGTTTCTCCTGCCTGACGCTCCCTCCTCAGGTCAGGACAACTCGGTGGGCGTGCCTAACTACAACAGGGCGCTGCCCAGTGACGGCTTATACCGGCTTGATTCCTGTCTGGCACTGGCAGTAAGATGCACGGGGGTGCAGGATTTGGAATGATGATAAATGGACAGGCCGAGCCCCCAATGTCGCCGGCGCCACACTGTATGTGAAGGGGCCTGGCCTGAAAAACGGTGTTAAAACTTTACTGACGGGCCGCGGGCCCCTTGTCAGCCTGGGCCCCAAAGCAGCCGCTTCCCCTGTAGTTATGCCACTGGTGCAGGGTGTTAGGGACATTATATACAATTGTGTTCAAAATAATAGCAGTGTGTTTAAAAAAGTGAATAAAGCTCAAAATCCTTCTAATAGCTTGTATTTCCATGCACACAAATGCATTGGGAACACTACACATTCTATTCCAAATCAAAACATGAAGAAAAATATATCAAATTTGTGTTGTTGAAGAAAAGTAAATATTAGACTGTTAAAAAAAATAGCAGTGTTTGTATTCTTCTTTACAAACTCAAACATTCACTATATAAACTGAAAGATGTTTAACCCCTTAGTGACCAAGCCTGTTTGGGCCTTTATGACCAAGCGTTTTTCTTCCTTTTTTCATGGTCTCGTTCCAAGAGCTATAACTTTTTTTATTTTTTCGTCTATATAGTTTTATGAGGGCTTGTTTTTTACGGGACAAGTTGTAGTTTTTAATGGCGCCATTTTGGGGTACACATAACTTTCTGATTAACTTTTATTAACTCTTTCTGGGGGGGAGATGGGGAAAAATAGCAATACTGCCACTGCGTTTTTACATTATAAATTTTATGGCGTTCATTTTTCGGTACAAATAACATAATATCTTTATTCTCTGGGTTAGTACGATTACAGTGATACTAAATACTTATAATTTTGTTTACGTTTTACAACTTTTTTTGCAATAAAACCCCTTTTATTAACCAATAAAATTATTTTGCATTGCCACTTCACAAGACCCATAACTTTTTAAAAAATTTTTATACGGAATTGTGTGAGGGCTTGATTTTTAAAAGACGACTTGTATTTTTCATCGGTATGATTTTGGAGTAAATGCCGCTTTTTGATCGCTTGTTATTACGTTTTTTTTCGGTGGAAACTAAGAATAAATTCTAAATTCGGTCGTTACGGACGCGGCAATACCAAACATATGGGGGATATTTTCTTTTTGCAATTTTTTTCATTGAAAAGCGTATTTTCTATGGGAAAAAAAGCATACGTTTTTATTTTATGGAATTTTTTTTATTTAATAAATGTGTATTTTTTTTCTATTTTTTTTACTTCTTAATAGTACCACAAGGGGACTATAAAATACAGTATTTTGATTGCTTTTAAAATGTAATGCATTATCTCTATAATGCATTGCATTTCAATAGCAATGCTATTCAAACATTGACCAGCCTGCTGCGCCAGAGAGGCACAGCCTGCTGGAGATAACTGAAGACAGGCTCAGGGCCCTGATCGGAAGAAAGGTAAGCTTCCCAACACATCAGCACCCCGCAATCGCATTTTCGGGGTGCTGATGGGAGACAGAGGGAGTCAGCTCCCTCTGTCACAACTTTACATGCAGCGGGCGCCATTGCGCCCGGCATGTAAAGGGTTAAACAGCCCGGATCGGCACTCCTGCCGTTCCGGACTGTTAGAGCAGGGCCCCGGCTCTCATGTGAGAGCCAGGTCCGAGCTCCCCGCTGCACGGGGGAGCCGTGCAGCGCTTAGACTGGGACGCCATAAAAACGCGACGGCCTAGCCTAAGGCCCCTTAGTGACCGCCGTAAAAACACGTATGGGTGGTCACTAAGGGGTTAAAGATGTTGCTTTCCTTTGAATCACTTAACTAATATTTAGTTGTATAACCACTGTTTCTGAGAACTGCTGTCAGGGCTGGTGTAAGGATTTTTGCAACCCTAGGCAAAAGCTAATTTTGCCACCCCTTGACTCCGCCCATTGACCACGCCCTTTGATCCGCCCCTTTTTTGTCAGCCACCTATTTAATGATAGTTGCATGCAACATTTTACTTGACCAGCTAATTTTAGATATTCTACAGCAGTCCCATTTCAATCCCCCCTCCCCCCCAATCAGCCTTTCAACCAAATAATAAAAATAGTAAAATAGAACATTTAATTAAAACATTTTAAATTGTAAACATTTTCTCATATGCAAAACATAAAATAGCAGCATTGCACATTTACAGCAGCACGTACCTCTCACATCCAGGGGCTCAAGGTGACATCTCCTCCAATGTAGATCTTCTCTATCATCATCTTCTCCATTCGGTCCGGACACTTCTCTCAGCCGCCTCGTCTCTGCAGAGTGTGACACACAGACATCTTAGCTTCCTCACTTTTCTATCATCATCCCCCAACCTAGAGTCTCCACAGTGTTATCTTGCTGCTCGCTGTGCCCCGGCCCCAATACCACAAATACTATCCTAAAGAAATAATAGTGCCCCCATAGTAATAGTGCTCCTCATAGTCTCACCAATAGTAATTCCCTTCTAGAATGCCCTCATTAGTAATACTGCCCCCTACACTGCCCCAAATTAATTAATATGCCCCCCACACTGCCGCACATTAAGTAATTTGCACCCCACACTGCCCCACATTAAGTAATTTGCCCGCCACACTACCTCACATTATGTAATTTGCACCCCACACTGCCCTACATTATGTAATTTGCCCCCACACTGCCCCACATTATATAATTTGCCCCCTACACTGTCCCACATTAGGTATTTTGCCCCCCACACTGCCCCACAGTATGTAATTTGCCCCCCACACTACCCCACATTATGTAATTTGCCCCCACACTGCCTCTCATTATGTAATTTGCCCCCCACAGTGCCTCACATTATGTAATTTGCCCCCCACACTGCCTCACATTATGTAATTTGCTCCCACACTGCCCAACATTATGTGATTTGCCCCCTACACTGTCCCACATTAAGTAATTTGCCCCCCACACTGCCCCACAGTATGTAATTTGCCCCACACACTGCCCCACATTAATCAATTTGCCCCCCACACTGCCTCACATTTCGTAATTTGCCCCCACAGTGCCCCAAATTAAGCAATTTGCCCTCCACACTGCCCCACATTATGTAATTTGCCCCCACACTGCCTCACATTAAGTAATTTTCCCCCCACACTGCCCCACATTATGTAATTTGCCCCCACATTGCCTCACATTAATTTGCCCCCCACACTGCCCCACATGATGTTGTTTGCTCCCCACACTGCTCTCCATTATGTAATTTGCCCCCCACTAAGTAATGTTGCCCCACACTAAGTAATGTTGCCCCCACACTGCCCTCCATAATGTAATTTTCACCCCACTAAGTAATTTTTCCCCCACACAAATTAATTTTGCCCCCAGACTGCCCTCCATTATGTAGTTTGCCCCTCCCCCGTACTTGTGTCGCTGTTCCTGTGCAGTCTGTACTTGCCGTTAAATTCAGGGTCTTAGGCGCGCAATCCCGTCCTGCGGCGCGTGATCCCGTGAGACCCACCACGGATGCTTGTGCCGCCATGTTTCACTGTCTTCCTAGTGTACTGTGGCTTGAATTCAGTGTTTGGGGGTCTTCTGACAAACTGTCTCTGGCCACTAGACCCAAAATGAACAATCTTACTTTCATCAGTCCACAAAATGTCTCTTTAGGCCAGTCAATGTGCTCTTTGGCAAATTGTAACCTCTTCAGCACATGTCTTTTTTTCAACAGTGGGACTTTGCGGGGGCTTCTTGCAGATATTTCGGCTTCACATAGGCGTCTTCTAATTGTAACAGTACTCCCAGGTAACTTTAGACCTTCTTTGATCTTCCTGGAGCTGATTGTTGGCTGAGTCCTTGCCATTTTGGCTATTCATCTATCCATTCGAATGGTAGTTTTTCACTTTCTTCCACGTTTTTCAGGTTCTGGTTGCCATTTTAAAGCATTTGCGATCATTTTAGCTGAGCAGCCTATAATTTTCTACACTTCTTTATATGTTTTCCCCTCTCCAATCAACTTTTTAATCAAGGTATGCTGTACTTCTGAACAATGTCTGGAACGACCCATTTTCCTCAGAATTTCAGAGAGAAATGCACTGTAAACAGCGTGTACAACATTTGCTGCCTTCTTTCCTTAACCACCTCCGGACCGCTGTACGCACAGACGCGTCCTGGAGGTGGTTGATTCATTCCTCCTGGACGCGCCGGCGCGTCATCTCGCGAGACGCGAGATTTCCTGTGAACGCGCGCACACAGGCGCGCGCGCTCACAGGAACGGAAGGTAAGAGAGTTGATCTCCAGCCTGCCAGCGGCGATCGTTCGCTGGCAGGCTGGAGATGTGTTTTTTTTTAACCCTAACAGGTATATTAGACGCTGTTTTGATAACAGCGTCTAATATACCTGCTACCTGGTCCTCTGGTGGTCCCCTTTGTTTGGATCGACCACCAGAGGACACAGGTAGCTCAGTAAAGTCCCACCAAGCACCACTACACTACACTACACCCCCCCCCCGTCACTTATTAACCCCTTATTAGCCCCTGATCACCCCATATAGACTCCCTGATCACCCCCCTGTCATTGATTACCCCCCTGTCATTGATCAACCCCCTGTAAAGCTCCATTCAGACGTCCGCATGATTTTTACGGATCCACTGATAGATGGATCGGATCCGCAAAACGCATCCGGACGTCTGAATGAAGCCTTACAGGGGCGTGATCAATGACTGTGGTTATCACCCCATATAGACTCCCTGATCACCCCCCTGTCATTGATTACACCCCTGTCATTGATTACCCCCCTGTAAAGCTCCATTCAGACGTCCGCATGATTTTTACGGATCCACTGATAGATGGATCCGATCCGCAAAACGCATCCGGACGTCTGAATGAAGCTTTACAGGGGCATGATCAATGACTGTGGTGATCACCCCATATAGACTCCCTGATCACCCCCCTGTAAAGCTCCATTCAGATGTCCGCATGATTTTTACGGATGCACTGATAGATGGATCCGATCCGCAAAACGCATCCGGACGTCTGAATGAAGCTTTACAGGGGCATGATCAATGACTGTGGTGATCACCCCATATAGACTCCCTGATCACCCCCCTGTAAAGCTCCATTCAGATGTCCGCATGATTTTTACGGATGCACTGATAGATGGATCCGATCCGCAAAACGCATCCGGACGTCTGAATGAAGCTTTACAGGGGCATGATCAATGACTGTGGTGATCACCCCATATAGACTCCCTGATCACCCCCCTGTAAAGCTCCATTCAGATGTCCGCATGATTTTTACGGATGCACTGATAGATGGATCCGATCCGCAAAACGCATCCGGACGTCTGAATGAAGCCTTACAGGGGCATGATCAATGACTGTGGTGATCACCCCATATAGACTCCCTGATCACCCCCCTGTAAAGCTCCATTCAGATGTCCGCATGATTTTTATGGATGCACTGATAGATGGATCCGATCCGCAAAACGCATCCGGACGTCTGAATGAAGCCTTACAGGGGCGTGATCAATGACTGTGGTTATCACCCCATATAGACTCCCTGATCACCCCCCTGTCATTGATTACACCCCTGTCATTGATCACCCCCCTGTAAAGCTCCATTCAGATGTCCGCATGATTTTTACGGATGCACTGATAGATGGATCGGATCCGCAAAACGCATCCGGACGTCTGAATGAAGCCTTACAGGGGCATGATCAATGACTGTGGTTATCACCCCATATAGACTCCCTGATCACCCCCCTGTCATTGATTACACCCCTGTCATTGATCACCCCCCTGTAAAGCTCCATTCAGACGTCCGCATGATTTTTACGGATCCACTGATAGATGGATCGGATCCGCAAAACGCATCCGGACGTCTGAATGAAGCCTTACAGGGGCATGATCAATGACTGTGGTGATCACCCCATATAGACTCCCTGATCACCCCCCTGTCATTGATTACCCCCCTGTAAAGCTCCATTCAGATGTCCGCATGATTTTTACGGATGCACTGATAGATGGATCGGATCCGCAAAACGCATACGGACGTCTGAATGAAGCCTTACAGGGGCGTGATCAATGACTGTGGTTATCACCCCATATAGACTCCCTGATCACCCCCCTGTCATTGATTACACCCCTGTCATTGATCACCCCCCTGTAAAGCTCCATTCAGATGTCCGCATGATTTTTACGGATGCACTGATAGATGGATCGGATCCGCAAAACGCATCCGGACGTCTGAATGAAGCCTTACAGGGGCATGATCAATGACTGTGGTGATCACCCCATATAGACTCCCTGATCACCCCCCTGTCATTGATTACCCCCCTGTCATTGATTACCCCCCTGTAAAGCTCCATTCAGACGTCCGCATGATTTTTACGGATCCACTGATAGATGGATCGGATCCGCAAAACGCATCCGGACGTCTGAATGAAGCCTTACAGGGGCATGATCAATGACTGTGGTGATCACCCCATATAGACTCCCTGATCACCCCATATAGACTCCCTGATCACCCCCCTGTCATTGATTACCCCCCTGTAAAGCTCCATTCAGATGTCCGCATGATTTTTACGGATGCACTGATAGATGGATCGGATCCGCAAAACGCATACGGACGTCTGAATGAAGCCTTACACGGGCGTGATCAATGACTGTGGTTATCACCCCATATAGACTCCCTGATCACCCCCCTGTCATTGATCACCCCCCCTGTCATTGATCACCCCCCCTGTCATTGATCACCCCCCTGTCATTGATCACCCTCTGTAAGGCTCCATTCAGACATTTTTTTGGCCCAAGTTAGCGGAATTTATTTATTTTTTTCTTACAAAGTCTCATATTCCACTAACTTGTGTCAAAAAATAAAATCTCACATGAACTCACCATACCCCTCACGGAATCCAAATGCGTAAAATTTTTTAGACATGTATATTCCAGACTTCTTCTCACGCTTTAGGGCCCCTAGAATGCCAGGGCAGTATAAATACCCCACATGTGACCCCATTTCGGAAAGAAGACACCCCCAGGTATTCCGTGAGGGGCATATTGAGTCCATGAAAGATTGAAATTTTTGTCCCAAGTTAGCGGAACGGGAGACTTTGTGAGAAAAAAATAAAAAATATCAATTTCCGCTAACTTGTGCCAAAAAAAAAAAATTTCTATGAACTCGCCATGCCCCTCATTGAATACCTTGGGGTGTCTTCTTTCCAAAATGGGGTCACATGTGGGGTATTTATACTGCCCTGGCATTCTAGGGGCCCCAAAGCGTGAGAAGAAGTCTGGTATCCAAATGTCTAAAAATGCCCTCCTAAAAGGAATTTGGGCACCTTTGCGCATCTAGGCTGCAAAAAAGTGTCACACATCTGGTATCGCCGTACTCAGGAGAAGTTGGGGAATGTGTTTTGGGGTGTCATTTTACATATACCCATGCTGGGTGAGAGAAATATCTTGGTCAAATGCCAACTTTGTATAAAAAAATGGGAAAAGTTGTCTTTTGCCAAGATATTTCTCTCACCCAGCAAGGGTATATGTAAAATGACACCCCAAAACACATTCCCCAACTTCTCCTGAATACGGCGATACCACATGTGTGACACTTTTTTGCAGCCTAGGTGGGCAAAGGGGCCCATATTCCAAAGAGCACCTTTAGGATTTCACAGGTCATTTACCTACCTAACACACATTAGGGCCCCTGGAAAATGCCAGGGCAGTATAACTACCACACAAGTGACCCCATTTTAGAAAGAAGACACCCCAAGGTATTCCGTGAGGGGCATGGCGAGTTCCTAGAATTTTTTATTTTTTGTCACAAGTTAGTGGAAAATGCTGATTTTTTTTTTTTTTTTTTTTTTTCATACAAAGTCTCATATTCCACTAACTTGTGACAAAAAATAAAAACTTCCATGAACTCACTATGCCCATCAGCGAATACCTTGGGGTGTCTTCTTTCCAAAATGGGGTCACTTGTGGGGTAGTTATACTGCCCTGGCATTCTAGGGGCCCAAATGTGTGGTAAGGAGTTTGAAATCAAATTCTGTAAAAATTGACCTGTGAAATCCGAAAGGTGCTCTTTGGAATATGGGCCCCTTTGCCCACCTAGGCTGCAAAAAAGTGTCACACATCTGGTATTGCCGTACTCAGGAGAAGGTGGGGAATGTGTTTTGGGGTGTCATTTTACATATACCCATGCTGGGTGAGAGAAATATCTTGGCAAACGACAACTTTTCCCATTTTTTTATACAAAGTTGGCATTTGACCAAGATATTTATCTCACCCAGCATGGGTATATGTAAAAAGACACCCCAAAACACATTCCTCAACTTCTCCTGAATACAGAGATACCAGATGTGTGACACTTTTTTGCAGCCTAGGTGGGCAAAGGGGCCCATATTCCAAAGAGCACCTTTCGGATTTCACAGGTCAATTTTTACAGAATTTGATTTCAAACTCCTTACCACACATTTGGGCCCCTAGAATGCCAGGGCAGTATAACTACCCCACAAGTGACCCCATTTTGGAAAGAAGAGACCCCAAGGTATTCGCTGATGGGCATAGTGAGTTCATGGAAGTTTTTATTTTTTGTCACAAGTTAGTGGAATATGAGACTTTGTATGAAAAAAAAAATAAAAAAAAAAATCATCATTTTCCACTAACTTGTGACAAAAAATAAAAAATTCTAGGAACTCGCCATGCCCCTCACGGAATACCTTGGGGTGTCTTCTTTCCAAAATAGGGTCACTTGTGGGGTAGTTATACTGCCCTGGCATTCTAGGGGCCCAAATGTGTGGTAAGGAGTTTGAAATCAAATTCAGTAAAAAATGACGAGTGAAATCCGAAAGGTGCTCTTTGGAATATGGGCCCCTTTGCCCACCTAGGCTGCAAAAAAGTGTCACACATCTGGTATCTCCGTACTCAGGAGAAGGTGGGGAATGTGTTTTGGGGTGTCATTTTATATATACCCATGCTGGGTGAGAGAAATATCTTGGCAAAAGACAACTTTTCCCATTTTTTTATACAAAGTTGTCATTTGACCAAGATATTTATCTCACCCAGCATGGGTATATGTAAAAAGACACCCCAAAACACATTCCTCAACTTCTCCTGAGTACGGCGATACCAGATGTGTGACACTTTTTTGCAGCCTAGGTGGGCAAAGGGGCCCATATTCCAAAGAGCACCTTTCGGATTTCACTCGTCATTTTTTACTGAATTTGATTTCAAACTCCTTACCACACATTTGGGCCCCTAGAATGCCAGGGCAGTATAACTACCCCACAAGTGACCCCATTTTGGAAAGAAGAGACCCCAAGGTATTCGCTGATGGGCATAGTGAGTTCATGGAAGTTTTTATTTTTTGTCACAAGTTAGTGGAATATGAGACTTTGTAAGAAAAAAAAAAAAAAAAAAAAAAAATCATCATTTTCCGCTAACTTGTGACAAAAAATAAAAAGTTCTATGAACTCACTGTGCCCATCAGCGAATACCTTAGGGTGTGTACTTTCAGAAATGGGGTCATTTGTGGGGTGTTTGTACTGTCTGGGCATTGTAGAACCTCAGGAAACATGACAGGTGCTCAGAAAGTCAGAGCTGCTTCAAAAAGCGGAAATTCACATTTTTGTACCATAGTTTGTAAACGCTATAACTTTTACCCAAACCATTTTTTTTCTACCCAAACATTTTTTTTTTATCAAAGACATGTAGAACTATAAATTTAGAGCAAAATTTCTATATGGATGTCGTTTTTTTTGCAAAATTTTACAACTGAAAGTGAAAAATGTCATTTTTTTGCAAAAAAATCGTTAAATTTCGATTAATAACAAAAAAAGTAAAAATGTCAGCAGCAATGAAATACCACCAAATGAAAGCTCTATTAGTGAGAAGAAAAGGAGGTAAAATTCATTTGGGTGGTAAGTTGCATGACCGAGCAATAAACGGTGAAAGTAGTGTAGGTCAGAAGTGTAAAAAGTGGCCTGGTCTTTCAGGGTGTTTAAGCACTGGGGGCTGAGGTGGTTAAGGAAGGTATATGTGTGCGGCAGGAAAATGGATGTGCATGTGAGAGAAATTTCTCTGCCGTCCATACATACATGCTACAGACATTGTGCTGTGATGTCACAACAATACTTAGTGCACCAATCAGTAATATCTACTAAGACCTGATAAAATGTGAAGTTGTATGTATTGCAAAAATACATTTGCATCATTAGCGGTGATTTTTGCAATTGGAAATATTTTAAAACACTTTATATGCATATAAAGCGATTGTTCTGACATGCCTGTGAAATGTAATCAAATACATTCACTGTCGCGAAAATTTCAGGTAGTTTGAGAACAGTTGCTAAACTAGGCCACGCCCGTAAGGCGCATGCGCAATACGCAAATATTACATTGCTGATTTTCGCAGATTTGCAAATATATGATGAATATTTGCTCAAATCTTTGCAAAATATAGCAAATTCGAATATAGCCCCTTCTGCTCATCACTACTGGTAAGGTAATCATGCTGATTAAAATGATGTCTTTCTTTTGTCCGCATGTTAAACATCTCTAGAGATATGTGTTTTTATTCATGTGCAAAGGAGTACATACTGAACATGTGAAACTCGAAAAATTCGAATATTGATCAAAGTTCATTTATTTCAGTAATGCAACTTAAAAGGTGAAACTAATATATGAGATAAACTCATTACATGCAAAGCGAGATATTTCAAGCCTTTATTCGTTATAATTTGGACAATTATGGCTTAGGGCTCTTTCACACTTGCGTTGTCCGGATCCGGCGTGTACTCCATTTGCCGGAATTACACTCCGGATCCGGAAAAACGCAAGTGAACTGAAAGCATTTGAAGACGGATCCGTCTTCAAAATGCGTTCAGTGTTACTATGGTACCCAGGACGCTATTAAAGTCCTGGTTGCCATAGTAGTAGTGGGGAGCGGGGGAGCAGTATACTTACAGTCCGTGCGGCTCCCGGGGCGCTCCAGAATGAGGTCAGAGCGCCCCATGCGCATGGATGACGTGTCCATGCGATCACGTCATCCATGAGCGTGGGGCGCCCTGACGTCACTCTGGAGCGCCCGGGGAGCCGCACGGATGGTAAGTATACTGCTCCCCCGCTCCCCACTACACTTTACCATGGCTGCCAGGACTTTAGCGTCTTGGCAGCCATGGTAACCATTCAGAAAAAGCTAAACGTCGGATCCGGGAATGCGCCGAAACGACGTTTAGCTTAAGGCCGGATCCGGATTAATGTCTTTCAATGGGCATTAATTCCGGATCCGGCCTTGCGGCAAGTGTTCAGGATTTTTGGCCGGAGCAAAAAGCGCAGCATGCTGCAGTATTTTCTCCGGCCAAAAAACGTTCCGTTCCGTAACTGAAGGCATCCTGATGCATCCTGAACGGATTTCTCTCCATTCAGAATGCATGGGGATAATCCTGATCAGGATTCTTCCGGCATAGAGCCCCGACGACGGAACTCTATGCCGGAAGAAAAGAACGCAAGTGTGAAAGGGCCCTTACAGCAGTGACGTACATACAGAGGTCACAGGGGTCGCTGTTGCGACTGGGCCCGGCACTCCAGGGGGCCCGGCCGCCTGTGGACCCCCCTGGCCCCTGCAGTCAGTGTTCCCTCTAACTAAGCTGCGCGGGTGGGCGGCCGCGCAGCAATTATTGTGGCCCCGCTCAGCCATATTGCGCCGCTCAAGCTGCTGGCAAAATGCCAGCGCCCAGCAGTCAGTGCAGTGAGTGTCAGAAACATCTCCGTCATGTGCCTCCTGCCCCGTCTGCCTGCTCCTCCCACTTTATGAATGATGCAGGCAGGCGGGGCAAGAGGCGCATGATGGAGGGAGCTCAGGGAGAGATGTTAAGCTCAAGCTGCCGGCTCGTGGACCCCCCGCAGTGCATGGCCAATGTGCCCGCCCCGCTGCCCTGACAGCCGCTCAGTCCGCAGCCACTTCCCCGTGCTCTGGATCACAGCAGCAGAAGAAGCGCGGGGAGGAGCTGGGCCATGACTGTGGAGAAAAATGTCCTGCAGCAGAACTCCCAGAAGGTAGGAGCTGCCCCCGGTGTGTGCACAGCGCCGGGCACTGCACCAGCCACGTCGCCAGTATCCCCGCCTCCTCCCGCCCTACTGATACATTACTAGAAGGCACTTATGGGATATCTGTGGAGGGCACCTAGGGGATATCTGTGGAGGACACTTATGGGGATATCTGTGGAGGATACTTATGGGGGATCTGTGGAGGGCACTGTTATGGAGATATCTGTGAATGACACATATATAGCATAAGATGCTATATATGTGTCATCCACAGATATCCCCATAACAGTGTCATCCACAGATACCCCATAAGTGCCCGCCACAGATCCCCCATAACAGTGCCCTCCACAGATCCCCCATAACAGTGCCCTCCACAGATCCCCCATAACAGTGTCATCCACAGATCCCCCATAACAGTGACATCCACAGATCCCCTATAACAGTGTGTCATCCACAGATCCCCATAACAGTGTCATCCACAGATCCCCCCATAACAGTGTCATCCACAGATCCCCCATAACAGTGTCATCCACAGATCCCCCATAACAGTGTCATCCACAGATCCCCCATAACAGTGTCATCCACAGATCCCCCATAACAGTGACATCCACAGATCCCCTATAACAGTGTGTCATCCACAGATCCCCATAACAGTGTCATCCACAGATCCCCCCCATAACAGTGTCATCCACAGATCCCCATAACAGTGTCATCCACATATCCCCCATAACAGTGTCATCCACAGATCCCCCATAACAGTGTCATCCACAGATATCCCATACCAGTGTCCTCCACAGATGGCAGTACAGCAAGATTGCCATCCAAAATCGGCCTGTCCCGCACAAAGCGGTACTGTTGGGAAGCATGTTGGGTGAATGGTAGGGGAGGTAGTGGGGGGGTGGAGGCAGGTTGGGTGGGGTGGCGGCAGGTTGGGGGGGCCAGCAGCAGGTTGGGGGGACGGGCAGGGGGCCCCATGGATACATTTTGCATCGGAGCCCCATGGATTGTGGGTACGACACTGGCTTACAGCTTATGAAACCCCAAAGTCTCCATTTTTTTTTTTTTTTTTTTATTGAAAAAAGTAGGACATACAAATGAAGTACATGTTATAATGATAACAGGTTATAATGATGACAGGTTAAATGACAGATTAAGTACAATAGTATTGCATAACAGTGGGTGGTAATAGAAGGCAGTGAACCCTACATTAATTACTTTCGTTACTGTCGATTACATTCGTTCACAGAAAGCATACAGTGCATCCCAGCGAGGAAATAGAATTGCTCTATGTTTTAGTACATAAAGGTTGTCAAGGAAAGGACTATTTTTAAAGGGTTTCTAGGGGAAGTTCCTGTATTTGGTCCAGGCACTCCAGCTAGATCTAAAGGATGAGAACCTTCGGTCTTCCCAAGCTGCTATCACCTCAAATCTGTAGATCTGATCTACTTTCTCTTTCCATTGAGATATGGAAGGGACCTCAGTTGCCAACCAGAATTTCGGAATAAGTATACGTGCTGCACTTAACATACAATAAAAGAGTTTAGTGGGCTTCCCTCTATGGGAGGAAGGACAAGAACCCAGAAGTGCCAATTGGGAGGACATTGGAACCACTAGGTTACAAATTTTGTTGGCCAATCTAAAGATTTCGGTCCACCATTTCTGTATAAGTGGGCAAGACCACCAGATATGGTAGAATGACCCTCTATTTTCTACACATCGCCAACATGTGTCCGACCCAGTCAAACTATATCTACAAGTGATGTCTGAAGTCCTATACCAACGAGTTAAGACTTTATAGCTGTTTTCCTGGGTACGGACACATCTGGATGACCTGTGTGGTATTAATAACAGTTGAAAGATCTCTGCCTGAGAGAAACCAACATCTAGGTCCTTTTCCCATTGCCCTATAAAAGCCGGTTTAGCCATATTTGTGGGTGAGTTAAGCTTTTTATATAGTTGGGATATTAGTTTACTATGTCTAGAATGGTCGACCAGTAAGCTTTCAAACCACATTTAGTAATGAATGACCGAAGAAAGGAAAGCAGTTGTGGGAAGGGTTTGCATTCTGGGAAAATGTGTAATATCTCTTTGTTGCTTAATACCTTGCCCTCTTCCCCATATAGGGAAAGAACTTTAATAGTGGAATTCCTAATTGATATAGGTAGACAGTCTCTTAAGTCAGAAGAAGCATGAGCCATGACGTCTCTTATCTGAAGTAAAGGTGACGGGAGGGGTATCATGTACTGTGAGTTTTGGAGCCAATTCCATGTCGACAGTGTCGACCTTACAATTGGGTTAAGTGATTTATTTTGGGCTGGGAATTTTTCCATTCCCACCAAAAGGCCAGAAAGACTCGAGCCAAAGTCACACTGTTCCATGAAGACCCAGGACTTTTCTATAGGGCCTGTTAGCCAGTCTACTACCCGTGATAGTGACACAGCTTTCCCATAAAGCTCGGGGTCCGGGAGTCCAATCCCTCCTTTAGCCTTAGGTCTACAGAGAACAGAGCAAGCTAGTCGAGCCCTCTTCCTAACCCAAACAAACTTGCTAATTTCCCTTTTAAGTCTAACATAGTATGTTTTGGGGACTGGAATAGGCAAGACCTGTTGTAGGTAGGTCAGTCTAGGTAATACTAGTGAAGTGACTATATTTTTCCTACCAAACCATGAAAGCGGGGGATTCTTTAATACCAACAGTTGGTCACTTATCGGTTTCATGAGGGGGGAATAGTTCAAATGGAATAATGAGGTAGGGTCTGGACCAATCCAAAGTCTCAATTTTGAGGTACCCTTTGATCAGGGGATATGGATTAATTAGCTGACTAGAGTGTGACACTTTAAGCCTAGAATATTGAACCTTTTCACAATATTTTAACTTTAAGTTGCATTAATGCAACTCTTTTAAGTTGCATTACTGAAATAAATGAACTTTTGCACTATATTTAAATTTTTTGAGTTTCACCTGTATTGCTGGTTCATTCACAGGCACAATGTATGATTATAAACACACCAGTAATATGTATTAGCTTTCTAAGTATAGAAAACCTTGATTCTTGGTATAGTAAGTATGGGTTAAATGAGGGGGGGGGGGGAATAACTGAAGGAAAAGAAAATCTAGAAGCCTCTCCTGGGATTTTAACCTGGGACATCTACTTGCAAGACTGACCACTTACCTCTATGCTATATCCTTACCATGTTGATGAGAGTGGTTTTCTATGGAAAGCTAATACATATTACTGGTTTCTTTATAATCGTATATGGTGCCTGTGAATAAACCAGTAATATGTATTAGCTTTCTAATCATAAAAAAACTCTATTCTCAAAATGGTAAGGGTTAGTAAGTAGTGTATATGATACGGTAGGACACAGCTCTGCCCTCAGCATGCTAACATCTAGCCTGTCAATTAAGTGGAGGGGGAGAGTGCACAGGGGTGTTATAACAGCAGTGCTCCTAGGATTCAGCCTTGCTCCCTGCTTCTCCAACCTGCTCATTTGTATATGAATAAAAACACATATATCTTTGCAGCTGTTTAACATAAAGACAAAAGAAAGGTATGATCAACCTTACCAGGAATTATGCCTGGTTTAATAGGGTTGACCATACTGACAGAGGCTCATTAAGGAAGATTTGTCACCTCTCCTAACATGTCTTTTAAGTAACTATGTGCATTCCCCATGCCATAACATTTCTGGAACAAATTTTCTTAAAACTGTATGTTTTGCCTTTTCCTAATTGTATAATGCAGTTTGAGGAGCCAATATTCAGAAGTGGCGCATAAAGGAAAAGGAAGTATTAAAGGGGTTTTGTCACTTCAGCAAATGGAATTTATAATGTAGAGAAAGTTAATATAAGGCACTTACTAATGTATTGTGAATGTCCATATTGCTTCCTTTACTGGCTTCTTTCAATCACATTATACACTGCTCGTTTCCATGGTTATGACCACCCTGTAATCCAGCAGCAGTTGCTGTGCTTGCACATTATAGGAAAAAGTGTTGGTCTCTCTGGTGGTCGGAATCATGGGAGCTCACATAGGTACGTATGGGCAACAATTCCCGTACCAGCCACTTCATGTCTCTGCAAAATAGAACCCTGGTTTTGGCTTCCAAAACTGCATCAGAAAACCTGAATGTGTGACTGCAACCATTTCCCTTCTCCTTGCCAAAAAGGTGTGTACCTGCATCTAACAATGCTAGCTCTGGTTGGACAGTATCAGACTGTACAGGGACACACAACTAACTAGTAACACCAGTTGTCAATTTATCTATAAAATTCTAATAGTAATAATAGAAAGACACAACACATAGTCAGAAGAAAAAAAGATGTCAGGAGTGGTGGTGACCTCTGTAAATTCTATACCATTTGTACATTAAATGTATAGAGAAAATATATCTGTTTCCTATTGTTATTCTTGTCTACCTGATCTTGTCCCAATGATTAATACTGTAGCTCATTGATTCAAGGGAATGGGAGCTGAGCCACAGTATGCCATACCACTACTGTGACCACTATACAGCGGACATAGGCTTGTACTACTGGGTCTATCCACCATTATGTTTCTAGCACCAACAGCTGCCCCAAACACCTGATCAGTATGGGTGCCAGGTATCGGCAAACTGATACACAGTGAAAAATAGTGATCATATGTGGTAAGAACAGAGAATCTGCTGTAACACAATGAACCAGTTTATAACTTTGCCTACATCCCCCCAGGACAACTAGCATTGTGCCTGTCATTTATACAGTCATTAGTAGAATAGTATTGTTATTAGCATCATGCATACCAATGGCAATATCTAGAAAAAGAAACGGAATGTACATGGAGTGACTTCTGTATTTTCTAGAGTCCCATTGATGTGAATGGTTCCGCATACGGTCCACAAAAAAAACAGAACAGAATTTATTCATAGCGAATCGTGTTAAAAAACGGCTATTTCCTGGCTGCAGAGAGCCTTTATAGTGATGTAGAACACTGTGACTTGCAGTAACACACATAGGGAGTCTGCTGTGGTAGTGAAACAATACTGTGAGTCAGTATGACAAGGACATGACAGGCGTCATTCTTAGCCCCTTAAGGACCGGGCTCCTTTTCACCTTCACCATTTTTTGCAAATCTGACCAGTGTCACTTTATGTGGTGATAACTTTAAAACGCTTTGACTTATCCAGGCCATTCTGAGTTTGTTTTTTCGTTACATATTGTACTTCATGACACTGGTAAAATGGAGTCAAATAAATTCATTTTTATTTATAAAAAAATACCAAATTTGCCCAAAATTTGGAAAAATTTGCAAATTTCCAAGTTTCAATTTCTCTACTTCTATAATACATATTAATACCTACAAAAATAGTTATTACTTTACATTTCCCATATGTCTTCTTCATGTTAGGATCATTTTGAGAATGACATTTTATTTTTGGGGGACCTTACAAGGCTTAGAAATTTAGAAGTAAATCTTGAAATTTCTCAGAAATTTTCAAAAACCAACTTTTTAAGGACCAGTTCAGGTCTGAAGTAACTTTGTAAAGCTTACATGATAGAAACCACCCAAAAATGACCCCATTCTAGAAACTACACCCCTCAAGGTATTCAAAACTTATTTTACAAACATTGTTAACCCTTTAGGTGTTCCACAAGAATTAATGGAAAATAGAGATACAATTTCAAAATTTCACTTTTTTGGCAGATTTTCCAATTTAATTTTTTTTTTCCAGTTACAAAGCAAGGGTTAACAGCCAAACAAAACTCATTATTTATGGCCCTGATTCTGTCGTTTACAGAAACAACCCATATGTGGTCGTAAACTGCTGTACGGGCACACGGCAGGGCGCAGAAAGAAAGGAATGCCATACGGTTTTTGGAAGGCAGATTTTGCTAGACTGTTTTTTTGGACATCATGTCCCATTTGAAGCCCCCCTGATGCACCCCTAGAGTAGAAACTCCATAAAAGTGACCCCATCTAAGAAACTACACCCCTCAAGGTATTCAAAACTGATTTTACAAACGTTGTTATCCCTTTAAGTGTTCCACAAGAGTTATTGGCAAATAGAGATGACATTTCAGAATTTCAATTTTTTGGCAAATTTTCCATTTTAATCAATTTTTTTCCGGAAACAAAACAAGGGTTAACAGCCAAACAAAACTCAATATTTAGTGGTAGGTTGTGGTGGCTCACTAGCAAGTAGTTAAGGTATGGTGCTGCAAGCTCATATAGAGGGAATCACCCCACCCTCTCTTAAAGGCAAATGTAGTAATAGAGTAATGAGCGAGCACTCATACACTTGGCAACCAAATTGACATGTGCAGAAAATATTTATTAAATCCCCATAAAATACAAGTAATAAAATTTATAAGAACAATGTAGCAATAATATACAACATTACAGTCACATATATTGTGGTAGATATGATCAACACTATATTCATATGACTCAATAGTGTCGATAAATTCAATAATATATATCACACCAAGAAACTTCAAGTATATGCCGTTATTTGGGAAAGAGGGGGTATTATCTTCTAGCGCTCTATCCCAATTTGGGAAACTGAATGTCACTGAAAATGCTGTAGGTGTATTCACTGGGAGTGCAATATGTTCATAAAGTGTCCACAGGAATCCTGATAATGTGAAAAGTCTCTTATAGCATATCCTTTTATGGTCGATATGAGCTTTGGATTGAAGAAAACTTTAAATCGATATTTGGCTTACCGTCTAGCGTCTGCTTTCTCCCTATTGCTTCAATGGAGCTTTAAATATTTGCCGGCTTATTCAGTCGCTCCATACAGCAAGCTGGTTTAAATTTCGCGGGAGTTCCAAAGATCACGGGAGTTGCCACTCTGTTCCGCAATTTCCTTTGGTGCAGCTTTCGACGATAAGAATAGTTAATCCTTTACTGTAGAGATTTTCTTCTGTATGGCCATACAGTATTATCGGAGGCTTTTCAATGCAGGTACATCACTTGTTTCACCATACGCGTTACGGGTAGATTCACTCTCCCTTCCTCAGTGGTCAAGTGTCTGCCTGCTCTGCCTCCATTTTTATCCATTCCTTTGATTGCTTCCCAAATCTCGGACACCTGTTGTTCATGCTACTCCCAGTTTGCAAGGGAATCCTCCCACATAATCAAGGGATAATTCTATACAGCCTTGATTTAAAAAAAAAAAAAATATTATTTTATTTTATTTTTTTCTTTTCCTCTTGCAGTTTCCATGCGTTTTTTATGCGTTTTTTTGGGGACACATGCGTTTTTTGGCCCAGATGTCCCAATTGGTGTGATATATAATTATGTGAAATATAAACTTGATATCTGATTGCCAACACTTATAAAATTACTTTTTATAATAAAATATTATTAAACAAATCAAAGGAATGGATAAAAATGGAGGCAGAGCAGGCAGACACTTGACCACTGAGGAAGGGAGAGTGAATCTACCCGTAACGCGTATGGTGAAACAAGTGATGTACCTGCATTGAAAAGCCTCCGATAATACTGTATGGCCATACAGAAGAAAATCTCTACAGTAAAGGATTAACTATTCTTATCGTCGAAAGCTGCACCAAAGGAAATTGCGGAACAGAGTGGCAACTCCTGCGATCTTTGGAACTCCTGCGAAATTTAAACCAGCTTGCTGTATGGAGCGACTGAATAAGCCGGCAAATATTTAAAGCTCCATTGAAGTAATAGGGAGACAGCAGACGCTAGACGGTAAGCCAAACATCGATTTAAAGTTTTCTCCAATCCAAAGCTCATATCGAGCTTAAAAGGATATGCTATAAGAGACTTCTCACATTATCAGGATTCCTGTGGACACTTTATGAACATATTGCACTCCCAGTGAATACACCTACAACATTTTCAGTGACATTCAGTTTCCCAAATTGGGATAGAGCGCTAGAAGATAATACCCCCTCTTTCCCAAATAACGGCATATACTTGAAGTTTCTTGGTGTGATATATATTATTGAATTTATCGACACTATTGAGTCATATGAATATAGTGTTGATCATATCTACCACAATATATGTGACTGTAATGTTGTATATTATTGCTACATTGTTCTTATAAATTTTATTACTTGTATTTTATGGGGATTTAATAAATATTTTCTGCACATGTCAATTTGGTTGCCAAGTGTATGAGTGCTCGCTCATTACTCTATTACTACATTTGCCTTTAAGAGAGGGTGGGGTGATTCCCTCTATATGAGCTTGCAGCACCATACCTTAACTACTTGCTAGTGAGCCACCACAACCTACCACTATTTTTTGTACGCACTATTCACCCCTGTGTGTGAGCTCCTTTACAGTAGATTATGGACATTTGGCACCACATTGAAAGCAAAAAGGCGAAAGCAGAAAATTTTAAATTTGATGATATGCAGGATGATGTTTTTAGTAGCGATAAAGCTATGGCAGATGTCTTTAGAGAATTAGAGGGACTGCTACAGAAACAACTCAGACAGTATTGGGAGATAAGGTCCCTACAGCAGTATATAGAGCATGGTAAAATTCCTAAGGGGTTAATTTTGAATAAAACCCCAGCACAAGATCTCCTGGATGAGGAGTTTGAGGTGGAATGGAACAGATTACAATTCTCCTGTTCCATTTCACTCATGCAACTCATAATAAAAAGGAGAACAGCACTATTGGAAGTGCTGAATCAAAAAATTGGAAAATTAAAAGACCACCTTGAAAAATTCTCTAGAAATAGTGAATTTGAAATGTGGCAACAAAGACTCTGTAGTGGATTAGATAAAATTGAGAGTGAGATCATTAATAAAAAAACTAAAAAACACCAGAATACACAGAGAAATCACCAGGGTGAAAGATCTGGGGAACAAATTCCCTTATCACAGAATGAGATCCCAAAAGGGAAGAAAAGGGAAGGGGATAGGGATCGGCAGGGCTTATCAGACAGCTACTCAATCTCTGTGACTAACAGATATGAGGAGCTGTCTGATCGGCATTTTTTAGATCATACCCCAGCACATCACAGAGCACGAATACGGCACAGAGAAAGGACACCTCCCAATCACAGTTTAGAATCACCGACACATCACTACAATTTAAGACCCAAGAGCACTTATCAATACCAGAACACAGGGAAGGGACAACATCACATATCACAGAGACAGGATCACCATGCACCCCAAAAGATGAACCACATAGAACAAGTAAGATACCAACACTCAAGACACAGAGGAGGGTCAGAAAGACAAGACGAAGTAAGAGGAAGAGACACATATCACAAAAGACATCACTAGCAACGGATCTCAGCGCAATAATTAACTTAAGTTCAACCACCCTGACTAAAACCCAAAATAATCTGTTAGAGAAAGGTCTGAAGTTTGCCCCCACCAATAAGATGGATAAATTCTCTACGTATATAGGAGTACAAAAACTAATAAGGAATATCTGCCTCAAAAAATATTTTATCAAAAATCCAATTGTGAGGAATGAGAAAGTGATAGTTGAAAAAAACGTAAAAAAGACAAAAAACCCTAACAAAAACCTCCTAAAAAATAAATCAAATATGTTCCCAAGGAGTGAAATTAGCAAAGAAATAGGAGCCTTTCAGAAGTGTGTAGAGGAAGATATTTGCAAACTAAAGGCTAGACCAAGAGCCACAAACAATCTGACCAGAGGAGAGTTTGAGGCATTGAAACTACTACAAAAAAAACACTCCATCACTATACGCCCCGCGGATAAGGGAGGTGCGGTAGTGGTGATGGACACAATTAATTATAATAGGGAATGTCTCCGACAACTCTCAGATGGGGAGACCTATCAAAGATTGGGGGGAGACCCCCTTGAGAGATTTGAGTTGGAGCTCAGGAGATACAGTATGGACGGATTGGATAATGGTACGATATCACAGCAGGAACTGGATTTCATTTTGGGCACACAGAGGAGGCTACCATGCTTCTACTGTCTGCCCAAAGTGCACAAAAATCCGAATGATCCCCCAGGACGCCCTATCGTCTCAGGGATTGGATCTATCACATCCAACCTGTCCAAATATATAGACGTACAGTTACAGCCAATAGTCAAGAAAACCAATTCCTATATTAAAGATACGACCCAAATCATACAGATTCTGGAAAACTTAGATGTCCAGACTGGATGGATTATGGGTACACTTGATGTTCAGTCACTTTATACTGTGATTGAACATCAGCAAGGAATTGATGCTGTAAAAATGCAATTAATAAGAGATGGCTCGTATGGAGCAATAAAAAAAGAGTTTATAACGAAAGGAATAGAGTATATCCTGAGCCACAACTACTTCTTTTTTGAGGGGGAATTCTTCCTGCAGAAGCGGGGTACCGCCATGAAGACCAGATTCGCCCCCAGCTATGCTAATTTATTCTTGGCCGAGTGGGAATATAACCACATCAAGCCAAGGCTGGGGACGGATCTGGCCCTGTGGCGCCGTTATATAGATGATGTGATCTTCATCTGGAAAAAGAGTAAAGAAGAATTGGAAAAATTCCTAGAAACAATCAATATTAATAATTTAAATCTGGTCTTTACCTCAAACATAAAGGAGAGCACCGAATTCTTGGATTTATTAATCACACAATCTGATAATAAATATATATGTGAGACATTTTGTAAATCCACAGCTAGAAATAGTTATATCGATTTTTCTAGCTGTCACCTGCCGAAATGGCTGACAAATGTTCCCTCTGGTCAGTTCCGTAGGATTAAGCGGAACTGCACAGAGGGACATACTTTTGAGATGGAAGCCATTGAGATGAAAAGACAATTTATTGAGAAGGAATATCCTGAAAACTTAGTGGAGGAGTCACTCAACCAAATTAGGAAATTAGATAGAAGAGAGTTCTTTAATAAGGAGGACAATAAAGATAAAAATGAGATGGATAATGAGGAAGATAAAACACTAAATAAAGAAGCCATTAGAGTTGTTCTTCCATTTAATGAGAATTATAGGAAGATTCAGAAAATTATTAAAACCCATTGGCACCATGTGTTGAATGACAAAATTGTAGGACACTTACTCCCGACTGTTCCGACGATTACCTTCACTAGGGCACCCAATCTAGGTATCAAGGTGGCCCCTACCGTAAAACCGTGGAAACAGAATAAGTTGAGTTTTTCAGGAACTTGGCTGAGTTTGAAGGGTTTTTATAAATGTGGAAGGTGTATGGGTTGTAGAATGAATAAAAAACCCCGCCTGACGACTAATGTCCCCTCGACTCAGAACAACTATAATTGGGAGATAGAAGATTGTCTTACATGTGACTCCAGTGGAGTTATCTACCTTCTCCAGTGCCCCTGTAACAGACAATATATAGGACGTACCAAGAGGCCATTCAAAAAAAGAGTGGCCGAACATATTGCCAACATCAGGAAGGGGTACGATAAACATTCCCTATCTAAACATTATAAAGAGATGCATAATCAGGATCCATCAAGTCTGGTGTTTACGGCACTGGAGAAGGTGGAGAAACACTGGAGAGGCGGTGATTTTGTTAGACAAATGTCTAGGATAGAATCCAGACGCATTTATGAATTTGGATCTCTACAACCGAAAGGCCTTAATTCGGAGTTGGAAATTTTTGGATTTATGTAGGTTGGATGTCTCGAGGCCGACGGCACGTCGCATGCTAGGCCGTCTATCGGCGCTGCGACGTGTCCTTGGCTCCGAGATACCCACCCTTCTTTCTCTATCAAATCCGAATAATTGTATCAAACTCTAGGATTCCTATGAAACTTTCAAGATTCCTCACATTTATTATTTATTGTTTTATATTCTTATATTGATATTTTAATCTTGAAAATTTGTTTAATAATATTTTATTATAAAAAGTAATTTTATAAGTGTTGGCAATCAGATATCAAGTTTATATTTCACATAATGATATATCACACCAATTGGGACATCTGGGCCAAAAAACGCATGTGTCCCCAAAAAAACGCATAAAAAACGCATGGAAACTGCAAGAGGAAAATAAAAAAAAAAAAAAAAAAAATATTTTTTTTTTTTTTAAATCAAGGCTGTATAGAATTATCCCTTGATTATGTGGGAGGATTCCCTTGCAAACTGGGAGTAGCATGAACAACAGGTGTCCGAGATTTGGGAAGCAATCAAAGGAATGGATAAAAATGGAGGCAGAGCAGGCAGACACTTGACCACTGAGGAAGGGAGAGTGAATCTACCCGTAACGCGTATGGTGAAACAAGTGATGTACCTGCATTGAAAAGCCTCCGATAATACTGTATGGCCATACAGAAGAAAATCTCTACAGTAAAGGATTAACTATTCTTATCGTCGAAAGCTGCACCAAAGGAAATTGCGGAACAGAGTGGCAACTCCCGCGATCTTTGGAACTCCCGCGAAATTTAAACCAGCTTGCTGTATGGAGCGACTGAATAAGCCGGCAAATATTTAAAGCTCCATTGAAGCAATAGGGAGAAAGCAGACGCTAGACGGTAAGCCAAATATCGATTTAAAGTTTTCTTCAATCCAAAGCTCATATCGACCATAAAAGGATATGCTATAAGAGACTTTTCACATTATCAGGATTCCTGTGGACACTTTATGAACATATTGCACTCCCAGTGAATACACCTACAGCATTTTCAGTGACATTCAGTTTCCCAAATTGGGATAGAGCGCTAGAAGATAATACCCCCTCTTTCCCAAATAACGGCATATACTTGAAGTTTCTTGGTGTGATATATATTATTGAATTTATCGACACTATTGAGTCATATGAATATAGTGTTGATCATATCTACCACAATATATGTGACTGTAATGTTGTATATTATTGCTACATTGTTCTTATAAATTTTATTACTTGTATTTTATGGGGATTTAATAAATATTTTCTGCACATGTCAATTTGGTTGCCAAGTGTATGAGTGCTCGCTCATTACTCTATTACTACAAAACTCAATATTTATTTCCCTGATTCTGTAGTTTATAGAAACACCCCATACAGTCAGGTCCATAAATATTGGGACATCAACACAATTCTAACATTTTTGGCTCTATACACCACCACAATGGATGTAAAATGAAACTAACAAGATGTGTTTTAACTGCAGACTGTCAGCTTTAATTTGAGGGTATTTACATCCAAATCAGGTGAACGGTGTAGGAATTACAACAGTTTGCATATGTGCCTCCCACTTGTTAAGGAACCAAAAGTAATGGGACAATTGGCTTCTCAGCTGTTCCATGGCTAGGTGTGTGTTATTAACTCATTATCCCAATTACAATGAGCAGATACAAGGTCCAGAGTTCATTTCAAGTGTGCTACTTGCATTTGGAATCTGTTGCTATCAACTCTCAAGATGAGATCCCAAGAGCTGTCACTATCAGTTAAGCAAGCGATCATTAAGCTGAAAAAACAAAACAAACCCATCAGAGAGATAGAAAAAACATTCGGCGTGGCGAAAACAACTGTTTGGAACATTCATAAAAGGAAGGAACGTACCGGTGAGCTCAGCAACACCAAAAGACCCGGAAGACCACAGAAAACAACTGTGGT
Source organism: Bufo bufo (assembly GCF_905171765.1). Classification (NCBI taxonomy): domain Eukaryota; kingdom Metazoa; phylum Chordata; class Amphibia; order Anura; family Bufonidae; genus Bufo; species Bufo bufo. The sequence continues at coordinate 314,345,925 of NC_053392.1, forward strand.
GGATGACCGAAGAATCCTTTCCCTGGTGAAGAAAACAGTAGGCCAGATCAAGAACACTCTCCAGGAGGTAGGTGTATGTGTGTCAAAGTCAACAATCAAGAGAAGACTTCACCAGACTGAATACAGACGGTTCACCACAAGATGTAAACCATTGGTGAGCCTCAAAAACAGGAAGGCCAGATTAGAGTTTGCCAAACAACATCTAAAAAAGCCTTCACAGTTCTGGAACATCTTATTGACAGATGAGACCAAGATCAACTTGTACCAGAGTGATGGGAAGAGAAGAGTATGGAGAAGGAAAGGAACTGCTCATGATCCTAAGCATACCACCTCATCAGTGAAGCATGGTGGTGGTGGTGTCATGGAGTGGGCATGTATGGCTGCCAATGGAACTGGTTCTCTTGTATTTATTGATGATGTGACTGCTGACAAAAGCAGCAGGATAAATTCTGAAGTGTTTCGGGCAATATTATCTGCTCATATTCCGCCAAATGCTTCAGAACTCATTGGACGGTGCTTCACAGTGCAGATGGACAATGACCCAAAGCAGACTGCAAAAGCAACCAAAGAGTTTTTTAAGTGAAATAAGTGGAATTTTATGCAATGGCCAAGTCAATCACCTGACCTGAATCCGATTGAGCATACATTTCACTTGCTGAACACAAAACTAAAGGGAAAATGCCCCAAGAACAAGCAGGAACTGAAGACAGTTGCAGTAGAGGCCTGGCAGAACATCACCAGGGATGAAACCCAGCGTCTGGTGTTGTCTATGCGTTCCAGATTTCAGGCTGTAATTGACTGCAAAGGATTTGCAACCAAGTATTAAAAAGTGAAAGTTTGATTTATGAGTATTATTCTGTCCCATTACTTTTGGTCCCTTAACAAGTGGGAGGCACATATGCAAACTGTTGTAATTCCTACACCGTTCACCTGATTTGGATGTAAATACCCTCAAATTAAAGCTGACAGTCTGCAGTTAAAGCACATCTTGTTCGTTTCATTTCAAATCCATTGTGGTGGTGTATAGAGCCAAAAATGTTAAAATTGCGTTGATGTCCCAATATTTATGGACCTGACTGTATGTGGTTGTAAACTACTGTACGGGCACACGGCAGGGGCGCAGAAGGAAAGGTGCGCCATATGGTTTCTGGAAGGCAGATTTTGCTGGATTGGTTTTTAGACACCATGTCCCATTTGAAGCCCCCTGATGCACCCCTAGAGTAGAAACTCCAAAAAAGTGGCCCTATTTTGGAAACTACGGGATAAGGTGACAGTTTTGCTGGTACTATTTTAGGGTACATATGATTTTTGGTTGCTCTATATTACACTTTTTGTGAGGCAAAGTAACAAAAAATAGAAATTCTGAAATTTCATCTCCATTTGCCATTAACTCTTGTGGAACACTTAAAGGGTTATAAAAAGTTTGTAAAATCAGTTTTGAATACCTTAAGGGGTGTAGTTTCCAAATTGGGGTCACTTTTTGGAGTTTATACTCTAGGGGTGCATCAGAGGCGGCTTCAAATGGGATATGGTGTCAAAAAACCAGTCCAGCAAAAACTGTCTACCAAAAACCATATGGCGCTCCTTTCCTTCTGCGCCCTGCCGTGTGGCCATACAGCAGTTTACGACCACATATGGGGCATTTATATAAACTACAGAATCAGGGCAATAAATATTGAGTTTTGTTTGGCTGTTAACCCTTGCTTTGTTACGGGGAAAAAATGGATTAAAATGGAAAATTAGCCCAAAAATAGCTGTTTTGGCACTGTTTTTATTTTTTATTATTTACAAAATTCATCTGACAGGTTAGATCATGTGATATTTTTATAGAGCATTTTCTTACGGACGCGGTGATACCTAATATATACTTTTTTTTATTTATTTAGGTTTTACACAATAATATCATTTTTGAAACAAAAAAAAATCATGTTTTAGTGTCTCCATAGTCTGAGAGCCATAGTTTTTTCAGTTTTTAGGCGATTGTCTCAGGTTGGGTATCATTTTTGCGGGATGAGATGACGGTTAGATTGGTACTATTTTGGGGTGCATATGACTTTTTGATCGCTTGCTATTACACTTTTTGTGATGTAAGGTAACAAAAAAATTGCTTTTTTGAGGCGTTTTTTTTTTTTTTTTTTTACAGTGTTCACCTGAGGGGTTAGGTCATGTGGTATTTTTATAGAGCAGGTTCTTATGGACGTGACAATACCTAATATGTCTACTTTTTTTTATTTATCTAGGTTTTACACAATAATATCTTTTTTGAAACAACAAAAAAAACTCCATAGTCCGAGAGCCATATTTTTTTTATTTTTTGGGCGATTGTCTTATGTAGGGGCTCATGTTTTGCGGGATGAGATGACGGTTAGATTGGAACCATTGTGGGGGCATAGGCTTTTTTGATCGCTTGGTGTTGCACTTTTAGTGACGTAAGGTGGCAAAACAAATGGTTTTTTAGCACAGTTTTTATTTTATTTTTTTGACAGTGTTCATCTGAGGGGTTATGTCATATGATATTTTTATAGAGCAGGTCATTACAGATGTGGCGATACCTAATATGTATACTTTCTTAAATTTTTTTAAGTTTTACACAATAATATCATTTCCTCATAGTTTTTATTTTTTTATTTTTATGGTGTTCACTGTGCGGGGAAAGTAACATGACCGTTTTATAGATCAGGTTGTTACGGCCGCAGCGATACCTAATATGTGTAGTGAATTTTATTTTTTTAATTTTTATTCAGTGATAAATGTGTTTTTTTATCTTTACTTTTTTTCACATTTTTTTTAACTTTTTTTTTACCCAGACCCACTTGGTTCTTGAAGATCCAGTGGGTCTGTTGTCTGTATAATACAGTACAGTACACTATATAGTGTACTGTACTGTATTTTACTTACACTTTGTCTGAACAGATCTCTGACTTTAGCACAGATCTGTTCAGCACCATGGACAGCAGGATGGCTGAGAAGGCGTCCTGTTGCCATGGGAACCTTCCCCGTCTGCCAGAACAGAGCAGCATGTGATGGGGAGGGAGGGGGGGCCCCTCCCTCTGTGATCCCTTCCTGTCGGGTGGCTGCAAGGGCACAGCAGCCCCCCGATGGGAGAGGGAGGGAGCTCCCTGACTGGTAACCTCTTCCATAGAGCGGTCCGTACGGACCGCGGTATGGAAAGGGTTAAACGGCTGACATCACAGCACAGATGTCAGCCGTTTATACCAGAGTGTCAGCAATGTGCTGACACTCTGGTATACCCACTGAACGCCAATGAATATTCAAGAGGAGGCGCCGGGGGAATCGCGATCCCGCCTGCCTCACCGCCCGCCTCCCGCACTGCCCACACCGCCTGCAACGCACCACCCGCCGGCATAAAATCATTCAGGGGTGCAGGGGGGGTGAAAAATCTTTATTTTAGGCATTTTAAAGTTTCTGATCCCAGCGATCAGAAACTGCAGAAAGCGCTGCAAACCGCAGGTCTGAATTGACCTGCAGTTTGCAGTGATCGCCGATACAGGGGGGTCACAGGACCCCCCTCGGCATTGACCCAAGGTGCCTGGCTGTGTGTAACAGCCGGGGTCTCAGCGCTGTCACCATGTCTGCAGACACGGTGACAGTTTAATGCCATGACGTGTATACTCGTCATGGAGCGCTAATTAGCAGTGCTCCATGACGAGTATGCACGTCATAGGTCGGGAAGGGGTTAGAATCACTGCATACTTCACTTATTTTGGCAGTCACAGGGCCAAAAACTGACCAAATAACTCAAGTATCAACTCAGCTTTACAGGTACATGATAGCATCAAGAAGAAGCGCACTCTTTTTACACAGTTGTCAGCTGATTCCACATAGATTTCTACAGAACCTGTTCTATTAAACGCTTATACAAGTAGAGCCCCCCGAGTGGAGAGGGTGTAAGCTGTAAGTTTGTTTTGACGTAACTGATTATTTTGCCCTTCCTCTAATCCGTTACAATAACCCCTCAAAAAATGGATCCTGTCTGTTGAGCATTTGCCTTCACTCGGTCAGCATTTGGTCAGTAATCCATCAGTATTGCTAATGCCAAAAAAAACAGGAGTGGATCTTAAACAGGGATAAGATGTGAACCAAAGATTTGCAAGTCTTCTGTGTTTTCTATCCACTCCTGCTTTTGGCTACCAATTCATAAGCCAATTCTGATGGGACCACCATACTGGCCTTAAAGCTGCTACACAGACAGGGTCCGTTGTGCGTCTCATTTTTCCTTCCTTCTGACAGATCAGAAGTGTAAAATAAATGATGATGTCAGCGAGGCTGAAAGCCAAAATAGTGGACCAGTCACGAAGTGGGGAAGGGTGGGAACAGCATTAGAAGTCCACAGACTGGACCTATGAAATAGTGGTGAGGTGAAAGCAGCATGAGGAGACCACAGAGTGGCCCAATGACAGGGTCTGGAGGTCGAAGCAGTATGAGGAGGCCACAGAGTGGCACAATGACAGAGTCTTTAGGTGGCGGCAGCAGCATTAGGAGAAGGCCACCAAGTGGCACAATGACCGAGTAGGGAGTTGGCAGCAGTATGAGGAGGCCACCGAGTGGCACAACGACAGAGTCTGGAGGTGGCAGCAGCATGAGAAAGCCACAGAATGGCACAATGACAGTGTCGATCAACCAAGATACTTCTGGGGGAACCTGCCTGGCATGAACAGGCCTCTAGTAGCTACAGACAATGACAAGACAAAGCGTCAAGATAGCTTTGAGCCCGGAAAAGTCACGAAGTTCATCAAGATACGTCACTAAAGATTTTAATACATTTTGTTTTTCGACCGCCATACTTCTATAAAGATTTTACCACATATTACTACAGCGCTGAACGCTGAAAAAGATTTTTCGCTCTGCTGAAGGATGATTTTGAAAGTGTGTAGAAGCCACACGGGACCCCCATCACATAACCACATAAAACTGCAGAGCTGAACCCTGAATAAAAAAAATTTCCACCGAAACACATCAATAACGATTTTACTGCATATAAGTACAGTGCTGAACGTTGAATAAGATTTGTTTTTTCACCAAAATATGTCACAAAAGATTTTACCCCATATAACTGCAGCACTGAATGCTGAATACAATTTGTTTTGCACCGAAAAAGGTCCCAAAAGGTTTTACCACATATAACGCAACCGAAATACATCAATTAAGATTTTACCACATATAACGGAGCACGGAGATGGAGAGGGTGTTCGGATTCCCCCGAACGTCTCAGAAATGAACCGCTGCTCCCGACAGCAGCTCCTGGAAAGGTCATGCAGCGTCCCGATCATCCGGCATCTATTCGCTCCGCTGAAGGATGATTTTGAAAGTGTGTAGAAGCCACACGGGGCCCCCATGCTGCAGATTTATCATGGAGACATCATAGAGATTGTACCGCATATAAACGCAGCACTGACCGCTGAATACATTTTGTTTTTCGACCAAAATACTTCAATAAAGATTTTATTGCATATAACCGCCGCACCGACGGACTGCTACCGCCGCTACTTCTGTAAACCCCTATATTTTTCTTGTTGGACTGAAATATGCCCCTATACGCTTTCACCAGAAATAACTGCAACAGTGCAGTGCGTATGTATTTTTCTTTTTTTACTGTAATATGCCCCTATGTGCTTTCAACAGAAATAACTGCAGAAGTAAACTGAGAATATATTTTTCTTGTTGGACTGAAATAGGCCACTATACACTTTTACCAGAATTAACTGTAGAAATGCACTGGGAATATATTTTTCTTGAAGTACTGAAATACGCCCCTATACACTTTCACCAGATATAACTGCAGAAGCGAAATGCGTATATATTTTTCTTGTAGTAATAATCTAAGATACTAATGATACTAAGATATAAGCCACTAAAGGCTTTTCAAAATAGCACTTGCAGCCCAATAACAAATAGCTGGAATGACAGAGCTGTCTAATGGCTATTTGGATCCCCAAATTATCTTTCCCTGCATTAGTAAATCGCTTTCCTATCAATGTCCCTAGCGCCTTCTGACATCTCTCCCTGCACTAAGATGCTGTGAAATGATTCCCCTCTATCCTTTCCCTGCACTTTTTTTTCCCACAATTAGGTTTTTCCAATTGCTGTCCCTAGCCCCTTCACAAATCTGTCCCTGCACTCTGAACTCTTAAAAATGGCAGAATCTAAAATGGCTGCCGTATCTATAGGGCTGTGACATCACAGGGCTGGCTACTGATTGGATGCATGCAGGCATGTCAATCTGGGTGATCCTGCCTTCCCAGAGTTCCTTGCCCCATGTTCTCAGTCCTCACATGTGTAGCCACCATTTTAGGAAAATTTTGATTCGTTATCACAAAGCGCAAGGAAATTCGCATTCATTGCGAATGAAATTTTTCATGAAATTCGGATTGAATTCCACTTCGTCAGCTTCAATTTGCTCATCTATAGTTAGTAAGCAAGGGGTAGGAAACCATCCAAAGGGTCATGGAAAAGATATGTAGGGGAAAGTTATATCGGGCCATTCTGTTCTTGGTGGCTAAACTCAGCACTAGGAATGAGAAAAATGAGCTTAGGATCCATAATCAAAAGTCGCTTTGCTCCAAACTTCATTTTAATGCTGTACGGACATCTGTCTCCTTACAGCATTAAAATGTATGCTCTCCGACAAGACAAAGTGAGTTATCACCGAAGACTTCAGTGAATAAGTTCAGTATTTATTAAACTTGAAAAACATTTTAAAACAGGTATTCGAAGTTGGCTTAAGTACCGATTGGTACCTCGGTACTGAAACTGACTACGGAACCAAGTTTTAAAATGGTTTTCAAGTTTAAAAATCAAATCCCAAATCCTGACTTCGCCTCGCCGGAGAGCATACATTTTAATGCTGTATGGAGACAGGTCTCCGTACAACATTAAAACAAAGTTGGACCAAAGCGACTTCGCACATCCTTACTCAGCACCATAATATAGGAGGAGCATTTTGAACATTGCTAATGGGTTCTCTTTATTCTGTGTATTACCAGACTTTTATATTGCCAGAAATAATATACTACTACTCTGTAAATCCAAATGCTATGGAGAAAAGGTAGGTGTATTTGCACATGGATCCAAATACAGTAGATGTTTCTTGGCTTTACAGTTTTTGTAAATGAGGTCTTCAGTTTTCTTTCGCTGATAAGATACCATTATTTTATAGTTTAATCTGTCCTCGCCTTAACTCATGAGCTTGTTCAAACATTTGTGTTATTGAAAGGACAGTAAGAAGCATTTTTGTCATAAATTAATGTAAACACAGGAATTAAATGATAAGAAATGTCAGTTCCACAATTATAAGAGATTCTATCTATTTAATGATCAAGGAGGGAACAAATTAATAAAGTAGTGTTATCACTACAGTGTACACAAAGACTTACCTGACAAACTAATTAATAGAAGACTTTTATATGAATCTTCCGAGACTAATCAAGTAAAATATTTTGTACTGAAAGTTAACATTTAAGTACATTGTATTCCAGCTTTCTTACCATACACGAGTGCAGTTGAACCTTGTCTGCACAGTAGAATGGTACAGCCCACAGATTGGTCCTGCATAATGCATCTTGTCTACACATGTTGTCAGTCATTTGACACCCTACATATCATGTGATCACTGGCATTCAGTAAGCAACCAGGCTACATGACATGAATGTGCTTGGTCAACACACAAATCCATGGAAAAGCTGCTATTGTGGTTATTACAATATCTACGTCTACTATATTAGCTAAAGGCATCTACTACCACCTGTTTCTACAGGACTGCCTGTGTCTAGATTGCGTTATCGTGTTGTTAAACCCTTCTAAACGTTTACCATACATATACAGCATAGCCAGAAGGGAGTTCCGGACATGAGCCATACATGTATACTCGCTTGATTAGTGACAGGGGCCAGCATTGCAGAAAACTCAGATGCCAGCAGATTAACCCCTTAGATGCTACAATTAATGCTGACCACTGCATCTAGGTGGTCAACAGTAGTAGGGGGCTCTCTCTCTCAACCCATCGGCTCCCCAATTACAAAGGCTTTGGGGTCTGCCAGCTTCAGAGACCATATGACATGTCATAATTTTTCTGCGGTGCGGAACAATGGAAAAAAACATCACGGAAGCATTCCGTAGTGCTTCCATTGTTCCGTTCCATAACTCTGTTCCGCATCTCCGGAATTGCGGACCCATTCATGTGAATGGGTCCGCATCCATGATGCCGGGGTGCACACGGCTGGCGGCCGTGGATTGCCCACCCGCCGTTTGCGCATGAGGCCAAAAACTGACAGCTCCAATGCAGTACAATACAGCACTTATTGTACTACACTGTAAAATGGATCATACTCTGAAAAGTTGAAGTCTCCTAATGGACAAAAAAATAATAATTTTTTGAAAAAAAAAAATGGATATATTAGGTATAAACAACAAATGCCTTTATAAAAATTTGACATGACCTACCCCATCAGGTGAACACTGTAAAAATATAAATAAATAAAAATGATGCCAAAATGCACATTTGTCACCTTGTTTTGAAAACCATGATATCTAAAAATTTAAAAGTTGTATGTATGCCAAAATGATACCAAAGAAAGCATCACCTCATCCTGTAAGAAACAAGCAGAAACAAGTTCCCACACAAAACCAATGTTAGAAAAATTTAAAATATATGCTTCTCAGAAAATGAAGACACAAAAACATTATTTTTTTTCAAAACTGCTTTGTGTAAAAGTAGAAATGCAAGAATAAAAAACTTATATAAAATTGGTATCTCTGTATCCATACTGACCAGCAAAATAAAGTTATTATGTAATTTTTCCGGCACGGTGTACGCCGCAATAACAAAACCTAAAAATCAATGTCAGAATTGCTACCTTGTCTTTATCCTGCTTCCCAAAAAGCTAAATAAAAAGTGATCAAAAAGTGTAAATGTAACACAAAATAGTACCAGTGATAATGGCAACTCATCCCACATAAAATAAGCCCTCACACAGCTGGTAAAGGGCAGAGAGCTCCAGTCCGACTCAGACGCCAGCAAGGTGGAGGTGGAGTACTGGTTTGGGCTGGTATCATCAAAGATGAGCTTGTGGGGCCTTTTCGGGTTGAGGATGGAGTCAATCTCAACTCCCAGTCCTACTGCCAGTTTCTGGAAGACACCTTCTTCAAGCAGTGGTACAGGAAGAAGTCTGCATCCTTCAAGAAAAACATGATTTTCATGCAGGACAATGTTCCATCACACGCGTCCAAGTACTCCACAGCGTGGCTGGCAAGAAAGGGTATAAAAGAAGAAAATCTAATGACATGGCCTCCTTGTTCACCTGATCTGAACCCCATTGAGAACCTGTGGTCCATCATCAAATGTGAGATTTACAAGGAGGGAAAACAGTACACCTCTCTGAACAGTGTCTGGGAGGCTGTGGTTGCTGCTGCACGCAATGTTGATGGTGAACAGATCAAAACACAGACAGAATCCATGGATGGCAGGCTTTTGAGTGTCCTTGCAAAGAAAGGTGACTATATTGGTCACTGATTTGTTTTTGTTTTGTTTTTGAATGTCAGAAATGTATATTTGTGATGTTGAGATGTTATATTGGTTTCACTGGTAAAAATAAATAATTGAAATGGGTATATATTTGTTTTTTGTTAAGTTGCCTAATAATTATGCACAGTAATAGTCACCTGCACACACAGATATCCCCCTAAAATAGCTAAAACTAAAAACAAACTAAAAACTACTTCCAAAAATATTCAGCTTTGATATTAATGAGTTTTTTGGGTTCATTGAGAACATGGTTGTTGTTCAATAATAAAATTAATCCTCAAAAATATAACTTGCCTAATAATTCTGCACTCCCTGTAGGGTCTTACATTGTTACTTTCTGAGGGACTAATCCTCCCTCTTGTCTCTAGATTTATCCTCTGCTGAATCCCTATCTCTGGCTATTGTTTCCATCATCTATATTATCCTTATTGAGATCTCACTCTAGAGCTGTGTCCACTCTGACGGTTATGTATTTAGGTGATGATTTAATGTCCTATACTGAGCTATAGTATTATTATCATTGTTTTTCAGCGACTGGATTATTTATATACACTGCTCAAAAAAATAAAGTGAACACAAAAATAACACATCCTAGATCTGAATGAATTAAATATTCTCCTGAAATACTTTGTTCTTTACATAGTTGAATGTGCTGACAACAAAATCACACAAAAATAATTTTTTAACCCATGGAGGTCTGGATTTGGAGTCACACTCAAAATTAAAGTGGAAAAACACACTACAGGCTGATCCAACTTTGATGTAATGTCCTTAAAACAAGTCAAAATGAGGCTCAGTAGTGTGTGTGGCCTCCACGTGCCTGTATGACCTCCCTACAATGCCTGTGCATGCTCCTGATGAGGTGGCGGACGGTCTCCTGAGGGATCTCCTCCCAGACCTGGACTAAAGCATCTGCCAACTCCTGGACAGTCTGTGGTGCAACGTGACGTTGGTGGATAGAGCGAGACATGATGTCCCAGATGTGCTCAATTGGATTCAGGTCTGGGGAATGGGCGGGCCAGTCCATAGCATCAATGCCTTCGTCTTGCAGGAACTGCTGACACACTCCAGCCACATGAGGTCTAGCATTGTCTTGCATTAGGAGGAACCCAGGGCCAACCGCACCAGCATATGGTCTCACAAGGGGTCTGAGGATCTCATCTCGATACCTAATGGCAGTCAGGCTACCTCTGGCAAGCACATGGAGGGCTGTGCGGCCCTCCAAAGAAATGCCACCCCACACCATTACTGACCCAATGCCAAACCGGTCATGCTGGAGTATGTTGCAGGCAGCAGAACGTTCTCCACGGCGTCTCCAGACTCTGTCACGTCTGTCACATGTGCTCAGTGTGAACCTGCTTTCATCTGTGAAGAGCACAGGGCGCCTCTGGCAAATGCCAAACGTCCTGCACGGTGTTGGGCTGTAAGCACAACCACCACCTGTGGACGTCGGGCCCTCATATCACCCTCATGAAGTCTGTTTCTGACCGTTTGAGCAGACACATGCACATTTGTTGCCTGCTGGAGGTCATTTTGCAGGGCTCTGGCAGTGCTCCTCCTGTTCCTCCTTGCACAAAGGCGAAGGTAGCGGTCCTGCTGCTGGGTTGTTGCCCTCCTATGGCCTCCTCCCCGTCTCCTGATGTACTGGCCTCTCTCCTGGTAGCGCCTCCATGCTCTGGACACTACGCTGACAGACACAGCAAACCTTCTTGCCACAGCTCGCATTGATGTGCCATCCTGGATAAGCTGCACTACCTGAGCCACTTGTGTGGGTTGTAGACTCCGTCTCATGCAACCACTAGAGTGAAAGCACCGCCAGCATTCAAAGGTGACCAAAACATCAGCCAGGAAGCATAGGAACTGAGAAGAGGTCTGTGGTCACCACCTGCAGAACCACTCCTTTATTGGGGGTGTCTTGCTAATTGCCTATAATTTCCACCTGTTGTCTATCCCATTTGCACAACAGCATGTGAAATTGATTGTCACTCAGTGTTGCTTCCTAAGTGGAGAGTTTGATTTCACAGAAGTGTGATCAACTTGGAGTTACATTGTGTTGTTTAAGTGTTCCCTTTATTTTTTTGAGCAGTGTATATATACACTCACCTAAAGAATTATTAGGAACACCTGTTCTATTTCTCATTAATGCAATTATCTACACTGCGTGCAGAATTATTAGGCAAATGAGTATTTTGACCACATCATCCTCTTTATGCATGTTGTCTTACTCCAAGCTGTATAGGCTCGAAAGCCTACTACCAATTAAGCATATTAGGTGATGTGCATCTCTGTAATGAGAAGGGGTGTGGTCTAATGACATCAACACCCTATATCAGGTGTGCATAATTATTAGGCAACTTCCTTTCCTTTGGCAAAATGGGTCAAAAGAAGGACTTGACAGGCTCAGAAAAGTCTAAAATAGTGAGATATCTTGCAGAGGGATGCAGCACTCTTAAAATTGCAAAGCTTCTGAAGCGTGATCATCGAACAATCAAGCGTTTCATTCAAAATAGTCAACAGGGTCGCAAGAAGCGTGTGGAAAAACCAAAGCGCAAAATAACTGCCCATGAACTGAGAAAAGTCAAGCGTGCAGCTGCCAAGATGCCACTTGCCACCAGTTTGGCCATATTTCAGAGCTGCAACATCACTGGAGTGCCCAAAAGCACAAGGTGTGCAATACTCAGAGACATGGCCAAGGTAAGAAAGGCTGAAAGACGACCACCACTGAACAAGACACACAAGCTGAAACGTCAATACTGGGCCAAGAAATATCTCAAGACTGATTTTTCTAAGGTTTTATGGACTGATGAAATGAGAGTGAGTCTTGATGGGCCAGATGGATGGGCCCGTGGCTGGATTGGTAAAGGGCAGAGAGCTCCAGTCCGACTCAGACGCCAGCAAGGTGGAGGTGGAGTACTGGTTTGGGCTGGTATCATCAAAGATGAGCTTGTGGGGCCTTTTCGGGTTGAGGATGGAGTCAAGCTCAACTCCCAGTCCTACTGCCAGTTTCTGGAAGACACCTTCTTCAAGCAGTGGTACAGGAAGAAGTCTGCATCCTTCAAGAAAAACATGATTTTCATGCAGGACAATGCTCCATCACACGCGTCCAAGTACTCCACAGCGTGGCTGGCAAGAAAGGGTATAAAAGAAGAAAATCTAATGACATGGCCTCCTTGTTCACTTGATCTGAACCCCATTGAGAACCTGTGGTCCATCATCAAATGTGAGATTTACAAGGAGGGAAAACAGTACACCTCTCTCAACAGTGTCTGGGAGGCTGTGGTTGCTGCTGCACGCAATGTTTATGGTGAACAGATCAAAACACTGACAGAATCCATGGATGGCAGGCTTTTGAGTGTCCTTGCAAAGAAAGGTGGCTATATTGGTCACTGATTTGTTTTTGTTTTGTTTTTGAATGTCAGAAATGTATATTTGTGAATGTTGAGATGTTATATTGGTTTCACTGGTAAAAAAAAATAATTGAAATGGGTATATATTTGTTTTTTGTTAAGTTGCCTAATAATTATGCACAGTAATAGTCACCTGCACACACAGATATCCCCCTAAAATAGCTAAAACTAAAAACAAACTAAAAACTACTTCCAAAAATATTCAGCTTTGATATTAATGAGTTTTTTGGGTTCATTGAGAACATGGTTGTTGTTCAATAATAAAATTAATCCTCAAAAATACAACTTGCCTAATAATTCTGCACTCCCTGTAGTCAACCAATCACATGGCAGTTGCTTCAATGCATTTAGGCGTGTGGTCCTGGTCAAGACAATCTCCTGAACTCCAAACTGAATGTCAGAATGGGAAAGAAAGGTGATTTAAGCAATTTTGAGCGTGGCATGGTTGTTGGTGCCAGACGGGCCGGTCTGAGTATTTCACAATCTGCTCAGTTACTGGGATTTTCACGCACAACCATTTCTAGGGTTTACAAAGAATGGTGTGAAAAGGGAAAAACATCCAGTATGATGCAGTCCTGTGGGCAAAAATGCCTTGTGGATGCTAGAGGTCAGAGGAGAATGGGCCAACTGATTCAAGCTGATAGAAGAGCAACTTTGACTGAAATAACCACTCGTTACAACCGAGGTATGCAGCAAAGCATTTGTGAAGCCACAACACGCACAACCTTGAGGCGGATGGGCTACAACAGCAGAAGACCCCACCGGGTACCACTCATCTCCACTACAAATAGGAAAAAGAGACTACAATAAGTCCGAATTTGGCGTAAACAGAATGAGAACATGTATCCATCCTCTGATGGCTACTTCCAGCAGGATAATGCACCATGTCACAAAGCTCGAATCATTTCAAATTGGTTTCTTGAACATGACAATGAGTTCACTGTACTAAAATGGCCCCTACAGTCACCAGATCTCAACCCAATAGAGCATCTTTGGGATGTGGTGGAATGGGAGCTTCGTGCCCTGGATGTGCATCCCTCAAATCTCCATCAACTGCAAGATGCTATCCTATCAATATGGGCCAACATTTCTAAAGAATGCTATCAGCACCTTGTTGAATCAATGCCACGTAGAATTAAGGCAGTTCTGAAGGCAAAAGGGGGTCCAACACCGTATTAGTATGGTGTTCCTAATAATTCTTTAGGTGAGTGTATATACAATCTGTATACCTGACATGTTTTACATCTTTTGGTGGAGCCTTTCTGCTGGCTCTTTTCCCTGTTATCTTTATTTTTATATGTACATCACGATATGTTATATATTTATTACAATAAAATGAATTATATTTTTTATTACTTTGGGCATTTTTTGTTGTTGTTTGTCGATTAACAACACTGTAGGTTTATATTGGTTTCCAATTCTTTGCCCAGACTCATAGCTTTGTAAATTAAGGCTTTTTCTTGGTTTTAAACATCCCATGGCTAGCCCACGTCTTAAACTTAGTAGTTCAGCGGTTTCTCAAAACCTACTCCAATTTGCCTGAGCTACTGGTGAAGGTGCGCCGCGTGTGTGCACATTTCCGAAATTCATCGACAGCTTTAGCCGGTCTGTCAACGCTGCAGCAGCATTGGAAATTGCCAGCTCACCGGCTGTTGTGCGACGTGAGCACGCCCTGGAATTCGACGTTGCACATGTTGGCCAGGCTTTGTGAGCAACATGGTCGTCATCTTTCCAGTCAGCTTCCGCTATTCACAAGCGAGCGGTGGGCATGGATGTCTGACCTCTGTGAGGTTTTAATAAACTTTGAGGAATCAACACAGATGATGAGCGGCGATAAGGCTATTATCGGCATAACCATCCCACTTCTGTGTCTACTCAAACGCTCGCTGCTCACAATTAAGGACAACACTTTGCATGTGGAAGAGGTGGAAATGGGGGAAGACATTACACAGATTGATAGCCAGGCCACCCTCAGTTCGTCTTCTCAGCGCAAATTGGACGATGAAGCGGAGGAGGAGAAGGAGCAGGAGACGGTTGCCTCCGCTACAGAGGGTAGTACCCATGGAAGTTTAATTCCACCTGTTCTGCATGGGTCGGCAAAAGAGGAGGAAGAGGATGAGGAGATTGAGAGTGATCCTCCTCATTCCTCTGGTGGAGAGGACGAGCAAAACGGTGCAATACCCGAGATCCTTGTTGAAAATTTTCCATCTGACAACGAGGCGGCAGAGTCCGTAGTTCCTTGGCCAACCGAGGAGGGGAGATAAGGGGAACACACAGCAGTTCCAACAGAGGCAGGGCAACACTCTCTAAAGCCTAGGACAGTTTCATGACACCCCGCCAGCACCCTCACCCTGATACGCGGCCTAGTGTCACGAGGAGGGAAACATTTTGGAAAATGGTAAAGGAGTACATAGAAGACCGTGTCAGAATCCTCAATGATGCCTCAGTGCCTTACAACTACTAGGTGTCCAAGCTAGACACATGGCACGAACTTGCGCTCTACACCTTGGAGGTGCTGGCCTGCCCTGCTGCCAGTGTTTTGTCTGAGCGGGTATTTAGTGCTGCTGGTGGCATTATAACAGATAAGCGTATCCGCCTGTCAACTTAAAATGCTGACAGGTAGACTCTTATAAAAATGAACAAGGCCTGGATTGACCATGACTTCTCGACTCCACCAGAGAAAAGCTGATGAACATAAAGGAACTTTAAATGTGTTGTTTATAATATACTGAATACACGGTATTCCCATGCACCCCTTCCACCAGAAACAAGGGTATATGGTTGAATAATTCTCCTTCTCCTCTTCCATCATATCAACATGCTTATTCTTCGCATATTATGCCCTCACATATATGCCCTTCTCATATAATGTTTTACAGGGTCAGCTCAGCTGCAGGCCCTCGTACTGTATATAATTTTTTAGAGGGTCAGCTCACCAGCAGGCCCTCACCTACAATGTTTTACAGGGTTAGCTCACCAACAGGTCCTCACATATAATTTTTTAAAGGGTCAGCTCACCAGCAGGCCCTCACCTACAATGTTTTACAGGGTCAGCTTACCAGCAGGCCCTCGCATATAATTTTTTAGAGGGTCAGATCACCAGCAGGCCCTCGCATATAATGTTTTACAGGGTCATCTCACAGCAGACCTTCACCTAAAATCTTTTACAGGGTCAGCTCACCAGCAGGCCCTTGCATATAATTTTTTAGAGGGTCAGCTATCCAGCAGGCCCTCGCATATAATGTTTTACAGGGTCAGCTCACCAGCAGGCCCTCACCTACGATGTTTTACAAGTTCAGCTCACCAGCAGACCCTCGCATATAATTTTTTAGAGGGTCAGCTCACCAGCAGGCCCTCACCTACAATCTTTTACAGGGTCAGCTCATCTGTAGGCCCTCACCTAATTATACCTAATAGGTAATTTGTGCGCATGCTGCCTTGCTTGGAAGTGGTAGCCGTAGCTGTTTCTCATGCACCCTCTCCGGAATCAAACCCTGATTCCCCATTACCCATGGTCAAAAGTTGATAGGGCAGACATCCAAATGGATCGTCGCCATCACGCGGACTTGCGATCGTGCCCAGGTTATCTAGAGTGTTGTGCCTTTTCATAGGTAAATGCATTGATATCCAATTCATTCTAGTCAAGATGGATGTGCATTGCCTTTAAGAACCATGCTCGACTATATGTACAATTTTGTATGTCTTGAGTAGGCAAAAGTAAGGTCATACAAAGGTTTCTGCTTTTTAGTGTTATTCTTCTCATGAATGTACCAGTCTGAGAAGAATCCTCCTTGTCTACTTTTAAATTTATGACGGGAGATAAAGATAAGCTCTATGCAGCTGGTGATAATTACCTATACAAATAGGCATTTATTAATGAAGCAAAATATATAATATGTATGTATTCGTTTAATGAGCCTTAGTTAGTCCTTAGCATAAGACAATCAGTAGGACATATATATATATATTTGTTTATATTATATTGTTATATGTTACGAAGACAACATGTATCCAGTATATTGTATATATTTATCATTAGGAGAATATCTGTCTCTAAAAGAGTGTCTGTGAAGATGTGTGTTTTGTAACAATTATTCACATCTTTGGTATGACAGGAGGTACTGATATCTCTGTGAGAAAACAAGGCCATTCAAGTTATTTATGATCCATAAATCAACAGTGTGAGAAACATTCAGAGAGACGCCTAGAGGTCTGTCTCTAATTGCTTCAAGTGTCAGAATTAATACCTATAGCTTTGAATTAAAGCTTCTAAGGTCATTCAGACTTACATAAGTTAACCCTTTATACTATGATGCAAATAGCTTATACAGCAGTGCCACCTAGGTATCAGTAGGTGACATTACAACAGTAGAAAAAGTGCATTCTGGGTAAGGTTATGATGTCACATTTTTTATCAATGGTCACGCCCATCCGACAATGATTGGAAAGTTCCTAACTAGGAAGGTGGTTCTAACTGATAAGTTTGTGATCATAAACCATACACAAAAGGAGAAAAAGGAGAAAGAGAAGAGAAGTTGAGCTCTCTAGAGGGGTCTGTTTAGATTGGCGAATAAATAAATAATTAAATTAATTGATCATCTCCATATTGAGATGTAGTCTTAGGATATTGTGAGGCTTTATTCTACCTGCAGAAGAATCAAGACTCATAATCTAGCAAAGCATTAAATGATTGCTTTTATATACAGTACAGACCAAAAGTTTGGACTCACCTTCTCATTCAAAGAGTTTTCTTTATTTTCATGACTATGAAGGCATCAAAACTATGAATTAACACATGTGAAATTATATACTTAACAAACAAGTGTGAAACAACTGAAAATATGTCATATTCTAGGTTCTTCAAAGTAGCCACCTTTTGCTTTGATTACTGCTTTGCACACTCTTGGCATTCTCTTGATGAGCTTCAAGAGGTAGTCCCCTGAAATGGTCTTCCAACAGTCTTGAAGGAGTTCCCAGAGATGCTTAGCACTTGTTGGCCCTTTTGCCTTCACTCTGCGGTCCAGCTCACCCCAAACCATCTCGATTGGGTTCAGGTCCGGTGACTGTGGAGGCCAGCTCATCTGGCGCAGCACCCCATCACTCTCCTTCATGGTCAAATAGCCCTTACTTTCAAAGTTTTCCCAATTTTTCGGCTGACTGACTGACCTTTATTTCTTAAAGTAATGATGGCCACTCGTTTTTCTTTACTTAGCTGCTTTTTTCTTGCCATAATACAAATTCTAACAGTCTATTCAGTAGGACTATCAGCTGTGTATCCACCTGACTTCTCCTCAACGCAACTGATGGTCCCAACCCCATTTATAAGGCAAGAAATCCCACTTATTAAGCCTGACAGGGCACACCTGTGAAGTGAAAACCATTTTCAGGGGACTACTTCTTGAAGATCATCAAGAGAATGCCAAGAGTCTGCAAAGCAGTAATCAAAGCAAAAGGTGGCTACTTTGAAGAACCTAGAATATGACATATTTTCAGTTGTTTCACACTTGTTTGTTATGTATATAATTCCACATGTGTTAATTCATTGTTTTGATGCCTTCAGTGTGAATCTACAATTTTCTTAGTCATGAAAATAAAGAAAACTCTTTGAATGAGAAGGTGTGTCCAAACTTTTGGTCTGTACTGTATATATATATATATATATATATATATATTGATAGAACATTCTTCGCAAAGCTAAATGATGGATTCCCACAGGAAAGACTAATTTCAAGTCCTTCCCATTTAAGATATGGTCTAGCAAGATCCTAGATCCCTGTTATTTGTCTTAATAGTCTTACCAAAGTTATATATGTGAAAATTGTCCAGGATGGGGCGGAAGGATACAGTTGTCTCTTCTAAGTTAAATCCTTGTATGGATTTGCCCATCTTGAAGTCATGTGATGTGTAGTTGGTTAGAGGGGGGTGGAATGTATTTAGCATTCCATATTGATGTCTAGGATTAGACATGCCCATCTTGATATCACGAGGTTTTCTCTGAACAGAAGTAATGTATATAACTTATGTTCCTACTTCGATATCCTAACCTAATAATAGCTTGGTTATATGTGACAAGTTATTTCCACTCACATGTATTGTTAAACTTGTAATGCTTTATATTAACGCTATATATATTCATTTGCATGTATCATTATGTTTATTTACCTATATATGTATATAACCTTGTAACCAATAAATCTTCATATTTTTATAATACCTGTGTATTATTGTATAATGCAAAACTACATTTTATCATTATCGTCATCTCACGTCAAAAAGAACTTATTTATCTGAGGAAATAGTCGGACTCAGATGTGATTTGTATCAATTAGGTTGTCTACAATTCACCAGGTCATGATTTTAAGAATTTCTGACAAATTTAATAAATTTTATTTTTTTATGGTTAATTATTTTTATGACCATAATTAATAATTCCTAATTGAATTATTACCCCCCGACAAGAATCACCATAGCAGCAGCAGGCCCTCGCCCATAATGTTTTATATGGTCAGATCAGCAGTCCCTTGCTCCAAATGTTTTTGAGGGTCACCAGCAGGCCCTTGCATATAATTTTTTAGAGGATCAGCTGACCAGCAGGCCCTCACCTACAATGCTTTACAGGGTCAGCTCACCAGCAGGCCCTCGCATATAATTTTTTACAGGGTCAGATCACCAGCAGGCCCTCACATATAATTGTCACAACCAGACAGTTGAGAAGCTCTGACAGGAGCTTTCCAGATCCTCCTCCTTGAGTTTCTTTGTTTTGGTTAAGTTCCTCATCTCGTTAGTCTATCTCAGCTGTCATGCAGTTGGACTGATTGCTTCCCTTTAAGTTCCTCCCCATGATGCATTAGGTTGCGGCTTATACAACTTCCTGGAGTGTGTGTGCTTGCTGTTTCTATTTCCCAGTCCTCTGCAAGATAAGTGCTGTTCCTTTATTTGTGATTTTCTGTCTGCTGGATTTTCAGGTGACCCTGACTCCCTCCGTGTCTAGTGTAGGGAGCCGGTGGTCGTGTCCCCTCACTATTGTAGGGTCTTCAGGTATTAGATAGTCGAGGTACGTGGATATGCGCCCATCCACCTTTGGGGTGTTCGCATAGGCTGAGCAATTAGGGAGAGTGGCAGGTCTCATGTAGGGGTCTCCCTTTTGTTCCTTAGTTGTGGATCCAGTGAGTCATTATTGTATTGCATTGTCTTGTTTCCTGTACACCATCCGTGACAATAATTTTTTACAGGGTCAGCTCACCAGCAGGGCTTCACCTACAATCTTTTAGAGGGTCAGCTCAGCAAAAGGCCCTTGCATATAATTTTTTAGAGGGTCAGCTTACCAGCAGGCCCTCACCTACAATCTTTTACAGGGTCAGTTCACCTGCAGGCCCACGCATATAATGTTTTATAGGGTCAGCTCTCCAGCAGGCCCTTGCATATAATTTTTTAGAGGGTCAGCTTACCAGCAGGCCGGCACCTACAAGTCCATTCTCACTATCCAAGAGTCTGGTCAACACAATCCTCACCGCCGGGGGTCGCATAACTAGTTATTACAGAGGAGTCTCATTAATTATCGGAATTAACCAGACAAATCGCTCCACCAACTTAGAACTTCGATGCACCACCACCCACAGAATCGAGAAAGAGCAATCAATCTGTCAATCCTTTCCGTGTCAGGGCCGGGTGAGGTTTCCCGTGTTGAGTCAAATTAGGCCACAGGCTCCACTCCTAAATCAACCCCAAAGAAAAACAGAGCAGCAAATTTATAGTACAAAAGATAACAGATTTTATTAGACTAATAATTTACAAAAATAAAATTGCATATATATATATATATATATATATATATATATACAGTCAGGTCCATAAATATTGGGACATCGACACAATTCTAACATTTTTGGTTCTATACACCACCACAATGGATTTGAAATTAAACAAACAAGATGTGCTTTAACTGCAGACTTTCAGCTTTAATTTGAGGGTATTTACATCCAAATCAGGTGAATGGTGAAGGAATTGCAACAGTTTGCATATGTGCCTCCCACTTGTTAAGGGACCAAAAGTAATGGGACAATTGGCTTCTCAGCTGTTCCATGGCCAGGTCTGTGTTATTCCCTCATTATCCGATTCCCAATTACAATGAGCAGATAAAAGGTCCAGAGTTAATTTCAAGTGTGCTATTTGCATTTGGAATTTGTTGCTGTCAACTCTCAAGATGAGATCCAAAGAGTCACTATCAGTGAAGCAAGCCATCATTAGGTTGAAAAAACGAAATAAACCCATCAGAGAGATAGCAAAATCATTAGGCGTGGCCAAAACAACTGTTTGGAACATTCTTAAAAATCTCAGCAACACCAAAAGACCCGGAAGACCACGGAAAACAACTGTGGTGTTTGACCGAAGAATTATTTTCCTGGTGAAGAAAACACCCTTCACAACAGTTGGCCAGATCAAGAACACTCTCCAGGAGGTAGGTGTATGTGTGTCAAAGTCAACAATCAAGAGAAGACTTCACCAGAGTGAATACAGAGGGTTCACCACAAGATGTAAACCATTGGTGAGCCTCAAAAACAGGAAGGCCAGATTAGAGTTTGCCAAACAACATCTAAAAAAGCCTTCACAGTTCTGGAACAACATCCTATGGACAGATGAGACCAAGATCAACTTGTACCAGAGTGATGGGAAGAGAAGAGTATGTAGAAGGAAAGGAACTGCTCATGATCCTAAGCATACCACCTCGTCAGTGAAGCATGGTGGTGGTAGTGTCATGGCGTGGGCATGTATGGCTGCCAATGGAACTGATTCTCTTGTATTTTTTTTTTTTTATCAAATATGTTTTTATTGATTTCAGACAATACAACATATCAGCGTATCATATGTCATGTAGTACAAATGTATGACGTACAAGAAATTTTGTGAATCTTGACATATCCGTTATATTACAAGATGTTGTATAACAAATAAACAGAATACACAAACATTCAAACTTCTACCTTGTCTGTACCCTCTTTAAGCTACAAACTATGCCTATTACATTATGCCATTGACAAATGTGGACATCAATGAAAGGTGACCTCGAAAGTAAAAGGAGTTGACATATAACAGAGGCCTAATGCATCTAGTTTACACCGAATGAGAGATATGGTTACATTGAATCGAACAGAGAGACCTTTCCAAGACAATCAAACATGCAGTATGCCAGTGTATTTCAGCCATGGATCCCAAATTTTCCTATAGGACTCATGGTTGTTCACTTGCCAGCTGGTCAGCTCCTCCATCCGACATATCTGATGTACTTTTTGGAACCACTGCTGTATTTATGGTGGTTGCGGTTGCAGCCAAAGCAGCGGGATAAGACACTTAGCTGCTGCCACTAGGTGTGTTAGTAATGAATTTCTTGATGGTCTAAAATGTGTGGGTGTGGGTAGAGCTAGTAATACCAACCCTGCCATCAAATTAGTCATTGATGGCATAAGTGCATTTATGTGTTTTTGAATTTCTGTCCAGTAGGAGCTCACCACCGGGCACGACCACCAAATATGGCTCAAAGTCCCAACCTGTACATGACATCTCCAACATCTATCCGAGGACGACAGACCTATTTTATATAGCAATTCAGGAGTTTTGTACCATCTGGATAAAAGTTTGTAATGGTTTTCTTGGATCTTCACACATGTTGAAAAGCGCATGCGAATATTTTAATATAAACTTGCTGTCGTCCTCGGATAGATTAATGCCCAACTCCCTCTCCCAAGCTTGCAAAAACTGAGGTTGGTCTACTGATTTGGCAAAGGATAAGTGCAAGTATATCGTAGACAGCCTTTTCTTTTTACTTTTGTGAAGGAGAATTAGCTGTTCAAACCACGCCAAAGGCCTAATAGCTGGGTTGTGAGTCAGAAATAATGTGCATATATTCCTAAAGTGTTCAATGTGCAGAAAGTTAATTTCTGATGGTTGGAGTGACGTCCGTAGGAAGGTAATATCTGGAACTTTATTATCAGCAAGACAAGTAGCTACACTCATGTCTTTTAGTTGGGACCATAAGGACCTCTGAATAGTTTCATCTTTTTTCACTACATATGGAATTAAGCACGCTGGCATTAGTGGTGTTGTGTCCTTCCATAATGCGTGTGTTTGTTGTAGGGATTTCCAGACACGGATTGTGCCCTGTACTAGTGATTGTGAGAGTTCTTGAACATCTTTGCAGTCTGGAAGCCATAATATTTTTAAGTAAGTCGGGCCTAGTATAGCCAAATCCGACTTTTGTCTGAGGTCTGTATCTGGTGAAGCATTACTTATTATTTCCAGCCACCTTTGTAGATGGAGTGCTATATAGTATTGTTTGATATCGGGGAGACCCAGACCACCCCTAGTTTTTTTTTCGAGTAAGTGTCTTATATGCTAGCCTAGGTTTTCTTCCCTTCCATACAAAATCAGAAAAGTGTTTTCTTATGGTAGTGAAGAAATTCTCAGGTAGATGCATAGGTAACATCATCAAGAAGTAGAGTATTTGAGGGAGTACGTATGTTTGCAAAAGGTTTTTCCGTCCCATCCAGGACATGAATGGAAGGTTGTATTCCTTAAGTTGTTTGGAGATCTTTAATATTAGGGGTTGATAGTTCACTGAGTAGAGATCTTCCAACCTGGTAGGTATATGTACCCCCAGATATTTTATGGAATTTTCCGCCCAATAAAATGGGGAGATTTTGTTCAACAGGGCCGCCTGGGACTGGGATAGTGTTATATTTAAAAGGTCTGATTTAGAATAGTTTACTTTAAAGTTCGATATGTCGCCATACTGTTGGAAAATGTCTAAAAGTCTGGGCATAGCAATAAGCGGGTTCGTGATTAATAGCAAAAGATCATCTGCAAATGCCGATATCAGATGCTGGACTGAGTTGTGTGAAAAGCCCTTTATAACATCATGCTGCCTGAGTTTTTGGAGTAGTATTTCTATTGACAATATAAATAATGAGGGAGAAAGGGGGCATCCTTGCCTCGTTCCATTAGTTATTGTAAATGATTGGGAGAGGGTTCCATTTACTTTAATACGCGCTGATGGGGTGGAATATAATGTAAAAATAGCTTCTACGAATTGAGGTGGGATGTTAAATTGCATCAGCGTGATACGCATAAAGTCCCAGGCGACCCTGTCAAACGCCTTCTCCGCGTCAGTGCCTACCAGCACAAGGGGATAATTTTTTATTTTTGCCATAAAAATGGAGTTGAGTAAACGTATGACATTATGTCTCCCTTCTCTATTTTTGACAAATCCCATTTGATCTGATTTGATTATCTTAGGTAAAATACTCGTGAGCCTCCTAGCAATAGTTTAGCCCAGATTTTAATATCAAGGTTTAACAATGATATGGGCCTGTAGCTAGAGCATAGATTCTGGTCCTTCCCCTCTTTAGGTAATATTGTTATGTGCGCTTCCAGTTCTTGCTTCGGGAGATGACCCCCATTGAGATGACTGTTGCATAATAATGTGAGGCGCGGCAATAGAATGCCCTGGAATTTTTTTATAATATTTTACTGTAAGCCCATCTGGGCCTGGGCTTTTCCCCATTGGGAATGATGACACTATATCTTTTACTTCCTGAATCGTTATCGGATGGGTAAGGGTTAACCTGTCAGATTCTGAAACCGTAGAGAGATTCAATCCTTCAAGAAAGGCCAATATGTTTATTTGCTTAATGGAGTGTGTTGAGGCGGATTTTTGGTTCTCTAGGATATACAAGGAAGAGTAGTATTCTTTAAAAGCTGCTGCTATATCAGAAGTACGAGTAACCGTGTTCCCTGATTGGGTGTTAATTGATGATATGAAAGTTTTCTCTTTACGCTTTTTTATTAATGCTGACATCAGTTTGCCTCCTTTTTCCCCATGGGCATAAATTTTTTGTTGATAATATAGCATGTTTTTTGCCATTTTTGTGTTCAGTAATAATTTGAGCTGTTCCTGTCTTTTAGTTAACTCCTCCAACAAACTAGATGTGGGCGTCTTTCCATGTTTCTTCTCTATATCTCTTATTTGCCATAGGAGATTTGTTATTAATTGTTCATTTTTTCTTTTCACTCGTGAACCAAGAGCTATCAGTAACCCTCTTATATATGTCTTATGCATTTCCCATATTATAGGTTCTGGCATGCCTGGTGTCGTGTTTGTATCAAAGAAGAACTGAAGTTGCTTCATCAAGTGCTCAAATTCCTCCTTATCATCTAGCAATGTTTCATTTAAACGCCATGATGAGTCCCTTTTGGGAAGATCTTTGACCGTTAGTCGCAATAGCACAGGCGCATGATCTGAAATAGTGGTTGGGCCTATTGTAACTGTCTTCAAGACTGGCAGAATACTGTCATGTATAAAAAGGTAGTCTATGCGTTGGTGAGTTTTGTGTGGTTTGGAGAAGAATGTGTAGTCTAGATCTCTTGTGTGCAGTGTCCTCCATGCGTCAGTAAGACCCATTAAACGCAAACGGTTGTTCAGTCTATTCAGAGTGTTTTTTGACTGTATTGTGCGTTTTGAGGAGGAGTCCATGCTAGGGTTCAGAGCTAGATTGAAATCCCCTCCTATTATAATAGGACCTTCTGCAAAAACTTGTAACTCCTCTAGTCTTCCTGTTAACCACTGAATCTGTCTGGAGTTTGGTGTATATAGATTTGCAAATGTATAGGTAGAGGTACCAATCTTGCCTTTTAGGAAAAGTGCTCTCCCATCAGGGTCTTGAAATCTAGAAGTAAGTGTAAACGGGATATATTTGTGAAAGGCTATAGAGACCCCTTTAGATGCAGAGGTGTCATTTGTGTGGTGAAACCACGATTTAAATATTGTGGTAGGTAATTTAGGGATTTTGTGCGTTTTGAAGTGCGTCTCCTGCAACATCAATATCGACACTTTGTCCTTTTTTAGTAGAGACAGTAGGTGGCTACGTTTTGCAGGGGCATTCAAACCCTTAACATTATATGTGCAGATTATGATGTCCGCCATCCAATAGAACATAGTGTGGTATCCCCTCTAATCATGAAGGTCACTGACAAGGTATACAATAAGTAAACATATACATACACATAAAAACAATAACCCAGGGGCCTATAGGCCCAACAATCCCTGGTTGCCCAGGCAGTCAGGTACACACATGTTGGTGCTACGTGTGCTCCTGGTCCCCCTGGAAATGCAGGGGTTGCGGGTAGATGTACATCCTGAGCCGAGACACAGTTGCTTACCCTGCTAATATTGCTTTCTCCTAACCCTGTGAATACCAGTGAATGCCCAATGTAAGTGG
This sequence comes from Bufo bufo, assembly GCF_905171765.1. Taxonomy (NCBI): domain Eukaryota; kingdom Metazoa; phylum Chordata; class Amphibia; order Anura; family Bufonidae; genus Bufo; species Bufo bufo. The sequence goes on from NC_053392.1 coordinate 314,372,144, forward strand.
CATGGTTTGCTGGACCATTATGCATATAAACACAATCTACCCTGACTCTCTATAATAAGTGAAAAAGGAAGGAGGAGGTGACTGGGAAAGGAGCGGGTTGGGGGAGGGGGGGAGGTGAGAGGGAAAAGGGTAGTGGAAAAATTAGGTGGGAAAGAAATAAGGTAGGGAGGGGGGGGGGAGACATTATGATTCAGAGAATCAGAGAGTATATCCCAGTTTGATATCGTAATCGATATTCTATCAAGTCATCTAACACATATAAAACAGTGATGCTTGAAGCTGTTGTAAACATATACAAAATATATGCAGTATAATCCCGGTCCCCATATATCTGCTATCATTGTGAACTGTTAACTATAATGCCGTTGTTTACCACAGTCCTGCGATATAGAACTGGAAATACCAAGTCCCAGTGAGGAAGCTTGATCCATCTGCATGTTCATGTAGAAGTCTTCCCAGGACTCTTGAAGGTGAACGCTTTATTCTTTGAGGATCTAGGGTGCGTTACTTCCTTCCATGGATCCATGTGGGGGAGATCAGGAAGAGGAACCTCACCTGAGATCGGCATCCAAGAAGGGATATTTATGGGTGAGATCCCTATTTTTCCCCATGCTGCCTCCAGGTCATCTGGTGTATGAATAGCGATTCGGCGGCCATCTTTGTGGATAGCCAGTCCAAAAGGATATAGCCATGTGTAAGGTATTTGGAGCTCTCGTAATCTCTAGGAGAGGACGAAGTATGCGCCGCTTGGTGAGTGTTTGTTCGGCGAGACATCCTGATAAAGATGGAAGATATTATCCTCATACTTCAACGCAGGCTTGCTCCTACTTGCCTGCAATATTGCAGCAGTGTCTACAAAGCTCAGGAGGCCGCAAATGACATCTCTTGCTTGCTCTCCTTCTTTGGGTGCAGGACGCAGTGCCCTGTGTATGCGTTCCACTATAATCTTTGCTGCTCTTTCTTGTCCCAGCAACGCTGTGAAAATCTGCCGCGCAACTTTTTCTAGCATGTCGCTATTGTCTTTCTCTGGAAGTCCTTTGATTCGGATGTTTTTCCGCCTACTTCTGTTTTCCATATCTTCTATCATTGTAAAAGCTCGATTTAGTTGTGTTTCTTGAGCTTTAATCAGGTGCCCAGCTGTGTCACAAAAACTGAGTGATTCAGAGACCACTTTTTCAACTTGGTCAACCCTGTGACCTAATCTCTCTTAATCTCCGATAGTTCTTGCAGCATCGGGTTTAAAGCATGCAGGATTGTTTTCTTTAAGAACGCTTTGGTAATAGGTTCTTGGCACTCGCCTGGGATGATAGACCATCCGTATCAGCGTCTGAGCCAGCCTCTGCGTCCGAGGCGGGAAGCTGCGCCATCTTGGAAGCTCGCTTCAGGCTCTGTGTTGCCGCTTTGTGAAGGAATTTATCCATGTCTGCTTGTTGTTTCACGGCTCCTTGCGGCACTGGGGGGTCTCTGGTCTTGTCTCTCCAGATTTTTACCATTTTGGGTCTGTTTCAGCTGCTTCTGATAAGGGTAGCACTGTGTCTGTGAGGAGCTGCCATCTCACTCTGTGTTCAGGCTCCGCCCCTCGTTCTCTTGTATTTATTGATGATGTGACTGCTGACAAAAGCAGCAGGATGAATTCTGAAGTGTTTCAGGCAATATTATCTGCTCATATTCAGCCAAATGCTTCAGAACTCATTGGACGGCGCTTCACAGTGCAGATGGACAATGACCCAAAGCATACTGCAAGAGCAACCAAAGAGTTTTTTTAAGGGAAAGAAGTGGAATGTTATGCAATAGCCAAGTCAATCACATGACCTGAAACTGATTGAGCATGCATTTCACTTGCTGAAGACAAAACTGAAGGGAAAATGCCCCAAGAACAAGCAGGAACTGAAGACAGTTGCAGTAGAGGCCTGGCAGAGCATCACCAGGGATGAAACCCAGCATCTGGTGATGTCTATGCATTCCAGATATCAGGCTGTAATTGACTGCAAAGGATTTGCAACCAAGTATTAAAAAGTGAAAGTTTGATTTATGATTATTATTCTGTCCTATTACTTTTGGTCCCTTAACAAGTGTGAGGCACATATGCAAACTGTTGTAATTCCTACACCGTTCACCAGATTTGGATGTAGATACCTTCAAATTAAAGCTGACAGTCTGCAGTTAAAGCACATCTCATTCATTTAATTTCAAATCCATTGTGGTGGTGTATAGAGCCAAAAATTTTAGAATTGTGTTGATGTCCCAATATTTATGGACCTGACTGTATATATATTTTTATATATATATATATATATATATATATATATATATTAGCAGCATTACATTCACAGGAAAAATCCCACAGGACCACTATACATAATACATCAAAGTAGGATGCTCCTGCAGATATAAGGGGATGACATAAATCACAAAAAACATATAAATAAAGTGCAAAGTGCCACAGTATAGATCAATGCATGCAGGAGACAATTGTATAAAGTATACAGACCAATGTAGTCCTAGATTATACAGTTGTCTCCTGCATTAATTGATCTATACTGTGGCACTTTGCACTTTATATGTTTTTGGGGATTTATGTAATTCCCTTATATCTGCAGGAGCATCCTACTTTGATGAATTATGCATAGAGGTCCTGTGGGCATTTTTCCTGTGAATGTAATGCTGCTAAGATACAGTATATATGCAATTTTATTTTGTAAATTATTAGTCTACTAAAATCTGTTATCTTTTGTACTATATATTTGCTGCTCAGATTTTATTTGGGGTTAATTGATAATGTGCTCACATATATCAGGGTTTGTTCTGATTATAGGGTGTGTGTAGGCTCCACTCCTGGTGGTGCCCTTCCGTCAATTCCTTTAAGTTTCAGCTTTGCAACCATACTCCCCCGGAACCCAAAGACTTTGATTTCCCGGAAGTTGCTCGGCGGGTCATGGGAATAACATCGCCGGTCGTCATCATTTATGGTTGGAACTACGACGGTATCTGATCGTCTTCGAACCTCCGACTTTCAATTTTGATTAATGAAAACATTCTTGGCAAATGCTTTTGCTTTGGTTCGTCTTGTGCCGGTCCAAGAATTTCAGCTCTAGCGGTGCAATACGGATGCCTCCAGCCGTCCCTCTTAATCAAGGCCCCAGTTCTGAAAACCAACAAAATAGAACCGGAGTCCTATTCCATTATTCCTAGCTGAAGTATACAGGCGACCCTGCCTGCTTTGAACACTGTAAATGTTTTCAATGGTCAGCTAAGCAGCAGGCACTCTCCCATATATTTTTAAATGGTCAGCTCAGCAGCAGGCCCTCAACCATAATGTTTTAGAGGGTCAGCTCAGCAGCAGGCCCTCGCATGTAATTTTTTAGAGGGTCAGATCACCTGCAGGCCCTCGCATATAATGTTTTAGAGGGTCAGCTCACCTGCAGGCCCTCACCTACAATCTTTTACAGGGTCATCTTACCAGCAGGCCCTCACCTAATTATACCTAATAGGTAATTTGCTCGCATGCTGCCTTGCTTGGAAGTAGTAGCCGTAGCTGTTTCTCAGACTCTCTCTCCGGAATCAAACCCTGATTCCCCATTACCCATGTGCACCGTGGTTAGTGCTGAAAATAACATCGAAAGTTGATAGGGCAGACATCTAAATGGATCGTCGCTGTCACAGGAACTTGTGATCGGGCCCAAGTTATCTAGAGTCATCAAAGCTGCAGAAGGCCCTCGCCTATAATGCTTTAGATGGTCAGATCAGCAGGCCCTTGCTCCAAATGTTTACGAGGGCCACCAGCAGGCCATCAATCATAATTTTTCAAGGATGTGTATGATGCCCTCCTTTATGTGTAACAAAGGGTGTATTGGAGTTTCTTCAAATTTTTGGCAGCCCTTTCACTTAGTGCATAGGCTTTATGAGTGTAGGAGTCCCACTACCTGAACAATTGTACCACAATGTGAATGAGGCCCTCCTTTATGTGATATACAGGTTGTATTGGAGTGCCTCTTCATTGTAATTTTTGGCAGCACTTGCACTTTATATACAAGTAAATATACAGGAAAGAATGTTTCCTAACAATTTTTCCTCTAAAATCTATTTTTTTCTTAGGTTTTGTGCGTATTATTTTCAGTCTGTAAAAGTGGCGTACTACTCGGACAACATCGTTCCCAGCAGCGACCTGGGAGTCCAAGATGCATCCAGACATCCCATGCTGTTCCCAAACCATTTCAGTGGTGTTTCCATCAATTTCTGACCTTTTCCTATGAACCAGGTACCCACCCCTCTTCAGAGCAGGGGGTGCCTGGATTAATGCTCGGGTTCTCCCATTGACTTCGATTGTGCTCGGGTGCTTGGTAGAGCACCTGAGCATCCCGATGTGTTCGGCCCGAGCCACCGAGCACCCAAGCACTATGGTGCTCAATAAACACTAATCAGTTTTATTTTTATGGCATTTCTAAATGGTAAGACTGACTGGTTACTTTCATTCTCTAGGTCATCTTATAGTCATTTAGTTAGTTTCTCCTGTGTTTTATTACCTAAAAAAAAAATCTTTTAATAAAAAAATGTGCATCAGCATTTTCTGACCCCAATAACTTTTTTATCTTTATGTCTACAGAGCTGTGTGAAGTTTTGCAAGGCGATCTGTAGATTTTATTAATATCATTTTTTGACTGGGTATGAATGATCACTTTTTATTCAATAGTTTGAGGAGAGGAGAAGCGACAAAAAAAACTGTGAATTCGCCATTTACGATGACGTTTTAGGATGTGCCTATGATCTCTGGGAGTCACTTATTAAATTAGGCATATGTCAGGTGCAGATTGGGACGCAAAGATAACTTTTCCCCACTCGCGCCAGGTCTAAAATTTTGGGCATGGCGTAGGTGGGGAAGGGGACAGACCGACAAGCCCGTCTCATTCACTATTTTCTACACCAGTTTTAGGCGTAGAAAAAGGTCTAAATGTAAGACAGCTCAGAAAAAATGAAACAAATAGTATTTTCAACAGCTAAAAAGGGATCTTTTCCTTGTCTACGGTGCATACACTTTTCCAGTGTAATTAAGGGGGAAACACTTCACAGATCCACATACATGGCTTTATCATGTGTGACAGTAATTTTGTGATTTATATTTTGAAAGGCCCATGTGAGCTATTATATGTAGGAGAAACATCTACTCGTATGAAGGACAGATTTTGCAAACATACTGTAAGTTCACAATTCGCAATAAAAACATACTCCTCCCCATTCCTCATAATTTAGAAAAATGCAGACACAATATAACGCAACTACACTTTCAAATTATAGAGCAGGTACTCCAACTGAGGAGAGGAGGCAATCGCATCAAGCCTGCTGCAGATTTTCCATCTGTAGTATCTGAGATTAAAATTAATGTATTTAGGAAGTTATCCGGTTAAAAAAAAACTACATACTCACCTTATCGATTTGCTTGCGGAGAGGCCACCGTGGCCATCTTAATTGAAGACATTGTGAAAAATGTTGCGCGGTGACATGATGATATCATCACGTCATCACACTGGCCGTGCACTGGTGTGGTGACTAGAGTTGAGCGAACACGAACTGCACTTTTTCACTGAAGTTCGGGTTCGGTGTTCGGGTGATTTTATTATTTTCCGTTATAACATGGTTATAATGGAAAATAATAGCATTCTTAAAACAGAATGCTAAATAAAATGTCTATTGAGGGGTTAAAAAAAAAAAACTCACCTCATCCACTGGATCACGCAGCCGGTATCTTCCTATTCTTCAGGACCTGCAAAAGGACCTGCGGTGACGTCACCGCAGGTCCTGCTGAATGAAGATAGAAGTTCGGGTCCCCATTGACTTAAATGGGATCTGGATTCGGGGTGAAGTTCGGGTCAAGTTCGTGTCCCGAACCCAAACTTTGACCTGAAGTTCGGACAAACCCGGCGAACCTGAACTTCCAAGGGTTCGTTCAACCCTAGTGGTGATGTCACACATCACCCCACGCTAAATCTCAATCAAGATCGCAGTGACAGCCTCTCCGTGAGCAAATGGATGAGGTAAGTTTTGGGGGGGGGGTTTTGCCGTCATTACAGGAAAAATAGTTTCGTTAGCACGAAGCGCAAGGACATTCGGCTTCACAACTAATCAAATTTTTCCTGAAATTCGCATTGAAGTCAATTTGTTTGGCTTTGATTCGCTGAACACTAATAATAATGTATTTGTTTCTCTGTGAGAAATGCTTGGGGATGAATAACTGCCTGCTATGAAATGTGAGAGAACATTTAAGATATGGACATTGCCTAGAGCTGTGCATTAATAGGCAATGCAAATATGGCATGCATTAATAAATAACATAAACATTGTGTCAAAAAGTAGGTCATATATGACTACAGAATGCACCAGAAATGTGTGCTCAGTTTGAGTCTCCGTTAATAAAAATCTAAAATAAATAGATGTTGACCATTGACAGAAAAAAAAGACAAATGATACCTTTTGTGCAAATAATGTTGTCACTATTTGCACAAACAGCTAATATTGCAGAGAAAAAAGTTTAGCGCTATAGTAAAGAATTTGTGTAGAATTGCTTTTAAACTAATACCATTTTGCTATTAGAATTTATCCCTATAGTCACGGTGGAATACACTGCAGAATGACAGTTATACAATAAAGATTAAGGGACCATTAGGAATTACCTGGATTTCAGCATTGATTAATAATAAAATGTAGCCTGACTACAGAAGAATGCAATCTATTTATTCACACAACCGCACTCAGTCGGGGAAACACAGATCGCGTGTCGGCCGCATGTCCCTGACCGACCACGGCTCCTCTGACGCAAACTGACTGTAGCATAGTGATGTATGAAATAGTCAGTTCCTATCTGATCACAGCTCTGCACCATCCATGAGCAAATGCTCTATAGGTCTCATGCACGTGTTTTCTTTCCATGTCTGTTCCGTTCTTTTGTGGACCATATGTGGAACCATTCATTTTAATGGGTCTGAAAAAAAACTGAGGTAGCCCCATGGTCATTTCGTTTCCGTATGTTCACATGTCCATTCCGCCAAAAAATTCAACATGTTCTAATATTGTCCGCAAAACGGATAAGGATAGGACTGTTCTATTAGGGGCCAGCTGTACCATTCAGAAAAATAAGGAATGCACATGGACATCATCCATAGTTTTTGCAGATCCGTGTTTTGCGGATTGCAAAACACATACGGTCATGTGCATGAGCCCTTAGGCCTCTTGCACAGGAACATATTTTCATTCCGTTTCTGTTCCGTTTTTTTTTGCGGCTCGTATACGGAACCATTAATTTCAATGTGTCCGCAAAATAAACGAAAGGTACTCCATGTGCATTCTGTTTCTGTATTTCCGTATTTCCATTCTGCAAAAAAATAGAACATGTCCTATTATTTTCCACATTATGGACAAGGATAGTACTGTTCTATTAGGGGCCAGCTGTTCCGTTCCACAAAATACGGAATGCACAAGGATGTCATCCGTATTTTTTGCAGATCCGTGTTATGCAAGAGGCCTTAAAGTGCAGAAAATCATGTCTTGTCCAGCACCAGGGGTTAAACTCACAAAGCTTTATTTTTAGGATGCATATATCCACCAGTAAAACTGGGTTATAAAATGCAAATTCTGTATTTCAGCCTCATGATATACCGGTAACTAAGGATGCACAAAACAAGCAAGCATTTTTTTTTCTATAACCCAGTTTTGCCTGTGTATATTTTTATGCATTGTTAAAATAAAGTTTTGAAAGTTTTAATTTAAATTTTTTAACCCTTAGTGGTAGACAAATGTGGATTTTTTGCAGATGCTCACACTTGGATGGCAAGTAGTCAGAGCCACCAGAGTTAGGCTACATGCACACGAACGTTGTTTGTTTCCGTTCCGTTTTATTTGCGGATAGGATGCGGACCCATTCATTTCAATGGGTCTGCAAAAAATGCGGACAGCACACCCTGTGCTATCCGCATCCGTATGTCCGTTCTGTAGCCCCGAAAAAAAATATAGAACATGTCCTATTCTTGTCCGTTTTAGGCATTGTTACAATGTATCCGCAAAAAAAAAAACGAATGGCATACGGATGTCATCAGTTTTTTTTTTTTTGCGGATCCGCAATTTGCGGACCGCAAAACACATACGGTCGTGTGCATGTTGCCTTAGGCCTCATTCACACGATCGTTCTGTTATTTGCGGTCCGCAAACTGCGGTTCCGCAAAAAAACGGAAGCCGCCCGTGTGCCCATTGTAGAAATGCCTATTCTTGTCCGCAAAACGGACAAGAATAGGACATGTTCTATTTTTTTGGCGGGGCCATGGAACGGAGCAACGGATGCGGACAGCACACAGAGTGCTGTCCGCATCTTTTGCGGCCCCATTGAAGTGAATGGGTCCGCATCCGAGCCGCAAAAATGGCGGCTCGGATGCAGACCCAAACAACGGCCGTGTGCATGAGGCCTAAACTGCAGTTTTGGTGCACCTAGTTTTTTAAATGAAAAGGCTCCATAATATCTCCTGAAGAGAACTTGTGCTTAAATAAGGCTAGGTTCACATCACCGTATCGATGTCAGAGGAACAGAAAAAATAATTGAATCTTTATTTTCAGAATTCATAGTTCTCATTTTGTATCTGGTTTAGCCATTTCCGTCTGAGATCCCTTATTTCTGATGGTAGCAAAAGTCCTCCAAGTTTTCTGTTCTTCTGACAGATCAGAAGAATGGAAAACGAAACACTGATGTGAAGCTAACCTCAGCGTCTGAGATAGGCTGAGTTTCACCAAGGCATGCATCTTTTGCCTTATATTTAATTATTGTATTTCATTAATTGCATGTACTGTATGTAATTATATTATTTAAGTCAAGGATGCTAGAGAGCCTAAGGCAGGCATCCTCAAACTGTGGCCCTCCAGCTGCTGTAAAACTACAACTCCCACAATGCCCTGCTGTAGGCTGATACCTGTAGGCTGTTCGGGCATACTTGGAGTTGTAGTTTTGCAACAGCTGGAGGGCTGCAGTTTGAGGATGCCGGGCCTAAGGATACAGTAGCTTGTATTGAACCTGACTACCGAGGAGACTGTTAGTTAACCACTAGCTAACTGTCATGTACTAGTAACACAGGCCCACGTTCACACACAGAACTGCAACCAGCATGCATCACACAACCAGCCAGAGGGAAACGCCATAGCCAGAACAAAAAGTTTATGCAGTCAGCCTGCACAGCTATGTTAAAGGAACTACCTAGTGATGGACACAGGGAGACAGATACAAGCCACAGTTCACACACAGGAAGCTGCAACTACACATAGCTCAAGGCAACCAGCATCCACGGAATCATCATAGTCAGTACGCCAACGCTACTAAAGCGAGTACGTACGGTAACCCGTGACACAGTGACAAGGAAGTAATTAACGGGGTACTCCCAACTCAAATATTATTCACAGGAAATGCTGAAAACATCTGATAAATGTGGAGCTGACTTCTGGGACATTCACCTACGGTATGTTTAGAAAATGAGCCTTTTTAAAAAAAAAATAGGTGAAGCTCCCAGATGTGGAAAACCACTTTAAGGTACAAAGTATCATATTTTTATATTTTATAGCTGTTTCTACCACTATTTCAATTAGAAACACTGCTAATTATTCTTAGTAATCTTTAGCTCAGTTCATTGAAATAGGTTACAGAAAGATAATACGACTGCGTTCAGTGCTCTCTGATAACTGGCAGCATATTTATTGGGCACAAAAAATGTACAACTCTGTTTATAGCCAATGAAGGATGGAGCATAACACATTTAAAATAACATAATAGAAAAATATTACAGCAAAGTACCAAGATTTCTTTATTTTCTCCAGTGCTAGCTGTGACAATACTTGTTATTTTGAAATTCCTACAGTCCATCAACACCTGCAGATCTCACCTCAATGGCAGTAACAAATCCCTAAATACCTGAACTGATTTGCTGGAGGGTACAAGCTGTTGTGCAGTCACATAAACTGTTGAAATATGATACGTTTATCCCAGTTCAATGTAATTTTGTAAGATGTACTAATGGAACTTCATATCACAGAAAGTTCTTTTTCCATTCCCAAAAATCATCTTTGTTGTAGCATTAATATAGCAATAACTCATATTGCGGCTTTGTTTGAATTACTGGTGGTTATTTTACAACTGTAAAAAATAAAAGTCGACAAAAGTAGACCTCAGTAGTGGAGTCTACAGCAGGATAGTTCAGCAAGCAAAATTTATCAGATCTGTTATTAGAAAACAAGACATCATATTTCCTAAATATTGTCAAATACTATACAGTTGTAAAATTCCTTAAGACTACCAGGTATGTACTAATTGACAGGTACCGGCATTGCCTGAAGGATCAGTTCATGAGGTCATAGGAAACTCAAGATAACCGATAGCTTCAATAAAGTTGCACTTAAATTACACTGACTGTAAGTGTAAGGGGCAGCAGGTTAGAACCCTACAGATTACCTGAACTATATAAAGAAGTGGAGAAAATAAAAGCATGCTTGCTTTTTTCCTTTAGTGTTGCAAAGTACAAACTTACATATTCTTTATTGTGATACAGTTGTGGATAAAATGTGTTGTGACTATATCCCTTTCCATATATTCTATTAGAGCTCCTAACAAATATTGTATCGCAATTTGACAGAGCCAGCCATCTATGTGCTACATGGGGAACCATTTATTTAGATTGTCAACATTTACTGTAATACCGCATTTGTCCAGCAGTGGCCACTGTAGGAGAAATGTATGGCCACCTACTATAACAGCTGTCTACTGTATAAGGCTCAAATGAAGATGTTATCTTGACGACTCTACAAACTTTAGCATTTTCAAAAACAAATATTCATAAATAGGAGGTAAGCTGTAACCCGTAGGATACTGCCGCCGTAACTGTATTGCGCTGCGGACTGTAACTTAATTCCAAGTCCTGTACAGCTATGGTATGCCCCTGCTGTGTGCGCCGGCATCAGTGAAAACACAGATGCCGGCGCATTAGTCCTAGCTGTGCCGCGATCAGTGCTGACCGAGGCATGTGCGATGTCTGTGAAAGGCCCCTGTCACCATTGGGGACCCGATGGCTGGGAAATTAAAGTAAAAATAAAAGTTTATGTAAAAAAAAAATAATAATTTTAAGTAAAATAAAAAAAAACAGTGCCATTTTCCCATAATTAAGGAAAAGAATAGTAGACATATTAGGTATTGCCATGTCCGTATTGACGGTATCACATGATCCCCCTCAGGTTAATTCCATAAAAAACAACAAAAAATGTGCCAAAACAGCCATTTTTTGGTCACTGTGCCTTGCAAAAAGTGTAATATCAAGTGATCAAAAAGTTGCAACGGCTCTCAGAACATGGCAACACAAAATTTTATTCTGTTCAAAAATGCATTTACCATGTAAAACGTAACAAAATTAAAATAATAGACACATTAGGTATCGCCGCGTCCATAACAACCTGCTCCATAAAAATATCACATGATATACTCTGTCAGGTGAACACTATAAAATAAAATAAATAAATAAATAAATATGCCAGAACAGTCACCTTACAAAATGTATATTGAGTGATCAAAAAGTCATATATACCCCAAAATGGTACCAATGAGTCCTGCCATGTGCACCCACAGTAGTTTACCACCACATATGGGGTGTTGCCATATTAAGGAGAAAATTTGTAACAAATTATGGGTGCTTTTTCTCCTGTTACTCCTTGTGAAAATGAAAAATTGTGTAGTTTCCAAAATGCGGTCACTTTTTGAGAGTTTCCCCTGTAGGGGCACATCAGGGTCTCTTCAAATACAAAATGGTGCAGAAAAACCATTCTAGCAAATTCTGCCTCCAAAAACCATATGGCACTCCTTTCCTTTTGACGACTGCCACGTGCCCCGGCAGCAGTTTACCACCACATATGGGGTATTTTCTGTAAACTGCACAATCAGAGTAATGTATATTAAGGTTTATTTTGCTGTTAACCCTTGCTGTTTTGCAAGAAAAAATTGATTAACAACTACAAAAAAATGAAATTATGACATTTCACCTCCATATGTCTGTAATTCTTGTGGAACACCTCAAAGGTTAACAAAGTTTGTAACATCGGTTTTGAATAACTTGAGGGGTGTAGTTTCTAAAATGGGTTCATTTATGGGTGGTTTCTAATATGTGAGCCCCTCAAAATCACTTTATAACAGAATTGGTGTTTAAATTTGAAAAATCGCTTTTAAAATTCTAAGCCTTCTAACGTACTAAAAAAAATACTTTACAAAATGAGGCCAACATAAAGTAGACATATGGGAAATGCAAAGTAATAACTATTTCGTGAGGTATCACTATCTGCCATAAAAGCAGAGAAATTCATAATTAGAAAATAGTCAATCTTTCAAAATTTTCGGGGATTTTGGGGATTTTTTTTTATAAATAAAGGTAACACATTTTGACTCAAATTTATCACTAACATGAAATACAAAGTGTCTCATAAGAAAACAATCTAAGAATGGGTTGGATAAGAAAAAGCTTTCCAAAGTTATTACCACAAAAAGTGACACATGTCAGATTTTCAAATATCAGCCTGGGATTTAAGGTACTGTACAGGTCCAGTACATTATTTTATTAAAATACTCACCCCTAGTGCAATGATAATGGCATTCCCACAATTTTATAGCCTAGAACAGACAGTATCAGGCATCCTACCATACCCCCCTAGCTCTCCAGAAATAAAGTTGGACTCATTAGAGGACAAAAGAGACCATCAAATCTATGGTAGGATAGTTGGCCTGACTGGAGAGACACATTAGTAAATTTAGGGAAGTGAATATATTATACAGTCAATCATTTGTTCTGAAAAAATAGTACAAAAATATATGGAAATGTCCTGTAGATCCATAAAACCAGCACATTCCTATAACATTCTCTTTGCCAATATTAAAGCTGAATATAATATGTCATGTCACAGATTAAAGCCTTAAGCCTCATGCAGATGTCCGTGGAACACGGTCCGTGAGATACCGGACTGGCATCCTTTTTGGTTGCTATGACGCCATGTGCTTCGTGCAGCCGCTGATATAGATCAAATGAGTGTATTACTGTACAGCAGCGGTGGCACGAAGCGCACGGCGTCATAGCAACCAATAATGCTGTGCGCTCCTGCACTCAGGAGAATGCCAGTCCGGTATCTCATTGACCATGTTCCACGGACGTTTACATGAAGCTTTATACTCACGTCACTGTTTTGATAAGTGATTTCCATCAGCTATTGTGAGCCAAAACCAGGATTGGAGCCTCCACAGACATAATGCATAAGGGAAAGATCTGCACCTGTTCTGTGTTTAGAGCCGCATCTGGTTTTGATTCACAATCACTGATGGAAATCACTGACTGTGTGAATGAGGCTTAAAGGAGTTATCCCATAATTATCCCACATTTGAGGGATAAGGTGACGTTTTTATTGCTACCATTTTAGGCTACATGAGACTTTTTGTTTGATTGATATTATGTTTTTTGGGAGGTGAGGTGACTATAAAAAGCTCTTTTGCCGTTATTTTTATTCGTTTTTTTGCGCCATTCACTTGATAGGGTAGATCATGTAATATTTTGGCAGAGTCAGTTGTTACGAATGCGGCAGTACCAAATATGTCTATTTATTAATTTTTTACGTTTTACACAATAAGAGCATTTTTAGAAAAAATATAATATTTCTGTGTTGCGATTTTCTTAGAGCCATATTTTTTTTTTTTTCTGGCTATGGTCTTGTGTGGGGGCTAATTTTCTGCAGCTTGAGGTGACGTTTTTATTGCTACAATTTTGGAGGTGAGGTAACAAAAAAAAGCTGTTTTGGCTAATGTTTATTTATTTATTTTTTACAGTGTTCACCTGATGGTGTAGACCATGTGATAGAGACGGCCATCACGGATGCGGCAATACCAAATATGTCTATTTTTGTTCTATTTTTAACATAGAACAAATTTTTTTTTTAAATGTGAAACTTTTCTATAAATTTTTTTATTATTTTTTATTTTATACTTTGTGTCCCCTATAAGGTCATACAAGACCTCTGGGGAAAATATAACTTTTTTTTTTTTTTTCACTATTGATTTCATCTGTAACTGGGGCTGACACAGTAGCCCCAGTTACAGGGGAAAAAAAACATCCCCTAAAGAGGCTGTACAGCTGTACATCCTTAGTGCAGGGCTGATCGAGGTCTGTGAAAGACACGGAAGCTCCTGCACTCCCCCAGCCACAGAGATTGCATGACCAACTGCCCGGGAAGCACATTGCTTCCTGATCTGTATACACAGATCATTCAGCACTGAGTATACAGTGGTATAGAAGGCAGGGATACACAGGAACAGTCCCTGTCTTCTCTCTGGGTTGCCCTTCTGTCACTGACTACAGGCCCCCCGACACAGCAGCTGCACGATTAGCATGCAGCTGCCATCTCAAAGGACGTTCCAAAACCTCCAATCAGAGATAAACCCGGCCACCCAGGACGTTTCAATTGGCGGTCGTGAAGTGGTTAAATAAAAATGGTATGAAGTGTTTAAATATATCTTGGGTATCAATTCTTCACCCTGTTGTTGAATCTGTCATAAGAAAATTAAGTCAAATCCTTAGTAAACGAGCTGCACTCGGTATTCATTAACACATATAGCGCATATATCAAAAAACTAGTGCAGGGGTTTTAAATATACAGTCATGTGAAAAAATTAGGACACCCTTTGAAAGCATGTGGTTTTTTGTAACATTTTTAATAAATGGTTATTTCATCTCCGTTTCAACAATACAGAGAGATTAAAGTAATCCAACTAAACAAAGAAAACTGAAGAAAAGTCTTTTCAAGATCTTCTGTAAATGTCATTCTACAAAAATGCCTATTCTAACTGAGGAAAAAGATAGGACACCCTCACATGTATTCACTCTTAAATTGGCTCAGATCTCACACAGGTATATCACACCAGGTGCACATAATTAGTAGATCGTTACTCTGCATGTTGAATGAGGCTTGCCCTATTTAAACCTCAGACATTTAGTTTGGTGTGCTCCTGACTGTTGAAGTGAGAGTGAGCACCATGGTGAGAGCAAAAGAGCTGTCAGAGGACTTCAGAAAAAAGATTGTAGCAGCCTATGAGTCTGGGAAGGGATTTAAAAAGATCTCAAAAGATTTTGAAATCAGCCATTCCACTGTCCGGAAGATAGTCTACAAGTGGAGGGCTTTCCAAACAACTGCCAACATGCCCAGGACTGGTCGCCCCAGCAAGTTCACCCCAAGAGCAGACCGCAAGATGCTAAAAGAGGTATCCAAAAACCCTAAAGTGTCATCTCGAGAACTACAGCAGGCTCTGGCTACTGTTGATGTAGAAGTACATGCCTCTACAATCAGAAAGAGACTGTACAAGTTTAACTTGCATGGGAGGTGTGCAAGGAGGAAACCTTTGCTTTCCAAGAGAAACATTGAGGCCAGACTGACATTTGCCAGCGATAAAGTTGACAAAGACCAGGACTTCTGGAATAATGTTCTTTGGACAGATGAGTCCAAAATTGAATTATTTGGACACAACAGCAGAGGACATGTTTGGCGTAAACCAAACACAGCATTCCAAGAAAAGAACCTCATACCAACTGTGAAGCATGGAGGTGGAAGTGTCATGGTTTGGGGCTGCTTTGCTGCAGCAGGACCTGGTCAGCTCACCATCATAGAATCCACGATGAATTCTACTGTGTATCAGAAGGTGCTTGAAGAACATGTGAGACCATCAGTTAGAAAATTAAAGCTGAAGCGGAACTGGACCATGCAACATGACAATGACCCAAAACATACTAGTAAATCAACCAAAGATTGGCTGAAAAAGAAGAAATGGAGAGTCCTGGAATGGCCAAGTCAAAGTCCAGATTTGAATCCCATTGAGATGCTGTGGGGTGACTTGAAAAGGGCTGTACGTGCAAGAAACCCCTCAAACATCTCACAGCTGAAAAAGTTCTGCATTGAGGAGTGGGGTAAAATTTCCTCAGACCGATGTCGAAGACTGGTAGATGGCTACAAGAACCGTCTCACTGCAGTTATTTCAGCCAAAGGAGGTAACACTCGCTATTAGGGGCAAGGGTGTCCTATCTTTTTCCTCAGTTAGAATAGGCATTTTTGTAGAATGACATTTACAGAAGATCTTGAAAAGACTTTTCTTCAGTTTTCTTTGTTTAGTCGGATTACTTTAATCTCTCTGTATTGTTGAAACGGAGATGAAATAACCATTTATTAAAAATGTTACAAAAAACCACATGCTTTCAAAGGGTGTCCTAATTTTTTCACAAGACTGTATAGGGGGTCATTTACTATTCTGAAATACATCTAAATTAGGCATGTTTCAGATGCAGGTGGTGGCACAACGGTCTGAAATTGTGGGCGTGGCGTGGGTGAAGAGGGAGACGGACCGGCAGCCCCATCTCATTCATCATTTCCTACACCTGGTTTGGGCATAGAAAAAGGTCTAAATGTAAGACAGCTCAGAAATAGTCTTACATTTAGAAATTACGCTGGATGAGCCAAAGTTATAGATAGGCCTACGCCTCTTCATAACTGCTGCGGATCCACTGCCAGCTATGGGCCTTTATTAAGAAAAGGCATCTAAAATGCGTAAATATATTGATAAGGATGCTTCATTATATTTCTGAGAACTAGATTATCCATTATTATTGTATATCTATTACCATATATAATGAATAAGATTTATTTTTGGAAACTGGAATACTCCAATAACATTCACTATCGACAAACATAAATAATGAATCAGGAGTTTACTTTCTTTTTTTTAAAAAGAAATAATAGTGTAAATGTAGTAGAGTAATACAGTATGTTACAGAAGACATTAATGATACATTTTATTGCAAGTATGCAAAATAACCTAGCATTATACACAGTCAATCATTTAACAGAGAATATCACAGTATATACTGACTAAGCAATTCACAATACAGAATGAAAATAAAGTACTATAGATAAATGCCGACAAACAATCAAATTAATTGGTAAACCTTTCACCACTGATTAAAGGCCTCAGTTCAAGTATTTTATCTCCAACATCTGTTTGAAAACATAAAGAAAAATCCCTTTCAATGCTGCCAAATTAATTCATTTCTATAACTGATTGCGCCAGAGTATTGTCTCTGTGGGTCATTCTAAGAAGCAGTATATTGACAACATACTGTATTTCCATATTTACAGCATAGGATTCACAGCTTTCAGTTTAGTAATATAAGTTAAAATATCATTGCTGAAACACTATAGGTCCGTAAAATAACAATCATGAAATCTATGAAAAAAACTGAAAAGAGTTTTCAAAGTAATAATTAACTTAATGGCAAAGAATGCAGGCTCCACTTTATCTAATTCCTGCTGTTAGGAATATATCTCTTCTGTAAATATATTTCTCAGTACTTTTCTAATGTTATAAAACATGACATGAAAATAATAAAATCTGTTTTGCTGCAATAAAAAAAGTTCATGCTAACTACACGTTAATTAAATATATTAGTAGATAAATTTACTATCTTTTCAAGTCTATACTTTGTGAGCTGGCAAAGGAGTCAGCGATAACAGTAGATACCTAACCAAAAGTAGATTAAATACTGTAGAGCAATGTTAAATAAGCACTTTAATGTATAGCCAGTGATGGACGAACATTGGCCGGGACGCGCGTTTGTTATCAAATGTTCGCAAACCGCAAGTTCGCGGCGGGCCCCATTCACTTTATTGGCAGGCGAACCTGAAAAACCTTCAGGTCATATTTGCAGCCACCAAATACTAGAAGTGCACAAATAGTCCCACAACATGGACAGTGACATGCCAGAGAGGGATCAATGGCAAAAATACCCGCAAAAAATATGTATTTTAATCAGGGGCCATTTTTATGTGTCTTAAAGGGAAACTCTCAAAAATGTGCCCTGCTGGAGCCTAAAAAAATGTTATTTTATGCCACAGGTGTACGGGCCCAAAAAATTAAACATAAAAGAACAAGTCATTATGTGGCTGGAGTTATATTAGGCGGTCAGTGCATAACAATTTTACTGTAGGCCAGTGGAGTACAGGCCCAAAAAATGATGTGTTCACCTGACAGAAAAGAAAAAGTGATTATGTGGCTGGAAGTATATTAGACGGTCAATGCATAACAATTTTACTGTAGGCCAGTGGAGTACAGGCCCCAAAAATTATGCATTCACCTGACAGAAAAGAACAAGTGATTATGTGGCTGGAGTTATATTAGGTGGTCAGTGGATAACAATTTTACTGCAGGCCAGTGGAGTACAGGCTCCAAACATTAGGCATTCACCGGACAGAAAAGAACAAGTGATTATGTGGCTGGAGGTGCAATAGGCGGTCACCGGCTAAAAATTTTACTGTAGGCCTGCACACCCAGTAGTCCAGGGGTTCCTTGCTTCTCAGAGCGTCCACATCGGCCGTTAACCCGATCTAGTCGGACACCTGATAGTCTAGGCATTCCCTGAGGCTGGATCCAGAGGGCGGCTCTCGATGGGTTGGCTGCAAGAATGATCTCATATCCAAAGTGACCAACATATCTTCGAACCGCCCTCTTCTTGCAGGCACGGTAGGATTGGAACCTGCACCTATTTTGCTGTGGGTGGAAATTCCTCTGCAAGCGCCAGCAACAGCAGAATGCAGCATTTCTCGCAGCAAGGCCTGGAAATGCTGCATTCTAACAGCCCTCTGTGATGCTGGTAACATGTCTGCCATTTTGTTTTTGCCACCCAGTACTGGTCCTTGCCCTTTATGCTTTTTTATACGGGGGTCCCTCTACAAACACTGAAGCATGAAGGCCCCCATTTGCACTAAATTGGAAGCAGTGGAGCGCCCTGGCTCCTACTCATCGCCCAGGAGAATGTCATCCTCGGTCTCCTCCCCCCAGCCACCGACAACACCAGGGATCCCCGCAAAGTTTAAAGTCCCCCTCAAAGCCTGCTCTTATTGCTCTTCCTCCTCCCCCCAGCCACCATCTTCCTCTGACTCCTCTTCAGACTCCTGCTGACTTGTCTCATGGGAATTTAGTCAGCATTGCAACTTCCTCATCTTCCAGCTACTGCTCCTTGAAAGCTTGATCAATGACACAACGCAATACACGATCCAGAAAGAAGGTGTAAGGTACGATGTCACTGATGGTACCCTGGCTGCGACTGACCAGTTTGGTGATCTCATCAAATGGCCGCAGAAGTCTGCATGCTTCGTGCATGAGCAGCCACTGGCGCGGTGAAAAGAAACCTAGCTCCCCAGAACCTGTCCTGCTGCAGAGTTCATACAGGTAGTCGTTAACGGCACGTTGCTGCTATAGCAGCCTATCAAGTATATACATGGTGGAGTTCCAGCGCGTCGGGCTGTCACAAATCAGACGTCTTACAGGCAGGTGGTGTCGCCTCTGAACGTCAGCAAGTTGAGCCATGACCGTGTACGATCTTCTAAAATGGCCAGAGATTTTCCTGGCCTGCCGCAAGACATCCTGGACCCCGGGGTATTTGGCAACGAATCGCTTCACGACAAAGTACAGGACTTGTGCCATGCACGGCACGTGTGTCATTTTGCCCTGTTTCAGCACGCTCAGCAGATTGGCACCATTGTTACACTCCACTTTAGCAACTGTCAAATTCAACGGGGTTAGCTGAAAGCAGTACAGGACCGGTGTGGCTCTTGGCTTCCAGGCACAACAGCCGCACTCAGCATGGCAACGTCACAACTCCCCTCCTCTTCCTCTCTTGTGGGCACCCACATGACATCCATCGACACATCATCATTGTCACCTTCCCCACCACTGACATTAGAGATCTCGGGGTAGGCAGCAACAGCGGGGACCAGCTCCTCGGGCTGATTTGGGTACTATCGTCAGACCGCTGGGTGGCGGCCGTTGCTACCTCCTCTTCCTCATCTGATGCCAAGAATGGCTGCGCATCGGTAAGGTCTGGGAATCGATGGGAAAATAATTCCTCTGACTCAAGTGGAGGGGCTATGGTGGTGGTGTCTTTGGGGGTGCACACAGCAGAGAGTGAGGAGGGTGCAGATACAGAGGATGAGGAGGGTGCACAAGCGGAAGGCTAAGTGAGCCACTCAACCAAATCTGGTGCGTCCTTTGAGATAATCGCACGCACCTTCTGCAACTTCCCACTTAGGCTCCAGAATGGTGCACCTGCCCAACCCCTACCAACCATGCGGAACGGCCTGCCTCTTCCTCTGCCTGTCATTTTCAAAATGACCCTGTGCCAAAGTCCCTGGAAAAGAGCAGTATTTGTGGAAGCAGGTATATCGCACCTCAATCTGTATTTTGTGGAAGCAGGTATATCAAACCCCTTAATCAGTATTTTGTGGAAGCAGGTATATCGTACTCCTCAATCAGTATTTTGTGGAAAAAGGTATATAGAACATCTGAATCAATATTTGGTGGTAGCAGGTATATCTCACCCCTCAATCTGTATTTTGTGGAAGCAGGTATATCAAACCCCTTAATCAGTTTTTTATGGAAGCAGGTATATCGCACCCCTCAATCGTATTTTGTGGAAGCAGGTATATATAACCCCTTAATCATTATTTTGTAGAAGCAGGTATATCGCACCCCTCAATCAGTATTTTGTGGAGACAAGTATATAGAACCCCTAAATCAATATTTGGTGGAAGCAGGTATATCGCACCCATCAATCAGTATTTTGTGGAAGCCGGTGTATCGCAAGCCTCAATCAATATTTGGTGGAAGCAGGTATATCGTACCCCTTAATCAGTGTTTTGTGGAAGCACGTATATCAAACCCCTGAATCAATATTCGGTGGAAGCAGGTATATCACACCACTCAATCAGTATTTTGTGGAAGCTGGTGTATCGCAGGCCTCAATAAATATTTGGTAAAAGCAGGTATATCGCACCCTTCAATCAATATTTTGTGGAAGCAGGTATATAGAACCCCTTAATCAGTATTTTGTAGAAGCAGGTATATCCCACCCCTCAATCAGTATTTTATGGAAAAAGGTATATAGAACACCTGAATCAATATTTGGTGGAAGCAGATATATTGCACCCCTCAAACAGTATTTAGCGGAAGTAGGTATATCAAACCCCTTAATTATCATTTTGTGGAATCAGGTATATCTCACCCCTTAATCTGTATTTTGTGGAAGCAGGTATATCAAACCCCTTAATCAGTATTTTGTGGAAGCAGGTATATCGCACACCTCAATCAGCATTTTGTGGAAGCAGGTATATTGCACCCCTCAATCAGTATTTTGTGGAGATAGATATATAGAACCCCATAATTAATATTTGGTGGAAGCAGGTATATCGCACCCATCAATCAGTATTTTGTGGAAGCCGGTGTATCGCAAGCTTCAATCAATATTTGGTGGAAGCAGGTATATCGTACCCCTCAATCAGTGTTTTGTGGAAGTAGGTATATCAAACCCCTCAATCTGTATTTTGTGGAAGCAGGTATATCAAACCCCTTAATCAGTATTTTGTGGAAGCAGGTATATCACACCCCTCAATCAGTATTTTGTGAAGATAGGTATATAGAACCCCTCAATCAATATTTATTGGAAGTAGGTATATTGCAGCACTCAATCAGTATTTTGTGGAAGCCGATGTATCGCAGGCCTCAATAAATATTTGGTAAAAGCAGGTATATCGCACCCCTCAATAAGTATTTTGTGGAAGCAGGTATATTCTTGGGGGAACCACAGCACAGACATTCAGATGGAGGAAGCACATAGTGTTGTCCACATCTTTTTTGCCCCCATTGAAATGAATAGGTCTTAAAAAATGTGGATCGGATGCAGACCAAAAATATGGTCATGTGAAAGCAGTAGGCTAAATACACAAAGTTTTTTGGATGAGGATTTGAAGCAGACCTGCCTACAGAAATGGATTGGAAAGGAATTTGAAATATACAGTAAAGGAAGGATTTATAATTCTGACTTTGGCTGAAAATTGGCGGTGTTTAGCCCTGGTATGTTAGCATTTAGCATTATAGCTTCTCACAAATGTCCCATCAGCTAAGTGTCCAGGCCTCATATTTACTGCATATGTCCAGGTTCCAGTCTCCAGGCCCTGTCTCTTTATTATCTGTCTGTTTGCTCTGACTATTCACCATTGTATCCAGCTGTTCTGTGATTAGTCTCTTATTAAGTGAAATCCAGCCCCTCCTCTATTCTTCACACATAGAAGTGTCAAACCTGGGAATGTAAAATAAGCCACTATATCACATATAATAGGATTAGATACGCAGTTCAGCAGGCAGTATCACACATGATAGGATTACATACACAGGTCAGCAGAAAGTATCACACACAACGGGATTAGATACACAGCTCAGCAGACAGTATCACACATAATGGGATTAGATACGCATCTTAGCAGACAGTATCGCACAGAATAGAATTAGATACGCAGCTCAGCAGGCAGTAGAGATGTCGCGAACATAAAATTTTCCGTTCGCAGACGGCGAACGCAAATTTCCGCAGATGTTCGCGAATGGGCAAACCGGGCGAACCGCCATAGACTTCAATAGATAGGCGAATTTTAAAACCCACAGGGACTCTTTCTGGCCACAATAGTGATGGAAAAGTTGTTTCAAGGGGACTAACACCTGGCCTGTGGCATGCTGGAGGAGGATCCATGGCAAAAAATTACGTAGTTGACGCAGAGTGTGGTAAGTTGAATTCGCAATGCGATTAATATAACCTGCTTTAATCGCATTGCAAATTCAACTTAGAGCTAAGTTCCTAATGGTTGTATTGCTAGAATTGACGAATATAATGAATATAGCACTATATTATCAATCTTCGTTATATTCTAGCAATACAACCATTAGGAACCCAGCTCTAAGTTGAATTCGCAATGCGATTAATATAACCTGTATTAATCGCATTGCGATTACAACTTAGATATGAGTTCCTAATGGTTGTATTGCTAGAATTGACGAATATAACGAATACAGCACTATATTCTCAATCTTCGTTATATTCTAGCAAAACAACCATTAGGAACCCAGCTCTAAGTTGAATTCGCAATGTGATTAATATAACCTGTATTAATCGCATTGCGATTACAACCTAGATCTGAGTTCCTAATGGTTGTATTGCTAGAATTGACGAATATAACGAATATAGCACTAAATTCTCAATCTTCGTTATATTCTAGCAATACAACCATTAGGAACCCAGCTCTAAGTTGAATTCACAATGCGATTAATATAACCTGTATTAATCGCATTGCGATTACAACCTAGATCTGAGTTCCTAATGGTTGTATTGCTAGAATTGACGAATATAACGAATATAGCACTAAATTCTCAATCTTCGTTATATTCTAGCAATACAACCATTAGGAACCCAGCTCTAAGTTGAATTCGCAATGCGATTAATATAACCTGTATTAATCGCATTGCGATTACAACTTAGATCTGAGTTCCTAATGGTTGTATTGCTAGAATTGACGAATATAACGAATATAGCACTATATTCTCAATCTTCGTTATATTCTAGCAATACAACCATTAGGAACCCAGCTCTAAGTTGAATTCGCAATGCGATTAATATAACCTGTATTAATCGCATTGCGATTACAACTTAGATGTGAGTTCCTAATGGTTGTATTGCTAGAATTGACGAATATAACGAATATAGCACTATATTCTCAATCTTCGTTATATTCTAGCAATACAACCATTAGGAACCCAGCTCTAAGTTGAATTCGCAATGCGATTAATATAACCTGTATTAATCGCATTGCGATTACAACTTAGATCTGAGTTCCTAATGGTTGTATTGCTAGAATTGACGAATATAACGAATATAGCACTATATTCTCAATCTTCGTTATATTCTCACTGTTTAGTATCAACTTGCCTGGGCGCGGCTAAGCTCCATTCAAGTGAGCAGAGCTTAGCCGCGCCAAACAAACTGCAGAACCCCTTTAAGCAATAAGCTAAATGTCGAGCACTCACCGCCCAGTGGTTGTGATAGGTATTGTAGCTTTTTAGAGTTTATTTACAGTCTCGCGATATGATGTTGTTTTGCTGCCAGGACAAAATTGACACCACTTCCAGTTTGGAGATCATCGCCATATGTTCGCATGTTCGGCGAATCGTGAATGAGCAAAGTTCGCAGCAAAATGACCGCCTGACGAACCTCAAGGCCATCTCTATGTATAGCATTTATAGCAATTTGCCAGAAATTAACGTGCTCATTTATTTCCATAAAGATCAGTAAAGCGATATTGAAACAGTCATGAAGCTTACCATATGCATATTATAGTGACACTTAGGGAGGGGGGGTTATCATAGACCGATGTTTATCCCCTGCAGGCCTTGTCATTAATTAGACGCATCCTCTGGCAGTCCATGTGCTTAAACAGAAAGCTGCCGCAGATTTCTGTCTTCATTTATGTAAGAAAACTAGGGTTTTCAGAAATTGGCGAGGAGGGTGTAAAGACGCCACTTTCATAAAAATTTGTCTCAAGTGGCCTTTGAAAAGTCACAAACACAAGGTTTGCAACTTTTTTTCACTAGAAAATTGTCACAGGGAGATGATAAATCTACCCTTAGAGCTTACGATAGTAAATAGCATAGAATACAGCCCTATCCACCGTTCCAATATAATAATTCCTACCAACACATAAATGGTACTCCCATTGAGTTACCAAATGCCATTCAACTCCTAAATAACACCTTCTTACATCGTCTAAAAATGTTACCATATCGTTCTCACATAACAATACCTTACAATACCAAAATACTACAAACATGCAGTATAGTGCCCATATAAAGCTATCATTCAGTTCCAAAGTTACATTGTTATACAACGCCTAAATAATACCAGCATACAGGGTCTACGTATATAATATTGCATGCACAATTCCTCCATACATAGAGTGCCTACATGATACACCATCTATTACCCAATAATATATAGTATTCTAAAAAATACTTTCAAACAGTGCTGATGTAATGCCATCCATTGGTCATATGGTATTGCTAACCAATTGTCAAATAATAGAATAGATTTAGGACTTATAGCATAGCCAGCAGGGTAGAGGTGACATTGTTGCTTAGATATATGAATGAATATACTTTATCTCTAGTAGTGTACAGTTGTGGAGGTATTAATTAACACCTTAAGGACCTTGCCTATTTTTGGAAACTTGACATGTGTCACTTTATGTGGTGATAACTTCGGAATGCTTTTACTTATCCAGGCCATTCTGAGATTGTTTTCTTGCAACACATTGTACTTCATGATAGTGAAAAACTTTAGTCAATATAATTCACCTTTATTTATTAAAAAATCCAAAACTAAATAGAAAATGGGGAAAAATTAGCAATTTTCAAAATGAGAATTTCTATGCTTTTTTAATAGATAGTGATTAGGGATGAGCGAACCCGAACTGTATAGTTCGGGTTCGTACCGAATTTTGGGGTGTCCGTGACACGGACCCGAACCCGAACATTTTCGTAAAAGTCCGGGTTCGGGTTCGGTGTTCGGCGCTTTCTTGGCGCTTTTTGAAAGGCTGCAAAGCAGCCAATCAACAAGCATCATACTACTTGCCCCAAGAGGCCATCACAGCCTTGCCTACTATTGGCATGGCTGTGATTGGCCAGTGCACCATGTGACCCAGCCTCTATTTAAGCTGGAGTCACGTAGCGCCGCACGTCCCTCTGCTATGATCAGTATAGGGAGAGGTTGCAGCTGCGACGTTAGGGCGAGATTAGGCAGATTAACTCCTCCAAAAGACTTCATTCTGTGATCGATCTGCAGCTGTGGATCATTGAAGTGCTATTATTGACTTGCTCACTTTTTTGAGGCTGCCCAGAGCGTTTTTAGATCACTTTTTTTCTGGGGTGATCGGCGGCCATTTTGTGACTTGTGGTGCGCCAGCACGAGCTATCACCAAGTGTATTTAACCATCGATAGTGTGGTTATTTTGTGCTATATCCTACATCAGCTGCAGGCTGAGCCTGTGTCACCGAAGTGCATTTAACCATCAACAGTCTGGTTATTTTTTGGCCATATACTACATCAGCTGCAGGCTGAGCCTGTTTCACCCAAGTGCATTTAACCATCAACAGTCTGATTATTTTTTGGCCATATACTACATCAGCTGCAGGCTGAGCCTGTGTCACCGAAGTGCATTTAACCATCAACAGTCTGGTTATTTTTTGGCCATATATTACATCAGGGGCAAGTTGAGCCTGTCACCCAGCGCCTAAAAAATAGACCTGACATTTCTATTCAACCAAATCTGCACAGTTTTAGCTGGTCAAGTTATTTGTAGTGACCGTCAAAGCAGACTTTTTGTTCTGGGTTGAAAAAGCATTCCCAAATTTGCCATTCTGAAAATAACTAGTTTGTGGTATTTCAGGCCTACTTGAAATCTATCCCAAAAAGAAAATCTTACATTGAAGTTATTGATAGTATCATTCAGAAAAACCTAAGACACACGCTAGCGTGCTGATAGAAGTGTCATTCTGTGATTAAACCTATAACTGTCACACAGCGCAAAAAAAAACAGGTCTCACATCTCTATTCAACCAAATCTGCACAGTTTTAGCTGGTCAAGTTATTTGTAGTGACTGTCAAAGCAGACTTTTTGTTCTGGGTTGAAAAAGCATTCCCAAATTTGCCATTCTGAAAATAACTAGTTTGTGGTATTTCAGGCCTACTTGAAATCTATCCCAAAAAGAAAATCTTACATTGAAGTTATTGATAGTATCATTCAGAAAAACCTAAGACACACGCTAGCGTGCTGATAGAAGTGTCATTCTGTGATTAAACCTATAACTGTCACACAGCGCAAAAAAAAACAGGTCTCACATCTCTATTCAACCAAATCTGCACAGTTTTAGCTGGTCAAGTTATTTGTAGTGACCGTCAAAGCAGACTTTTTGTTCTGGGTTGAAAAAGCATTCCCAAATTTGCCATTCTGAAAATAACTAGTTTGTGGTATTTCAGGCCTACTTGAAATCTATCCCAAAAAGAAAATCTTACATTGAAGTTATTGATAGTATCATTCAGAAAAACCTAAGACACACGCTAGCGTGCTGATAGAAGTGTCATTCTGTGATTAAACCTATAACTGTCACACAGCGCAAAAAAAAACAGGTCTCACATCTCTATTCAACCAAATCTGCACAGTTTTAGCTGGTCAAGTTATTTGTAGTGACCGTCAAAGCAGACTTTTTGTTCTGGGTTGAAAAAGCATTCCCAAATTTGCCATTCTGAAAATAACTAGCTTGTGGTATTTCAGGCCTACTTGAAATCTATCCCAAAAAGAAAATCTTACATTGAAGTCACCACCTCCTGATACGGAACGTGTTAGCAGGAGGCAACATTTCACTAACATGGTGGAACAGTACCTGTGCACACCCCTCCACGTACTGACTGATGGTTCGGCCCCATTCAACTTCTGGGTCTCCAAATTGTCCACGTGGCCAGAGCTAGCCTTTTATGCCTTGGAGGTGCTGGCCTGCCCGGCGGCCAGCGTTTTGTCTGAACGTGTATTCAGCACGGCAGGGGGCGTCATTACAGACAAACGCAGCCGCCTGTCTACAGCCAATGTGGACAAGCTGACGTTCATAAAAATGAACCAGGCATGGATCCCACAGGACCTGTCCATCCCTTGTGCAGATTAGATATTAACTACCTCCCCTTAACAATATATTATTCTACTCCAGGGCACTTCCTCATTCAATACTATTTTTAATTTCATTTTACCATTATATTGTGGGGCAACCCAAAGTTGAATGAACCTCTCCTCTGTCTGGGTGCCGGGGCCTAAATGTGTGACAGTGGCCTGTTCCAGTGGTGGGTGACGTGAAGCCTGATTCTCTGCTATGACATGAATACAGATTCTGCGCTGACATAAGGCCAGATTCTCTGTTACGGGACCTCTCTCCTCTGCCTGGGTGCCTGGGCCTAAATGTGTGACAGTGGCCTGTTCCAGTGGTGGCTGACGTGAAGCCTGATTCTCTGCTATGACATGAAGACAGATTCTGCGCTGACATCAGGCCAGATTCTCTGTTACGGGACCTCTCTCCTCTGTCTGGGTACCTGGGCCTAAATGTGTGACAGTGGCCTGTTCCAGTGGTGGGTGACGTGAAGCCTGATTCTCTGCTATGACATGAAGACTTATTCTGTGCTGACATGAAGCCAGATTCTCTGTTACGCGACCTCTCTCCTCTGCCTGGGTGGCTGGGCCTAAATATGTGACAATGGCCTGTTCCAGTGGTGGGTGAAGTGAAGCCTGATTCTCTGCTATGACATGAAGACAGATTCTGCGCTGACATAAGGCCAGATTCTCTGTTACGGGACCTCTCTCCTCTGCCTGGGTGCCTGGGCCTAAATGTGTGACAGTGGCCTGTTCCAGTGGTGGGTGACATGAAGCCTGATTCTCTGCTATGACATGAAGACAGATTCTGTGCTGACATCAAGCCAGATTCTCTGTTACGGGACCTCTCTCCTCTGACTGGGTGCCTGGGCCTAAATGTGTGACAGTGGCCTGTTCCAGTGGTGGGTGACGTGAAGCTTGATTCTCTGCTATGACATGAAGACAGATTCTGCGCTGACATAAGGCCAGATTCTCTGTTACGGGACCTCTCTCCTCTGTCTGGGTGCCGGGGCCTAAATGTGTGACAGTGGCCTGTTCCAGTGGTGGGTGACGTGAAGCCTGATTCTCTGCTATGACATGAAGACAGATTCTGTGCTGACATGAAGCCAGATTCTCTGCTATGGCATGAAGAGACTGATTCTGTGCTGACATGAAGCCAGATTCTTTGCTATGGCATGAAGAGACTGATTCTCTACTGACGTGATTGATATTAGGTCATTTTTTATTTTTATTTATTTTTTTTAAATTCATTTCCCTGTCCACATTTGTTTGCAGGGGATTTACCTACATGTTGCTGCCTTTTGCAGCCCTCTAGCTCTTTCCTGGGCTGTTTTACAGCCTTTTTAGTGCCGAAAAGTTCGGGTCCCCATTGACTTCAATGGGGTTCGGGTTCGGGACGAAGTTCGGATCGGGTTCGGATCCCGAACCCGAACGTTTCCGGGAAGTTCGGCCGAACTTCTCGAACCCGAACATCCAGGTGTTCGCTCAACTCTAATAGTGATACATCATAAGAGAGTTATTACCTTACATTCCCCATATGTCCACTTAAATGTTTGCATCATTTTGTAAATGTAATTACATTTTTTTAGGATCTTATAAGGCTTAGAATTTTAGAAGCAAATTTTTACATTTTTAAGAAAATTTCCAAGAACCACTTTTTTAAGGACCACTTCAAATCTGAAGTCACTTTGTGGGGCTCACATAGTGGAAAACACCCATAAATGACCCCATTGTAGAAGCTACACCCCTCAAGTTATTTAAAACTGATTTTACAAACTTTTTTTAACCCTTTAGTTGTTCCACAAGTATTAAAGGAAAAGGAGATGACATTTTAAAATTTAACTTTTTTGGCAGATTCTCCATTGCAATAAATTTTTTCCTGTAACAACATCAAGGGTTAACAGCCAAATAAAACTCAATATTTACTACCCTGATTCTGCAGTTTACAGAAACACCCCATATGTAGTCGTAAACTGCTGTACGGGAACACGGCAGAGCGCACAATTTTTGAAAGAAAAACAATCATGTTTAGGCTACTTTCACACCTGCGTTAGGTGCGGATCCGTCTGGTATCTGCACAGACGGATCCGCACCTATAATGCAAACGCTTAGATCCGTTCAGAACGGATCCGTTTGCATTACCATGAACAAAAAAAAATAATAATAATAATAATTATATATTTTTTTTTGTTCATGATAATGCAAACGGATCCGTTTTGACTTAAGTCTGGACGAATCCGTTTGCCTCCGCACGGCCAGGCGGACACCCGAACGCTGCAAGCTGCGTTCAGGGGTCTGCCTGCTGAGCGGAGGACAAACTGTGCCAAACTGATGCATTCTGAGCGGATCCGCATCCACTCAGAATGCATTAGGGCTGGACGGATCCGTTCAGGGCTGCTTGTGAGAGCCTTCAAACGGAACTCACAAGCGGAGCCCCGAACGCTAGTGTGAAAGTAGCCTTATTTGTCTCCATTTTCACAAAGCCAAATCTTTTTTATTTTTTGGGCGGTTGTCTTAGGATCTCATTTTTTGCGGGATGAGATGACGGTGTGATTGGTTCTATTTTGGGGTACATACTACTTTTTGATCGTATGGTATTACACTTTTTGTGATGTATGGTGACAAAATAATTTAGTTTTTGGCACGGTTTTTATTTATTTATTTTTTACGGTGTTCACCAGCTCATGTGATATTTTTATAGAGCAGGTTGTTATGGATGCGGCGATAACTAGTATGTCTATTTTTTTTATATACTTTGGCTTTAACCAGTTGCCGCAACTGTAACGCCGAAAGGTGTCATCGCGGCGGCTCCCTTAGGCTACGCTAACGCCGATTGGCGTCATCTCGCGTGAGCCGAGATTTCCTGTGAACGCGCGCACACAGGAACGGAAGGTAAGAGAGTGGATCTCCAGCCTGCCAGCGGCGATCGTTCGCTGGCAGGCTGGAGATGTGATTTTTTTAACCCCTAACAGGTATATTAGACGCTGTTTTGATAACCGCGTCTAATATACCTGCTACCTGGTCCTCTCGTGGTCCCCTTTGTTTGGATCGACCACCAGAGGACACAGGTAGCTCAGTAAAGTAGCACTAAGCACCACTACACCACACTACACCCCCCGTCACTTATTAACCCCTTATTAGCCCGTGATCACCCCTGATCACCCCATATAGACTCCCTGATCACCCCCCTGTCATTGATTACCCCCCTGTCATTGATCACCCCCCTGTAAAGCTCCATTCAGATGTCCGCATGATTTTTACGGATCCACTGATAGATGGATCGGATACACAAAACGCATACGGACGTCTGAATGGAGCCTTACAGGGGCGTGATCAATGACTGTGGTGATCACCCCATATAGACTCCCTGATCACCCCCCTGTCATTGATTACCCCCCTGTCTTTGATCACCCCCCTGTAAAGCTCCATTCAGACGTCGGCATGATTTTTACGGATCCACTGATAGATGGATCGGATCCGCAAAACGCATACGGACGTCTGAATGGAGCCTTACAGGGGCGTGATTAATGACTGTGGTGATCACCCCATATAGACTCCCTGATCACCCCCCTGTCATTGATTACCCCCCTGTCATTGATAACCCCCTGTAAAGCTCCATTCAGACGTCCGCATGATTTTTACGGATCCACTGATAGATGGATCGGATCCGCAAAATGCATACGGACGTCTGAATGGAGCCTTACAGGGGCGTGATCAATGACTGTGGTGATCACCCCATATAGACTCCCTGATCACCCCCCTGTCATTGATTACCCCCCTGTCATTGATTACCCCCCTGTCATTGATAACCCCCTGTAAAGCTCCATTCAGACGTCCACATGATTTTTACGGATCCACTGATAGATGGATCGGATCCGCAAAACGCATACGGACGTCTGAATGGAGCCTTACAGGGGCATGATCAATGACTGTGGTGATCACCCCATATAGACTCCCTGATCACCCCCCTGTCATTGATTATCCCCTGTCATTGATTACCCCCCTGTAAAGCTCCATTCAGACGTCCGCATGATTTTTACGGATCCACTGATAGATGGATCGGATCCGCAAAACACATACAGGCGACTCCCTGGAGCCTTCCAGGGGGGTGATCACCCCATATAGACTCCCTGATCACCCCCCTGTCATTGATCACCCCCCTGTCAGGCTGCATTCAGATGTCCGTATGGTTTTTACGGATCCACGGATACATGGATCGGATCCGCAAAACACATACGGACATCTGAATGGAGCCTTATAGGGGGGTGATCAATGACAGGGGGGTGATCACCCCATATAGACTCCCTGATCACCCCCCTGTCATTGATCACCCCCCCTGTCATTGATCACCTCCCTGTCATTGATCACCCCTCTGTAAGGCTCCATTCAGACATTTTTTTGGCCCAAGTTAGCGGAAATTATTATTTTTTTCTTACAAAGTCTCATATTCCACTAACTTGTGTCAAAAAATAAAATCTCACATGAAGTCACCATACCCCTCACGGAATCCAAATGCGTAAAAATTTTTAGACATTTATATTCCAGACTTCTTCTCACGCTTTAGGGCCCCTAGAATGCCAGGGCAGTATAAATACCCCACATGTGACCCCATTTCGGAAAGAAGACACCCCCCGTGAGGGGCATATTGAGTCCATGAAAGATTGAAATTTTTGTCCCAAGTTAGCGGAAAGGGAGACTTTGTGAAAAAAAAAAAAAAAAAATCAATTTCCGCTAACTTGTGCCAAAAAAAAAAAATTTCTATGAACTCGCCATGCCCCTCATTGAATACCTTGGGGTGTCTTCTTTCCAAAATGGGGTCACATGTGGGGTATTTATACTGCCCTGGCATTTTAGGGGCCCTAAAGCGTGAGAAGAAGTCTGGGATCCAAATGTCTAAAAATGCCCTCATAAAAGGAATGTGGGCCCCTTTGCGCATCTAGGCTGCAAAAAAGTGTCACACATCTGGTATCGCCGTACTCAGGAGAAGTTGGGCAATGTGTTTTGGGGTGTCATTTTACATATACCCATGCTGGGTGAGAAAATTTCTTGGTCAAATGCCAACTTTGTATAAAAAAATGGGAAAAGTTGTCTTTTGCCGAGATATTTCTCTCACCCAGCATGAGTATATGTAAAAAGACACCCCAAAACACATTGCCCAACTTCTCCTGAATACGGCGATACCACATGTGTGACACTTTTTTGCAGCCTAGGTGGGCAAAGGGGCCCACATTTCAAAGAGCACCTTTAGGATTTCACAGGTCATTTACCTACTTACCACACATTAGGGCCCCTGGAAAATGCCAGGGCAGTATAACTACCCCACAAGTGACCCCATTTTGGAAAGAAGACACCCCAAGGTATTCCGTGAGGGGCATGGCGAGTTCCTAGAATTTTATATTTTTTGTCACAAGTTAGCAGAAAATGATGATTTGTTTTTATTTATTTTTTTCCTTACAAAGTCTCATATTCCACTAACTTGTGACAAAAAATAAAAACTTCCATGAACTCACTATGCCCATCACGAAATACCTGCGGGTGTCTTCTTTGCAAAATGGGGTCACTTGTGGGGTAGTTATACTGCCCTGGCATTCTAGGGGCCCAAATGTGTGGTAAGAAGTTTGAAATCAAAATGTGTAAAAAATGACCGGTGAAATCCGAAAGGTGCTCTTTGGAATATGGGCCCCTTTGCCCACCTAGGCTGCAAAAAAGTGTCACACATGTGGTATCTCCGTACTCAGGAGAAGTTGGGAAATGTGTTTTGGGGTGTCATTTTACATATACCCATGCTGGGTGAGAGAAATATCTTGGCAAAAGACAACTTTTCCCATTTTTTTATACAAAGTTGGCATTTGACCAAGATATTTCTCTCACCCAGCATGGGTATATGTAAAATGACACCCCAAAACACATTCCCCAACTTCTCCTGAGTACGGCGATACCACATGTGTGGCACTTTTTTGCAGCCTAGGTGGGCAAAGGGGCCCACATTCCAAAGAGCACCTTTCGGATTTCACCGGTCATTTTTTACACATTTTGATTTCAAACTTCTTACCACACATTTGGGCCCCTAGAATGCCAGGGCAGTATAACTACCCCACAAGTGACCCCATTTTGGAAAGAAGACACCCCAAGGTATTCGCTGATGGGCATAGTGAGTTCATAGAAGTTTTTATTTTTTGTCACAAGTTAGTGAAATATCAAACTTTGTAAGAAAAAAAAAAAAAATCATCATTTTCCACTAACTTGTGACAAAAAATAAAAAGTTCTATGAACTCACTATGCCCATCAGCGAATACCTTAGGGTGTCTACTTTCCGAAATTGGGTCATTTGTGGGGTGTTTGTATTGTCTGGCCATTGTAGAACCTCAGGAAACATGACAGGTGCTCAGAAAGTCAGAGCTGCTTCAAAAAGCGGAAATTCACATTTTTGTACCATAGTTTGTAAACGCTATAACTTTTACCCAAACCATTTTTTTTCTACCCAAACATTTTTTTTTTATCAAAGACATGTAGAACAATAAATTTAGAGAAAAATTTATATATGGATGTTGTTTTTTTTGCAAAATTTTGCAACTGAAATTGAAAAATGTCATTTTTTTGCAAAAAAATTGTTAAATTTCGATTAATAACAAAAAAAGTAAAAATGTCAGCAGCAATGAAATACCACCAAATGAAAGCTCTATTAGTGAGAAGAACAGGAGGTAAAATTCATTTGGGTGGTAAGTTGCATGACCGAGCAATAAACCGCTAAAGTTGTGGAGTGCCGATTTGTAAAAAAGGGCCTGGTCTTTAGGGGGGTATAAACCTGTGGTCCTTAAGTGGTTAAACAATAAAAGCATTTTTTAAACAAAAAAATATATCTTTTTATGTCTCCATTTTCTGAAAGCCATATCTTTTTTTATTTTTTGGCCGATTGTCTTATGTAGGGACTCATTTTTTGTGGGATGAGATGACGATTTGATTGGTATTATTTTTGGGTACATATGACTTTTTAATCGCTTGGTATTACACTTTTTGTGATAAAAGGTGACAAAAATGGCTTTTTTTTAGCACAGTTTTTATTTTTTACAGTGTTGACCGGACGGGATGAATCATGGGATATTTTTATAGAGCAGGTTGTTACGGAGGCGGTGCTACCTAATATGTGTGTTTTTTATTTTATTTTTTCAAGTTTTAAAATTTTTTAAAAAGTCTCTTTTTATGGGGAAGGGGCTTTTTTTTTTATTGAAACTTGAATTTGTTTTATTGTTAAAAACACTTTTATTTCACTTTTATTATTTTTTATTTTTCACCCACTATGGGACTTCAACATTTCAGGGTCTGATCCCTGTTTCAATACAGCACAATACATCTGTATTGTGCTATATTGAACTGTCAGTGGCTTTTACTGTAAGATGCTGACAGTCAGGGCTGCCATCAGAAATTTTGGGGCCCCTTACACAGCTCAAGGCCAGCCCCCCCCCTCCATGGCCCACTCCTACTCTGCCCCTTTAGAATCCGTCCTGACTCCGCCTCCCAGCACCCCCTCCACCCCCAAGGACCCACCCCAGTCTGCGCTCCAGTCTGTGGACTCTGGTCTTTGGTCTCACCTCGGTCTGGTTCCTCCTCGTCCTGGCTAAGGCTTCCACTTCCCGCCGGCACGCCTGCAAACCAGAATTGACTGGCAGGCAGCGGAGCGCAAACAGGACTGGTGCAAGGATTTTTGCCACCATAGGTGAAAGCTAATTTTGCCGTTCCCCTTGACTCAGTCCATTGACCACGCCCTTTGACCCACCCTTTTTTGTCGGCCACTTATTTAATGATTGTTTCATGCAACATTTTACTTGACCAGCTAATTTTAGATATTTTAGATATTCTTGGTGGTCATCTGTGCCATTTTGACCTCAAAACATTACATGACACCCTACACTACATTACATTATTGACAACTGTAAGTTTTTTCCTTGACTGGTGGTGGCCTAGGTGTGTTTATCAGCAGGTCTGCTCCAGGATCTGTGGATGACACTGTTATGGGGGATCTGTGGATGACACTGTCATGGGGGATCTGTGGAAGGCACTGTTATGGAGGATCTGTGGATGGCACTATTATGGGGGATCTGTGGATGGCACTGTTATGGGGGATCTGTGGATGACACTATTATGGGGGATCTGTGGATGACACTGTTATGGGGGATTTGTGGATGGCACTGTAATGGATGATCTGTGGATGACACTATTATGGGGGATCTGTGGATGGCACTGTTATGGGGGCATCTGTGGATGACACTGTTATGGAGGGGAATCTGTGGATGACAATTATGGGGGGATCTGTGGATGACACTGTTATGGGGGATCTGTGGATGACACTATTATGGAGGATCTGTGGATGACACTATTATGGGGGATCTGTGGATGGCACTGTTATGGGGGGATCTGTGGATGACACTTATGGGGGATCAGTGGATGACACTGTTATGGAGGGGGATCTGTCGATGACACTGTCATGGAGGGGGATCTGTGGATGACACTTATGGGGGGATATGTGTATGACACTGTTATGGAGGGGGATCTGTGGATGACACTTATGGGGGATCTGTGGATGACACATACCGTATATAGCATCTTATGCTATATGTATCATCCACAGATCCACCCTATGACAGTGTCATCCACAGATCCCCCTTCATAACAGTGTCATCCACAGATCCCCCCAATAAGTGTCATCCACAGATACCCCCCATAACAGTGCCATCCACAGATCCCCCATAATAGTGTCATCCACAGATACCCCATAACAGTGTAATCCACAGATACCCCTCCCTATAACAGTGCCGCCATCCATAGAACCCCTCACAGGAGTATATATTTATAAACTGTAATCCGTATCCTGCAGTAACTTTAACTTTAAATCAGCGCTCATCTCTTTACTACCTTACATTCAGCTCCAGTAACAGGCAGTGCGGGCGGCAGCGCTCACTCACTGACGTCACGCGCCTGCGCCGCCGAGTGAAAGGAGCAGGCGCGTGACGTCAGTGAGTGAGCGCCACCAGCACTGCCTGTTACCGGAGCTAAGTGTAAGATAGTAAAGAGATGAGCGCTGATTTAAAGTTACTGCAGGATATGGATTACCTGTAGCGAGGCAGCCTATCACTCACTGACTGGCTCACAAAAAAAAAAAAGGCTCGGGATCGGTCGGGCCCCCCCTCGGGGTCCAGGCCCCTTACTGGGGTATCGGCTTTACCCCCCTGATGGCGGTCCTGCTTACAGTTGCCTAGAAGACCCAGCTCTGGGGCTGGATCTCTTGGGCTTCCATAGCTGGCAGTCCCAATCCCTGTGCAAGACATCGGGGCTGCCATAGCAACCATTGGGTCCCCGTCACTGCAGCACAGGGACCCGATATGGATGTACAAGCTGCCGCAAACCCCAGGTGGTTAAATATACATCCTCAGTGGTCTAGGATAGTGAGTAGATTTATATTTACATTCAGGTTCAAATTGAACTAAAAATAACCTAGCATTTAACTAACACAAACTTTTATGTTTTCATAAGAAATCTTATTACATATGTTTTTATATATTTTCTCCAGTTGATATAAAATATGACCTTCTGTCTTTTCATGTGATCATACAGTAAAAGATTTCACATTGTAAAGGTTATTTCATACCAGGTAGCATTTTAGATGGTCAAATATGGATATTCACATGTTACGGCACACAGAAGGGGTCATATATATTTTATTTCTATGCAGGAGCATTGCTAGGTTGAAACATTTGGGGGCAGGGCCCCTGATGTTTTGTCCCAGGCCCCGAATGTCCTGCCTGCCTGCTAGGACAGCATCACAATTGAATCTAATGCGGTGGAAGAGCTGAAGGACCTGTGGTGACATCACAGGTCATGTTACCAGTAAAACAGTCAGTGGTTGAGAAGGACCTGCGATGATGTCACCATGATGTGACCAGTGCTGCAGAGGGCGGCAGTGAAGAGGGGAAGAAGCTGAGATGATGACTGCTACATCAGGAGAGGTAAGTGAAAGGAGAGGCAGAGCAATGTCGGGAGTTGTGGTTATTTAACTGGGACTGTATGTTAGGGCTGAAGGGAGGGATGTTATTTACTTGGAACTGTGTGTTGGAGGTGGCTGGGGAGGAAGTGATGTTATTTACATGGGACTGAATGTTCAGGGGATGATGTTATTTACGTGGGACTGTATGTTGAAGGTGGCGTCTGGGGGGGTGATATTATTTACTTGGGGGGAGGAGGTGATATTATTTACATAGGACTGTATTTTTGAGGGGGCTGTAGATAGAGAAGGATGTTATTTACATGGGACTGTATATTGGAGGGGGCTGGAGAGATGGTGTGATGTTATTTACATGGGACTATATGACGGAGGGAGGGAAATAGTGTTATTTACATGGGACTGTATGTTGGAGGGGGTGAAGGGAGGGGAGTGATGTTATTTACATAGGACTGTATTTTGGAGGGGCAGGAGAGATGGTGTGATGTTATTTACATGGAACAGTATGGTGGAGGTGGGAATATAACAACATGGGGCACTGCAAATCCAGGGGACATTATAGGCGTTCTTATTACTACTGGGGGCTCTATAGGAGGGACTTATAGATCCGCCTTATTTCTACTAAGAGCACTATGGGGGCCTTATTACTACTGAGGGGTCTGTAGAGAGCTTTATTACTACTGGTGGAACAATAGGAGGCCTTATTTGTACCGTGGGCTCTGTGAGGGTATTATTAATACTGGAGGGCTCTTCTACTAATGGGGGCACCTTTGTGGAGCATTATTACGGTTGGGGGCACTGTAGGAGGCAGTATTACTATGGGGGCACTAATTTTTCTTGAGGATAGTATCTGAGGGGTATTGGGGAGCAGAGCGAGCAGCAGGATTACACTGTTGGGACTCCAGGTTTAGAGTTGAGCGTGAATAATTAAATCGCGAATTTTAATCGCGAATATTGCCACTTTGAGAATTCACGAATATTTCGAATATAGTGCAATATATTCGTATTCCGGAATAGTGTTGAATATTCTAATCGTGAATTTATTGCAAATTTATCGCAAATATATTACATTGCCGAGTTTTGCAATCAAGTAAACAATGACTGCAGATCACAAATTCTCGAATTTGCTAATTTATGGCAAATATTCGTCCAAAAATTCGCGAAATGTCGCGAATTCGAATATTGCCTATGATGCTCATCACTATCCAGGTTGGGGGATGATGATAGAAAAGAGAGAAAGCTAAGATGTCTGTGTGTCACACTCTGCAGAGACGAGGCGGCTGAGAGAAGTTGTACGGACCAAATGGAGAAGATGATGACAGAGAAGATCTATATCCGAGGAGATGTCACCTGGGAGGCCCTAAATGTGAGAGGTATGTGCTGCTGTATAGCAAGAACAGCAAAATGCAGTGTGTGGGGGCAGGGGGGGGGCGACTTAGAGAACTGGGCCATATTCATTGGGGCTTGGGCCCCGGATCTTTTGAGACCCTAGCAACGCCCCTGGCTCTATGGCAGTTTTCTGCCATCGCAAGTGACAGTTTGTGACAAAATTTGCAACTTTTTAGCTTTTCTGACACTCTTGCTACTTGTCCAAAATGTGGGAGGTGTATGGGTGGGAAGAAGCAGGCATGGCTGGGACCAGAAAATTGGTGCACATTATAGCAGAAACCTACTCCAGCCCCTGGAAGGGGTAGATATCAGTTCTGGCACACAGTCAACAGAAAGATGTGACAAGTTTATAAAGAGGATTGCATCTCTTCTGATCTTCTGCCAGTGTTTTTTTTTTTTTTTTCTAAGACTGGCATGTAAAACTCTATTCTTTAGTAAAGGACCCCCAAAATTATTTCAGTTTATGAAGTAAATTCCTTTTGTTTGCACTTTATTACATCAATATACAATCAGCTGGATATACAATGAACCCATACAAGCTTACTCATGTGCAACCCCCATACTCTGGAACTCGCCACCCCAGCACATCAGACTCTCCCCAACATCCAAACCTTCAAAAGTAACCTGAAAACCCTCATCTTCAGGAAAGACTACCATCTACAATGAGCATGTGTAACACACCAGAGTTGTGTTACTACACGCCTCTACCCCGCTACTATCTTCTAAGAGTTTTTATATTGTCATCTGATATAATTTACAGTCAGGTCCATAAATATTGGGACATCGACACAATTCTTACATTTTTGGCTCTATACACCACCACAATGGATTTGAAATAAAAAGAACAAGATGTGCTTTAACTGCAGACTGTCAGAATTAATTTGAGGGTATTTACATCCAAATCAGGTGAACGGTGTAGGAATTACAACAGCTTGCATATGTGCCTCCCATTTGTTAAGGAACTAAATGTAATGGGACAGAATAATAATCATAAATCAAA
This sequence comes from Bufo bufo, assembly GCF_905171765.1. Taxonomy (NCBI): domain Eukaryota; kingdom Metazoa; phylum Chordata; class Amphibia; order Anura; family Bufonidae; genus Bufo; species Bufo bufo. The sequence goes on from NC_053392.1 coordinate 314,412,169, forward strand.
CTTTCACTTTTTAATACTTGGTTGCAAATCCTTTGCAGTCAATTACAGCCTGAAGTCTGGAACGCATAGACATCACCAGACGCTGGGTTTCATCCCTGGTGATGCTTTGCCAGGCCTCTACTGCAAATGTCTTCAGTTCCTGCTTGTTCTTGGGGCATTTTCCCTTCAGTTTTGTCTTCAGCAAGTGAAATGCATGCTCAATCGGATTCAGGTCAGGAGATTGACTTGGCCATTGCATAACATTCCACTTCTTTCCCTTAAAAAAAACTCTTTGGTTGCTTCTGCAGTATGCTTTGGGTCATTGTCCATCTGCATTGTCCATCTGCACTGTGAAGCTCTTTGAGTTCTGAAGCATTTGGCTGATTATGAGAAGATAATATTGCCCGAAACACTTCAGAATTCATCCTGCTGCTTTTGTCAGCAGTCACATCATCAATAAATACAAGAGAATCAATTCCATTGGCAGCCATACATGCCCACGCCATGACACTACCACCACCATGCTTCACTGATGAGGTGGTATGCTTAGGATCATGAGCAGTTCCTTTCTTTCTCCATATTCTTCTGTTCCCATCACTCTGGTACAAGTTGATCTTGGTCTCATCTGTCCATAGGATGTTGTTCCAGAACTATGAAGGCTTTTTTAGATGTCGTTTGGCAAACTCTAACCTGGCCTTCCTGTTTTTGAGGCTCACCAATGGTTTACATCTTGTGGTGAACCCTGTGTATTCACTCTGGTGAAGTCTTCTCTTGATTGTTGACTTTGACACACATACACCTACCTCCTGGAGAGTGTTCTTGATCTGGCAAACTGTTGTGAAGGGTGTTTTCTTCACCAAGGAAAGAATTCTTTCCACCACAGTTGTTTTCCGTGGTCTTCCGGGTCTTTTGGTGTTGCTGAGCTCACCGGTGCATTCCTTCTTTTTAAGAATGTTCCAAACAGTTGTTTTGGCCACTCTTAATGTTTTTGCTATCTCTCTGATGGGTTTGTTTTGTTTTTTCAGCCTAATGATGGCTTGCTTCACTGATAGTGACAGCTCTTTGGATCTCATCTTGCGAGTTGACAGCAACAGATTCCAAATGCAAATACCACACTTGAAATGAACTCTGGACCTTTTATCTGCTCATTGTAATTGGGATAATGAGGGAATAACACACACCTGGCCATGGAACAGATGAGAAGCCAATTGTCCCATTACTTTTGGTTCCTTAACAAGGGGGAGGCACATATACAAGCTGTTGTAATTCCGACACCGTTCACCTGATGTGAATGTAAATACCCTTCAAATTAAAGCTGACAGTCTGCAGTTAAAGCACATCTTGTTCATTTCATTTCAAATCCATTGTGGTGGTGTATAGAGCCAAACGTGTTACAATTGTGTCGATGTCCAAATATTTATGGACCTGACTGTATATTATGTCTTCACAAATGTGCATCTAAAACCATGTTAAATACTATTGTTCCTGTAATTTTCCTGGTATACCAGCAGGTGGCAGCATCACTGGTAGAGATAGTTTTAATTTTATGGCAGTTCAGAGTGGAACAATCCTGTTCTATTCTGCCCCCCCGGCTGAAGAGAGGTGGACTATTGCATCTTCCGGCAGCAAGGGAGGGAAAAAAAACTGTTAGATCCAGAGTTGAGTTACCCCCTGTATAGGGAAGACAGCAAGGACCAAGTCTCGGTCTGAGATCATATTCCCAGTCTGAGCACCTTCAGCCTTCAGCTTGATGAAAGAAGCAGAAAATTACAGACAACCTCCAGAGTTCTAGGAAACCATCTGAGAGATAAGTCCAGAGACCTAAGAGAAGCCATTTCTCCTCAGCTAGTCTGTCCCCACAATGCAGAAGTTATAGAAAAGTGCATAAGATTAATTTATGTCACAATTACAGAGCTACCAAGCAGACGTTTATCCTGCAAGCTCCAAGTTTAAAGCAGAAGCATTCATTTCCTGCCAATCATTGCTAAAACCTGCTGGGACCAGAGACCAAATCTGTATACTGCTTGCATACAAATTATCTTCAGTAAAGAAACGTTTGAACTTCATCTAAAGGTCTGGACATCATTTCTGCTGCAAAGTTCCTCTATTACTCCTACTATCACTACACTCAAATTTTTTGCAAGTGAGCCAGGAGCCAGGAGTCCAGCCGTACACAGGTAGGAGACACCGTTGACACAATTATCACCACCCTATAGAGACATTATAGGCCATTACACCACTCTGGTATTCCTAATCTGGGACGTGCATTATAACACCTTGGAAGGGCACTGGGGTAGTACCCTGTGCATGCTGCAATTGGCGTCACGACAAATACAGAACTTTAAACAACCCATACCTGGCCATTGCACATGCTGCCACCACACAGCCAGATAAGCAGCATTTACCCTCACCCCTTACCTTGTAGATTGTAAACTATTGCAGCAGGGTCCTCTCACCTCTTTACAAGTCTGTTAATAGTTCCTTGTTTATTGTATTGTATTTTGTATTATGTTTGTGTAACCCCTCCTGATGTAAAGGGTCATGGAATTAATGGCGCTTTCAAATAAATAATAATAATAATAATAATAACAGCTCGAGAGCATAAAGTTCAAGATAGACAGGACCACAGCCACTGTAACAGGTTGAGGCAGATGAAATATATTCCTAGATGGCTAGGTCGGCAGATCCAGGCAAGCAGCGATCAATGGCAAGGTGAGGAAAAAAGTTATATCAATAGCCAAATAGAAGCATGTAGGAATATTTAGAACCTAACTGCACTGGCAGTACCCTGATCTATAATATTTAGATACAAGTGGCAATGATTATAGGTTAGATCATCTGATCACAAGGAGGTGATGGTAGAGAGCAAAACAATCTAGTTGAGAGCAATGCATAAAACCCAGTTGGGAATAGAGATGCCACTTATAGGGCAGAGGTAGGCAGACTAGATGTCCATTTTTTTGTCCCAATGGGGGAAATGTCAGAAACGAAAGACAGAAGGACTTGGGTCAAAAGTACAAGCAGTTCCTCTGCAAACTGGACACTTAAAGAGGACCTTTCATCGGTCCAAACATTGCAAGATAATTATCAGGCTACATAGAGCGGCGCCCAGGGATAAGTGTAAGTGTAGTGAGATCCCTGGGCGCCGCTCTATGTAGCCTGATAATTATCTTGCAATGTTTGGACCGATGAAAGGTCCTCTTTAAGGTCCTGTATACATCTTTTGTAAAAAAATAAATTATGTCACTTTTGATGGGAAGAATAAAGTTGTTTACAGTGTTAATCTTCCAGTCATAAAGATGCAAACAAAGACGGCAACTGATGGACCTAAATGCGTACCACCAATATTCTACTGTTAATGTCATTCAGAACTATCTTCACTGTAAAGAATAAGAAGTTCTGGAAGTGATGCTATAGTCCCCACAGAGTCCTGATAACATTATCCAGTATGTCTGGGATTAAATGAAGAGACAGAAGGATTTATGCAAGCTTTACATCCACAGAAGATTTGTGGTTAGTTCTGCAAGGTGTTTGGAAAAAACTTCCTGCCGAGTTTCTTTAAAGAACTTTGTTCAAGTGTGCCTAGAAGAATTTAAGCTGATTTGAAGACAAAGGGAAGGAAAGGGGGGGATGGCTGTTCATTCACTTTGCATTTTCTTAATTGATAAAAATAAACTATTAACACTTGTATTTATGAATATCTGCCTACATTTTATGAATATCTGCCTACATTTTTTTGCACAGTATCGCATATATAAATTTTATTTAAAAAAAATACCTATTCCTGCTACATACATGTACAGCGCAAACCATGACACAGGCTTAGGAGTTGCTATAACATCCAGCTGACACACTAATAGTGTTGGCAGGATTGGAGCTAATTCTGTCATTTTAACCATTTAGATGCTGCATGCAGATATAACAAACGTAATACACATAATATTTACCCATAACTTTCTGATTAGGTTAGTGCAATAATTGTACTTTTAATTTGGAGGGGGGGGGGGATTTGGAGTTTTGTTATGGGGTCCCGTGATTGCTCTTGGTGTTGAGCGAATTGAAGTTGACAAAGTGGAATTCGGTTTGAATTTCAGGAAAATTTTGATTCGTCATGAATCTGAAAGTGAATCTGCCAATTCGTACTAACGAATCAGATTTTTTTTCTAAACTTGCTGCTGCACATGTTTCAAAGTGAAAGTAAGAAGCCAGGAATGAGAAACCACCCATAATGCCGTGAAGCCAGCCAATCAGCAGATAGCCAGCCCCTGCGATGTCACAGCCCTATAAAAAGCCTCGTCTTTCTAGGTTTCTGCCATTTTCCAGTGAACTGAGCATAAGGACAGATGTGACATGTGCTAGGGAATGTAATTAGCATTAACTTTATTTGAAAAATATTAGTTTTCAACAGTTCAGGGACAGCACCGAGATATTATAGGGATATAATTGGGAGACTTTATCCACGGTATAGGGCAGGGGTCTGCAACCTTTAAGACATAAAGAGCCACTTGGACCCGTTTCCGAAGGGAAAAAAAAACTGGGAGCCGCAAAACCATTGCGACATTTAAAACAAATATAACACTGCATATATTGTTTCTTACCTTAATGCTATATACAGGATCGTGCAGTCAGCTGTCAATCTGAAGAAAAAAAGGACTTTTTCACTTAACAATGTAAAATATATTTTTGCAAATTAATAGCTAATTAAAATATTTAATTTACCTTTACCAGACCACCCCCAATCATGTGCCAGTAATACCAGACCCCCCTCCAATCATGTGCCAGTAATACCAGACCCCCCTCCAATCATGTGCCAGTAATACCAGACCTCCCCAATCATGTGCCAGTAGTAATACCAGACCCCCCCCCAATCATGTGCCAGTAGTAATACCAGACCCCCCCCAATCATGTGCCAGTAGTAATACCAGACCCCCCCCAATCATGTGCCAGTAGTACTACCAGACCCCCCCCCCCCAATCATGTGCCAGTATAATACCATTATGTGCCAGACTGCCAGTTAAAAAAATAAATAATTAACACTTATACTTACCTCTTTGGAGTGATGCGATGCAGGCCTCTTCCGGCCTGTGTCCCGACTCCAGCGCTGTACGGCTCAGGTGGCGCGATGAAGTCATCGCGCCGCCTACGCCGGCCTCTGATAGGCTGCCGGCCTAGTAGTGCCGGCAGCCTATCAGAGGAACAGGAAAGGGACACACCTCCCTGCCCTGCTCATCCGCACAGCCTTCTGTTTGTATCGCTGTCCTGAGGACGGCGATGCAAACAGATCACTATGGAGATGAGCGCTTCGCTTCCACAATGGAAGCGCTCATCTCAGTGCCTGCCCAGCCGCTGCCGCACAGTGCCTGCCCCGCCGCTGCACACACACTGCTCATGCCCATGCCAGAGCCGCGGCAAAGGTTCAAAAGAGCCGCATGCGGCTCCAGAGCCGCGGGTTGCTGACCACTGGTATAGGGAGAGTGCAGGGGCCAATTGAACAGTGTAAAGCTTGGATAATAGGAGCTATTCTATTACACCTTGCTCTACTAATTGGGGTTAAAAAGCGTTCTAATACTACTGTTTTAGGTAATTCTGTTCATCCTTGACTCTGTAATTGAGATGAAATGGCAGTCTAATCAAGAGATTTTGGAGGGTTCACATTGTTATTTTGCATAAGTAATTCCATTAATCCTTGATTCTGTAATTGGGCTGAAATTATGGCCTGATACTACAGATTTTGGGGTGTTCATGTTTTTATACATAAGTAAATCCATTAATCCATGATTTTGTAATTGGGTGAAATTGGGACCTGATACTACAGATTTTGGGGTGTATCAATTCATCCTTGATTCTGTGATTGGGGTGAAGGTGCGGCCTTATACTACTAATTTTGGGGTGTTCACGTTCTACATGGAATCAGCTGACGGTGCAAAAGGAGTGCCCTCTTTCACTCTATAGTACAATCTTGGGCCCCTGCACAGTTAAGTCCTTTATACCTGATGCTAACATTGACCTGCAAGGCTGAGTTCACACTTCAGTTATTTGGTCAGTTTTTGACCAGTAACTGACCAAATAAGTGAAGTGTGAACTGATTCTAGGAGTGACACCTATTACCGGCCTGTCATACTGACGCACAGTAACTGTATCAGTAACACAGCGGACTACCTATGTGTGTTTCTGTAATGCACAGTGTTGTACACCGATATACACGCTCCCTGCAGCCAGGAAATAGCTAATTTTTTTACGCGCCTCGTCATAAATTAATTCTGATCGAATACATTTTTTGGGGAAAATTCTGTGAAGCTTCTGATTCAAATTTTTGAAAACTTCACTCACCTCTAATAGCTATGTATGCCCCTGGATGGACCCTATTATAAGTCTGTTAGTAAGCAACAGCATCTGTTGTATGATGGATCCCAGCATTGAATTATGATTATTGATATTGTTTGCCATACTCTACCTTAAAGGGGTTTTCCAAGTGTTTATTACTGATGACCTATCCACTGGATAGGTCACCAGTGTGTGATCAGTGGGTGTCTGACACCTGGGACCCCCCTTCTCCTTTTTACTGGGCTATATGACGTTACATTCATCAGTTACATGGCCTAGGCGCAGCTCAACCCCATTGAAGTGAATGGGGCTGGACTGTGATATTAAGCACAACCGCTATACAATGTATCATCATGTGCTTGATAAACTGTGAGGCACTACTTCTCAAACAGCAGATCGGCAGGGGTCTTGGATGTCAGACCCCCACCAATCAGATACTGAAGACCTATCCAGAGTAAAGCCTAGGCAAGGAAAATTTCCCATTTTTCTAGGCCTCAAATAACTCTGACCAGCCTAGGCTGCTGCAATTGCGGGAATATGATCAAAGGGAATACTTTTGTCCACCCATATAGTGGAAAAAAGTATAACATCACGGAATTCTATATGTGTCGGTCTAAATATGTCATTTACATGATCCAATGCCCCTGCAGTTTAGTCTATGTGGGTGAAACCACCATGGAGATTAGGGAACGCATCAATAAACACAAGAGAACTATAAGTAAAAAATTTATGGATAAACCAGTGGCCAAACACTTTGCTGAATGTGGTCACTGGACGTTCTGAGAAGGTGTGATGATAGAGAAGGTACCCTTAGAAAGAAAGAGTTAATATGGATTTTCACTTTACAAACATTGCAACCTCATGGGCTCAACATTGAATTCAATGTGAATAGTGTTGATAGGTAGTGTACTCTATAACTTATTTTTCCAATTCAGTATAGGCTATTTTTACATGTTTTATATGTATATTATTTTTTTATTGTCACACACACTGTTTTATTGCAATTTTTGGATGATCTGAAGTCTAGCCATATATCTGTGCTCCATATAGTTATATACTTATACGGCAGGGATCATATTGCCCCTTATTTTACATGTATGTTATATAAGATAGGCAACCAACATGCTAAGCAAGTATTTGCAATATGGGATCTTATTATTACAATAATGGCAGACAGGCATGTTTATGGCCAAATAATACATACATATTTAGATTTATCCCTATATAACCTTTTTTATCTGTTTTTGCATTATTCTATACAGATGGGCACTTGTATTCATCTATGATATGGATCGTGGCATAGATAATTGCATTGCGATCATGTGACCCCCATGCGATCCTTTAGGGGACTCAATCTGATGACGCGCATGCTGCGTGCCCTCCGTGGATCTGGATACGGCATGGATACGCTGACTATGAGGGCACATAGTAGGCGCTGGGTGCGCTTTCATCATGGCGTTGCGTCTGCAGCGCGATGACGTCATCGACATGCGCAATGCACCCTACTAGACGCTGACATGGAGTCCAGGTATACTTTAGCTTGGCTGATTGCGACCATCTCATATAAGGGAAAGACAGTGATTAATTATGCACTGATGTGTTTTATTAGATACTAGATTGTGTACACTTCTTAATTACACAGATGATAGTAGTGGGTTGTGGATTCACGCTGTTTGGTCCCACCAAATGGTGGGAGGAGTCAATTTTTACTATTTATGGCTGCTATAATTATTGTAAGAGCTTTGTCGCACTCTGTGCAGGTATTGCTTTGCAGAGGGTTCCCACACCAGTTTACAGTAAATTAGAAATCACAGCAGATGATCTTCAATTGGAATGCGTTTATTTGCTGAGTACATTAGGTAGACATGTGGCAATTCGTGTTAACGTTTTCAGCCCGTAGGCCTTCGTCAGACATTATGCCGCAGTCAGTAGCCAGGATAGAGAGGGTGTTCACACCTAGTAAAGTGGTGCATATAGCACCTTGAAGGAAGAGGTGTGACCTCTTCCTTCAAGGTGCTATATGCACCACTTTACTAGGTGTGAACACCCTTTGTATCCTGGCTACCGAATGCGGCATAGTTTCTGGCGAAAGCTAACGCACCAAAAACGTTAACACGAATTGCCACATGTCTACCTAATGTACTTAGCAAATAAACGCATTCCAATTGAAGATCATCTGCTGTGATTTCAAATTTATTGCTATAATTATTGTTCACATGCTTGATAAAGGCTACTATGTAGCCGAAACGTCGTATTTTTTGTCACCTGTACGCACTCTTGGCTTCAATAAAGGATATACCGGAGATGCTGCCGTAACCTCTCTTCTTTCTATTATCCAGAGTAAAGGTCATCAGTAAAAACACCAGTTTTTGAACAGCTTGTTTAACATTTATCTTTGCACCGAATAAACATTTCACAAAATCAGTCCAAAGAAAAAAACGATGGGACTTTAATCAGCACACATATCATTGACAGACGAGTAAAAAGACTGTAATTGTGCCCATAAAAAGAACAACTAGTTTGATTTTTCTGATTCTATACGCTATCATTTTAGCAATGAATAACTCATGAATCCAGTACAAGTCTTAACCCATTCACATTTATTTTTGAGCTATCTGTAAGTTTTACGTCTATGTAATATTTGTTGTCTACTGTCAGTGGAACCTAAATGATATCTAAATACAATATAAAGCAATATTTTAAACTATTGTATAACCTGTAGTACATT